>NC_064540.1:19113473-19447973 GCF_023856365.1 Brienomyrus brachyistius
GATGAACAAGAACAGCCCGTCAATGGCATTTCTCTAGCCAGAAACAGCTTGTCAATGAGACAGATCAGACTAGAATAGCCGGACTCGCTAAAGTGAACAGGTAGGTCACAAGTGATGTAGAACAGCTCAGTACAACAGCAGCATTCAGAAAGGCCTCTCTGAGCACAGAATTCATCTATACATCAAGCACCTAGAGAGGCAAATGTTGGAGCGGTTTCAAGGGCACAGAATGCTAACAAAGGCTAGTTTGTGCCATTATTGAAAATAGAAAAAATAGGCAACAATATATCCTTTGTACAAACAGGTTGAGTGAGAAAATGTCTGGCAATATATAAATTATCTTGGATGAGTTCAGTATCAATGCACATTTAAAAACGAACGGGTTAGCAAACAGTATATGGGTGGCATGGTGACTTAGGAGGTAACGTAACATCTGCAGGTTGGGGGTTTGAGTCCCACCTCAGCTCTGTGTACACACACACAAGTGGAGCACGTTCCCCTGCTTTCCGATAGCCTGGCATCCCATTCAGGAAGGTCCTCTGTCTTCTGATAGCCTGGCATCCCATCGAGGAGGGTCCTCTGCTTTTTGATAGCCTGGCATCCCATTGAGGATGTCCATCTGCCTTTGATATGCTCCAGGCCCCCTCTGTGTGACCCTCATTAGGGTGAGTGGTTGGATGGATTGAGAATAGATTAAAATATACTAACAGGATAATTCAAAGCATTTTATGAACTTGAGAAATCTGTCAGTACTAATGAGAAGTCAAAAAGTTGCTGTGCGATAGATGAAGAAATCAAATGTTTTACCGGAAGTTTCACAATGAAATAGAGGATTGTGAGGATTTGAGCTCTTGGTACAGAAGACCTGAAAGTAATGCAAGAAAAATGGGCCAAATAAATGTGGTGGTTTCTCTTTAGCGGTAAGTAAATATTCATTGTACAAGCAAAAGTATTGTGGCATGGTGGTGTAGTACTGTGCTTAGCACTGTTTCTTCACACCTCTGGGATGAGGATTCGAGTCTCCACCATGGCTCAATGTGCGTGGAGTTTGCATGTTCTCCCTGAATCATTGTGGGGTTTCCTCTATGTACTCTGGTTTCACCTAACAGTCCAAAAACATGCTGCAGTCAATTGGAGTTACCAAATTGCCCATAGGTGTGTCTGTGTGAGATATTGGCTGTGATGGATCGGTGCCCCATCCTGGGTTATTCCCTGCCTTGTGCCCATAGACTCCGGATCTCTTCCAACCCTGAATATGACAAGCAGGTACATGCTGATAATGGGTGTAAAAATAACACCAATAGCATTGCCTTCAAATAATGACTTGAACTACAAATGCTTATTAAAAAAAAAATCTCAAGTATGCAAACAGAGAGCAGTTTTAGTTCCTGAATTTAGAGATTCTGTGATCATTACTGCTGAGTGTTAAGGACGGATGCTCAGATTCTGGCAGGAGCTGCCCCCACAGAGGAGGCTCTCAAGCTGCCGTGTCGCACTAGGTTTCCGGACGTGTCTTTCAGAAGTGCGGGGAGAGCCGTCTTGACAGCTGAGTGCAGGATATGCTCACTCCGCATGCTGTTGATCTTGCAAATTAAATTTCACGCCCTGCTTTTAGATCTGCTTGTTGAGCCGTAGTCGTTTGCCCCCTAACACCTGCTTCCCAAGATCTGCCACTCCTGGCCAAATCAAGCCCTGCCATCTATTCCTCCATTATCCCAGCATGCATCTGGGAAGCATGCCAAGAACGAAGAGGGGCAAAGGGAGTGGAACATGGGTGATCCGAGAAACATATGGGGGGAGCGTAAAAGGCTATGCTCCCTGAGAAACAGGTTTCTGTGCTGGGGAGGCTCAGCGTCTGTCAGATGGGGGGAGCGCAGACATTCCCAGCATATGAGAGTTCAGATGACCACTTGGGCCTTTAACCAATCAAAGAGCACAGGCCTAGAAGCACGCCACTGCAGCCCTTCCAAAGTTGTCCTGTATGTCTCTATGGTTAGGAAGCCCATTGTTTTATACCCCCAACCCCAAATAATGTCCCTGTTCCATCCTAGAAACCCTCTATCTCATCGTCTCCCTCAGGGCCTTACAGCATCTTGGTTGATCCCATCGCTTTAGAGAAATCCAGCCACACCGGGCGGATTAGGGAGGCCTGACTGCTGTGATTACCCTTCGCTTTATTCAGGTGAATGTGCACTGTGCTGTCAAAGACCAGTTATTCTATTCATTTTAATGTCAATGATTCATCCTATATCCCTCCATTTATGACCTCGTAATCTCAGAAATTCATAAAAATGTTGTTTAACTACACTGGTCAACTAAGATTTTCGTCACAGAACACCGGAGGGGTGTCTGTTCTGTACCTTTTTTTATACCGATTTCAGAAACTGATTTGTGAATTTTGCTATCATCCATAATTTGTGGGCAGTGGTGGCTTAATGGTTAGAGACGTGCATTTGTAATTAAAAGATTGCAAGTTTGAATCTCCCAACCAGCATGGCACCACTGAGGTACCCTGAGCAAAGTATCGCTCTGAGGCCAAGTACAGCAGAAAATCATACACTTCTACCTTTTAGATGAGTTACTTCCACCATATACTATAAATACACGTTTTGCATGAAGTTTAATGGTGTATTACTCAAAATCTTTGTGTGATAAGGGAATTCCAATTGGATATCTGAATTCAGCACAAACCATAAAATTCACCTATTTTGATTCACATAACAGAGAGACAGCAAAAATTTGTTGATCAGCGCTATTAGTCCATACCCTTACCGTCCCATTCCCAGGGTCCCTGCCTTCTGCCTTTTGGAATCATAGTGACACTGTGCCTGAAAGTTATAGGGGATGGAACAGTGGGGGGACCATCTTTACATCTATTCAAACCAGCATCAATCTGACTTTTCCCCATTAATCAGTGAATGACATTCTGAAATAGAACTGCTTCTGTTCAGCAAAGGCAAATGTACTACGGAGGTGCTGTAGCCTGTAGTCATATAAGCACTAATCACATTCAGTGATCTATCTCATCAGGAGAGTGCTACGCTAATATGCTAATTGAATTTTACATGTGCCAATTTTACATGTGTCATTGGGGGTCATGCGGCCAATCCCAGGCTGCCGAGGGAACAAGGAATCAGAATCTCTCCTAAAGTCACCCCAGTATTTACAGCAACAATATAATGACCCCATGCATTTGTTGACTCAACCACTAGAAAACTGTGTTAGCTAATCAATATCTCATAAAGTTATGTAACTAATTAAGGTAATTAAATGAGCTGGTGGTGAAAGGTAATGAATACATGGAATGGCTGAGGTGCCCCTGAGGAGAGGTTTGGGAACTGAAGCAGTGTTCATCTAGCCATCCAACTAGATATCAGTAACTTTATTCTCCATTTTTCATTGTGTTACTGTTCAGTTGCATGTAAATTGCATTTGTTTCTGAGAGAATACACACTATCTACCCAGAGACACAGCATAACTGTCTTTGATGGCCTAAGACTTTGCACTCACATATAATTTTTTCCCTCTGAGTGCCAAATGCACGCGGAAGCTCCCTTTTTTGCTTGGCATTCGTGCAGCATTGTGATTATTCCATGGAGGTCACTCCCACGGAGCCAGAGTGCACACGATTGCGACTCTTTCCCAGGCCACTGGTCAGACATCCTGCCGTGTTCCTTTCGGGGTTGTCGGAAAGTGTCGGGACCGTAATTGCACAGCGGGTACTTGAGAGGTCGTCACTTTGGGCTGCTGCGGAAGAGTTTCCCACTTAATTTTCACTCAGCTGTCCCATTTTCTCGGCGGACTGTCTTAACGTCAAAACAGCCCACCGAACTTTCACATCGCAATCTCGCACAATCATACTTGAGGGGTACATTTAGCCAACCGGATGGTTGAAGCAAATTTCAAGGGGAGTAATTTTACTACCTGGCTAGGTGCCTGTTCAATAATACAATTTATTTTGAGGGGTTTCAACCCTGTTATTTTACTGCCTGATTACATGCCTGCTGGGACCAGCAACCCTACCAAACACACATTTATTCAATCCCTGCTAATTGAATGAACGTGGAAAAAACATGACACATGCATAGACACCGACACGTTAACAACCAATATTAGGAGGAAGAATCATTTATACTGCACATTTGGAACAATATTAATGTTTCAGCATTCAACATGTGCGTCAATTCGCCTGTTTTCTGATTCACCATGTCTACGAATGAGGCTTAATTTCGGGCTGCTCCACCTACCCAGTATTCCGGGTCGATATTCCCCCCAAAAACCATCCCCTTGACTCAGCTGAGGCGAGATCTCATGACTTTGGTTTCTATGGCAAACGGTTTCTGGAAGAAGCCACTTTGACAAATCTGCACAGGAGAAGAGCGATCCTCTTCAAAGGAGACCCAGCACTCGCTGGTATTTTCAGCCACCGCTGACGTCGTCGATGCGAGTTCTGAGCTGGCGCCGAAGCACACTTCTCAGATATTCGGGCCGGCGCCAGTGTCATCACCTAAAAAGCTTCAGTCTGCCATTAAGGCCGCCGGAATAGACATTGAGTGAGGCAGAGATTCTTTGATATCCGGGCAAAAAAAAAAGAGAGAAGTTTCTGGAAAATTACAAGGTCTCCAGCGTAGGTACTGAAATTATATGTCAGAGAAGCCATCAGCATCTCCACTCAGGGATCCCTCTGATCTCTGTATGAGAAAGTGTCGCTTTGACTCACTTACAAATAAGCCACTTTTTTTTGTTTTTTTAAAAAAAAAAAAAGCTTCTCCATGCTAAGAATAAGCCTCGTATTTATTCTGAAACAATCACCAAAGAAATACTAATATTTTAGGGTCTTAGTGACCCACCTGGTATACAGTCATGGATTTATGCAAATATTTTTATGCTCAGATTCTCCCACATTGCCTTTAGCCAGCCATGAACAGACAGCTAACAATCCAACTAAATTATTATAATCAAAATCATGGGATGCTACTTATGTCCATTACATAGAAAGAGGACAACTGGTAAGGGGAACCAGGACTCATTAATGATGGGGAATCGACAGACTGGTTTCAAAATGGACTAGGGACACGCTCAGGTAAGTGTGGAATTTCTGTGGATTTCAATGACCTGGTTTCTGTGATAAATTCATATCAGTCTCCAAAGAAATACATGTAAGCATTCGTTAGCAGACTGCCTGTCTACCTAATGCCAATTTCACTGTTCTGTTCGGCCCCAGCAAGAATTGGCGCACCGTAGGCACAATTATCCATTTGTAAGTAGAGGAAAAGGGCCACACAGACAGCCAGGCTGAGCAAAGCTTGAATCCCGACTGATCGGTTTTAGTTTGTTGTCTGTGACAAAGCGCTTTTCTGAAGAATGGAGTAATGTATTGAAAAATGAAGAGGTAACAAGTTCTGTACGGGCCTGAAATTAAAATCAGATCCTGGTCCGTACCCGAGACATTGAGACCGAACTCAACCCAGCCCAAACAGTACTACCAAATCTAAATCCTGAATCCGACCCAAGCTCAACATTGTGGAAATATTAGCCAGACACGTAATACACAGAAGAAAATGAAAATGTTTAAAAAGCAGAACCCGACCCGAGCCTGCAATGACCTGCATCTGGCCTGAAACCCGATAGTCTGTCAGGAACCGTCAGGCCCGAGTTGAGTTGCAGACTTCTAAAGAGGACACATTTTTCTGAAATGATTGATAGGACCATATTCCCGCCAAACGGGCGTTGCTGGGGGGAAGGGGGGGGGGTTCTAACCCTAACCCTAACCCCCAAGTTGCGTTTGCGAGGTGTCGGCCAAAACAAGACTCCATCCCCCTCGAGAAATGACCTTTGAACCCCTGCACAGGACCCTGTGATTTCCATAAAAATGTATTTTGTTGCCCATGTAGACCTCTTTCCCCACGGCCCATGTAGACCTCTTTCCCCATGGCCCATGTAGACCTCTTTCCCCACGGCCCATGTAGACCTCTTTCCTCACGGCTCAAGGGTAAATCCAGACCACAATATGAAAAAGCTCCCCCACAATATCATTATTTAATACCTAGGAAGGCAACGTCACCCTAACACGGCAGTGTGTGTGTGTGTGTGTATATGTGTGTGTGTGGGGGGGTGATTCTGTACCTCATTACAGGTACATTACACTAGCTGCTGGATGTGCATGAATTGGACAGGACGACGTGAATTCTGGGGAACAACAGTATTCTGTTCAAGCATCGGGGAAGTCTCAGGAGAGACAGTGCTCCATGTTGTTCCTCATAATTACACCTTTCTTCTATGCCGCCACTAATTTTATGAGAGACATTTTGAAGCTGGGGATGAAAGAGGAAGACAGAAACCTGGAAATGAAAGATGGCTTTGAGCCCAGAAAAAGATGGGAAAAAACATAAACATTTGTTTACCTCACTATAATAACCTGTTACTGGGGATTACCACAAATGAAAAAGCTGTTCATTCCGTCTTGTTGTTGGATATTTGATTAGCTTAGTTCAGCTAAATGGTATCAAAATGAGCACAGCAAGAAAACATGCCCTCACAACCTGTGCAACAATGTCAATGAAGCCACACTCTGCACTGAGAGGGTGATGGATTCATTAGCATCATACGCCATACACCTCACAATTCCCCAGAGCCAAATAAGCCTTAAGAAGATGAGATTTACCTAAACGTTGCGAATATTTCAATGTAAGGAGCTAGCAGCTGACCTAGTTTTTGGGGATACTGAGGATAGGCAAAGGTGTGTTGATGTATTGTCAGCAAAAAGGGAATGAAAAAAGAAGAAAGAAAGAAAGAAAGAAAGAAAGAAAGAAAGAAAAAGATTGATTAATGGAAGAGATCAGTCTCCTGACATGGTGTGTCAGTGTCCTAATGGAGCAGGTCAGCCTACTGACACAGTAGATCAACATCCTAATAGAGAAGATCAGACTCCTGACATGGTGTGTCAGTGTCCTAGTGGAGAAGGTCAGCCTGCTGACGCGGTGTGTCAGTGTCCTAATGGAGCAGGTCAGCCTACTGACACAGTAGGTCAACATCCTAATGGAGAAGATCAGACTCCTGACATGGTGTGTCAGTGTTCTAATGGAGAATGTCAGCCTGCTGACATGGTGTGTCAGTGTCCTAGTGGAGAAGGTCAGCCTGCTGACATGGTGTGTCATTGTCCTAATGGAGAAGGTCAGCCTCCTGACATGGTGTGTCATTGTCCTAATGGAGAAGGTCAGCCTGGTGACATGGTGTGTCAGAGTCCTAATGGAGAATGTCAGCCTGCTGACATGGTGTGTCATTGTCGTAATGGAGAAGGTCAGCCTGCTGACACGGTGTGTCAGAGTCCTAATGGAGAAGGTCAGCCTGCTGACACGGTGTGTCATTGTCCTAATGGAGAAGGTCATCCTGTTGACACGGTGTGTCAGAGTCCTAATGGAGAAGGTCAGCCTGCTGACACGGTGTGTCATTGTCCTAATGGAGAAGGTCAGCCTGCTGACACGGTGTGTCAGAGTCCTAATGGAGAAGGTCAGCCTGCTGACACGGTGTGTCATTGTCCTAATGGAGAAGGTCATCCTGCTGACACGGTGTGTCAGAGTCCTAATGGAGAAGGTCAGCCTGCTCACATGGTGCGTCATTGTCCTAATGGAGAAGGTCAGCCTGCTGACACGGTGTGTCATTGTCCTAATGGAGAAGGTCAGCCTCCTGACATGGTGTGTCAGTGTCCTAATGAAGAAGGTCAGCCTGCTGACATGGTGAGTCAGAGTCCTAATGGAGAAGGTCAGCCTGCTGACACGGTGTGTCAGAGTCCTAATGGAGAAGGTCAGCCTACTGACACGGTGTGTCATTGTCCTAATGGAGAAGGTCAGCCTGCTGACACGGTGTGTCATTGTCCTAATGGAGAAGGTCAGCCTCCTGACATGGTGTGTCAGTGTCCTAATGAAGAAGGTCAGCCTGCTGACATGGTGTGTCAGCGTCCTAATGGAGAAGGTCAGCCTGCTGACACGGTGTGTCAGAGTCCTAATGGAGAAGGTCAGCCTGCTGACACGGTGTGTCAGAGTCCTAATGGAGAAGGTCAGCCTGCTGACACGGTGTGTCATTGTCCTAATGGAGAAGGTCAGCCTGCTGACACGGTGTGTCATTGTCCTAATGGAGAAGGTCAGCCTGCTGACACGGTGTGTCATTGTCCTAATGGAGAAGGTCAGCCTGCTGACACGGTGTGTCAGAGTCCTAATGGAGAAGGTCAGCCTGCTGACACGGTGTGTCATTGTCCTAATGGAGAAGGTCAGCCTGCTGACACGGTGTGTCATTGTCCTAATGGAGAAGGTCAGCCTGCTGACACGGTGTGTCAGAGTCCTAATGGATCACCCCCCTCAATATGCTCCCACATGACCTGGCACCCACACTCCTATCATTAACACTAGGCAGGGTGGAGGAGGGCAGAATGCTTTTCACGTGATTCGACGTGGCACCCTGTGTTCTGGCCTTCGCTCTGCCTAATTATACCATGCATGTCGTCGTGGGCAGGTTATCATTAGCAAGCCGCTCCGAAACAAAGGGGAAGAGTGGGGAAAATGACAGAACAACCCCATTCTCTCCCCCTCTCCCATCCCCAGCCCCAGGGAAAACTACCGACGGCCAGGACAACTGCACAACAAACACACCATCATGACACCAAAACGGCCTGAGAGGACACAGGCCTCTTTCATGCAAAAATGATCTTTCGTTCGATTTTGCATTTTAAGTACACCTTTCCCTGAAACGGGGCTGCAGATTCAGGAAATCACCAGGGAATACAGTCCGGTACACTGGTCATGTGGGGGCAGCAAAGAGAAGAGAGCAGGGGTTAGCTTAGAGCAGTGATTCTCAATGTCGGTCCTCGGGCCCCACTGCCCTGCTTCCCTGCCCCACACACAAGTTCCAGCTGTCTTTTAGCTTCTGATTGACTGAACACACCTGATCCAGGTAATCAGCAGTGTGTAGGGCAGGGATAGATGGGAAACAAGCAGGGCAGTGGGGACTGAGGACCGAGTTTGAGAACCACTGGCTTAGAGGAACGAGGCCAGACAGACAGATAAACGTTAAAAATTCTCAAGAGAAACAGGAAAGAAGCTACATGGTCTGGACCAATCACCATGGGGGGGGGGTATTAACCGAGCCAATAAGGAAACAGCTGTCACACTTGCACATGGAAGGGGCCTCTGATCTCATCGTGGTCATGGCCGGCTCAGCAAGATTTCCGCTTTGGAGCATGTTTCTGATGGCAGACACTGGGGCTAAGTGGGAGACGGCGGGGGCTGACCGAGGGAATTCTGCCAACTTCCAGTTCAAAGACATGGTACAGAGACGGGTGGCTAGAGAAGGATAGTTGTAAATCCGCTGGGACGGCAAGCCTTTGTGGAGGTGGAGGGGGTGTGATCTGTCATTGCCCCCGGCATTAATACGGCCTGGATAGCCTGAGCTTCAATGGGGTTGCCTTAGGGATATCCCATTGAGTTCTCTGTGCTCCCCCTACTGGTGAACATTCATTTGTGATGATATCTGCCCCACCTGAAAAGCTTCCTTACATTACCAGCACTTTTTTACATTAAAAGCCACATGCAACTCAAAGAATATCTATCCCCCAATTTAAATAAAAATAAACACTTGCCTAATGTATGCCTGCGTTTCATTTAAAAATATCTGGGACAAATTTGAACAGGTTTCAAATGTAAGGATGATGCTTCTAAAGTCTTTCATTAGGCAAATGGACGTCGCAGTCGCACTTCTTGCTTACCACTGAGCAAATAACAATGTTAATGTCTTTATTCATGAAATTTGACGTTTAACATGCATGTATTGGATATTCAAATTTATTCAAGTAAACAAATCTTAACTTTCTATTGAAAGTGACAATTTCTGTGTTTCCTCAAAATAAAAAAATCCGCTATTTTTAATGTCTTATATAGTTATATAAATTGCACAGCTACATGTTATCTGGGATGATTATAGTTGACACTGTCCATTGTTTTTGGCTAAGCGTTATGTAATAAGACTGTTTGAGGAATCATTTATCAGTTTTTTCAAGATCTGTTACAGATGGGGTGACGCCCCCAGGTCTGTCTGTCTTGCCCCCCGCCCCAGGTCTGTGTCTGCTGCACCCCTTCAAGTCTGTACGTGTGCTCCTCCCCCCAATCTGTATGTGTGTGCTCACTCCCTCCCCCCCCAGGTGTCCCCAGGTGTGTTTGTGGGCCTTCCCTGCAGGTGTGTGTGTGGTGTCTCCCCCTCCCAAAGTGTGTGAGTGTTCCTCACCAGTGCAACCCCCAGCACCCTGCCCCCCCCCCCAGCGAGCACTCACCTGCAAAGCTGATGTTGCGAATGTACTTGAGCAGCATGGTCCCATTGATGGGGTCCATCCGGGGACACAGGCCCACCTTGCCTGGGCACAGGTCCCGGTGCATGTTATGCAGGGCGTGCGCCATGGTATAGACGGCGTCGATCACAAACTGCACCTTCCCCTCTTGCTCGTACGACGAGTCCTTGCCAATCCGCTCGTGGTCTAGGTGGGGGGGGGGGGGGGGTAGAAGGCCAGACAGTTAAACTCCTCGTTCTGGGGAAAGATCTCACAGGAAATAGTGCGTCACTGTGAAGTGTCCATCTGGGCATCCGGCTGAAGCCTGTGACAGCACTTAGCTGTGAGCTGGAGGTTTATTAGGAAATTTCCTCTTTCAGGAGCAGAGATGGAAGATACTTAATTGTCAAAATGGGAATGCTTGAGTAATCAGGGTGCAACGTGGCAGCTAAATATCAACAAGATGAAGCAGAGAGGTAGGCCAGAACTGCAGAGGGTAGTTTCATGGGTGTTTGTTGGGGTCTTGATACATCCCCAAGATCATTTCATGGGTCAACAGCTCTAGAATCAAATGGGATCTTCTTTCGAATGATCGTTACTGAATATGCGGCAAGCTGAACTGTGCAGCTCATTGACATTGATTCCATATTATGGCATCACAGAGAATCACAGAGCATGACTAACCCAGGGCAGCGCAGTGGTTCAATGAACAAAGTCAGAGCCTCATTCCTGCATGGTTTTCGTTCGGTTCCCACCGCAGTTGTTTGTGTGTAACTTGTGTTTCTGTCTGTGTTGATGCAGATTTCCTCCTGTAGGCCAAAAACCTGCAGTGCAGGAGAAATGGAGTCTCCAAATTGCATTCGATTTTGTCTGCACGCACATCCTGTACTTCCTGAGATGAACCGGAGAAGCGCTTATGAAAGATGGATGGGTGACTAACATAACCGCAGCAGCTGTTCACACGCAAAAAAACAAAAACTGTTTGGACATTAACAACAAATTTAAAATCATTTTGTTTTCTGAGTGCGATAATTAACGTCAACAGATCTGACACTTCGCGGTGATGCCTGTTTGTTTTAAAAACAATCTGTCGGGCCGCAGCCGATGTCGTTTCCGCGGTTAGCGGTTGGGAAACAGCTTGTCCGTGACACTGTATCTGTGAAAAACAAGCCTCTGGCAGGCTGTTGCACGACCACTGCCGTGGGATCTGCCTCCCAGGCTGTCGCAGCCTGCAGTACTCTGACGGCCTACAATTCTTAAAGCATCCAGGATGCCTAAGAGCTGTTGCTAGGCTCCGCCTGCAGTCCAAACACACACGTTTAGAACATCATGCTTCTAAATACGTCCGTGGAATACGACCGCGTGTGCATGGCCTGTGATGCTCTGGTATCCCATCCATACCTGCCAACGCTGCCTATTTGTTCATATTTGTATACAGTATATGTGTGGTGCCATGGGGGGGGGGGGCAGGGCAAGGAACACAGTATGTCAATGCACTCTGTACTTCTGCATGGATGTACTGACAATAAAAATCTCATGAGTCTTGATTTCCGCACAAATGTCCTTCAACCATCCGTTCAACCATTCGTCCATCTGTTTTCTTGATAAACTCCCGATTTTCCAAATCCCCACGCCCCCCCCCGTTCTAGCAAATATAATTAGTGGGGACTCCACCCCTCCCCCACCACCACATATATGTAATATGCATCCAGGGCACTGTATAACTCGCCCCTGTGTTACCTAGGATAGACTTGAAGCTTTTCCACAACTCCAAATAAGATTAGTGGTTCAAAGATAGATTGATGGGTAAGATCTATGTAATATTTTTTTATTCTAAAAATAGAACAGAATATCTAACTACTTCCTGTATGCTGGTCTGTGAATTAAAAGTGTTTCTGTATGTGTGTGTGCTCGCTTACCTTGTGGGAACCAAATGCCCCCTCAACATGATGAATACCCCTTTTTTTACTGTATGGGGACCAGTTTCCGTTTCCCCCCATGGGAAATCTTTATTTTATAAAAATCTGCGACTGCAATGAAAAAACTAAAAATGTACTCTTGTATTTTCTTTGGTTACTTATCGTTATGTTAGGGCAGGGTGGGGGTTAAGGTTGTCATAGTTAGCGTTAGCATTTTTCCCATAGAAATGAATGAGCGGTCCCCATAAAGATATGATTACACGACTGTGTGTGTGTGTGGATTATGTTTATATCACATTGTGGGGACCAAATGTCCTGGCGCACAGCATTCAGGAAATGACATTCCCTGATGCGGCTCCTCATTACCTTATGATTGCATGAATTACAGCTGCAGACGCAGTGTCAATAAAAGAGCCTCAAAATAAGTTGGCCGGAAAATGGTTCTGTCCAGATAAAAAGCCCGCCTGGGAAAAGCCAGCGTTTTAATGATGAAGACCCAAACTGTGTACCTCCGTAACATAAGAACACTAATATTTGGCCTGATACTCATTTGACTGCAGCTGCACGGTTAATAACTCCCTCACTTCTTATCGTCACACTGCAGGTGAATGACTGACACTATAATATATTTCTTTTAACATTTACAGCTGCTTTATTAAAGCAGAATCACATGGTTTCCAGGTTTGCATGGATACACAAAGTTAAATTGCCCTGTTTTTAACAGCACATCAAGCCCCATTGCGGATATGATGCCTCATAGTCACCAGCCTCCATCCCTGCCTGTTATGCATCTCAATGGCAGCACACAGGCATTTCCGCCAGTGTTACTGCAGGACCCCGGGCTCATCTTTCTTCCTTCACTTTACTGCTGTCCTAAGTCACATGACCCATGTCCCCCCCCCCCCCCCCCCCCACACCACTCTCCTAGCTGTCTATGTCACGCCATTGGCTGCTTCTGTCAATGGTTTGCAGTGCTGCCACCTTCAAACCACAATTCCCGATGCAGCATAAATCCGCAAAGTCCTTCTCTACCCGCTTGTATATGAACTATTTCTAGTGATTTTATCCTTTTGAAGATTGATGTGAGCAGGTGAAGGTCCACCGCCCCATCATAGGCTAAATACTGATGTCAGCACTTCCCAGACAAACACCTCGGAATACTGTTCCTGGCATGTAAAATGTTTCACGTCATTCCAATTTGCCTCCCTGGACTACAGGGTTTTTTACTGCCATTTGACCTGCGTCCTACCGGCCTGTTCCTTTGCTCTCTGGCCTGAGCTTCTCTCGCCTGGTATTGGGTGACCCACTGCAGAAGGTGGAAGAATGGATGAAAACATTGTAACTTGTCTCTTTTTCTTTTACTGTGATTACAGAACATTCCGCACTTAATCGTTAGCACCCTTAAGTAAAGCATCTGTAATATATGCACAACAGCCTATGAAACCAGGGCCAAATGAGACAACGTGGGGTGAGGATTTGGGTGTGCGGGGGAGGGTGCTGGGGTGCACGGAAGGCAGTGAGGCAAAAAGACAAGCCTCACGAAGCGATGTTATCGGTTATGGCAGGTGCACATTAATCAAGGCCGCGCTCATTTCACTGTTTTTGAAACATGTTAATTACCATGTGAGCTTTCAATTAACACCGCGATTAGGAGGCAGCTGTCCGCTCGTGCAGGGCACGGCTGACAGGTCCACTGCACCCCTACACACTGCCATCAACGGGACACCAAGCTTCCTTGGTCAATTTATTGAGAATTTCTTGGCAGTTGTTGCAATCGAAAGCTGAGGCAGGGCACTAAGACTCTGAGGGTGACTTAGCTGATGGGGACAGTCACATGAGAGATACCCAGTTCAGGGATGCTATCAGGACTGATTTTAGCCATCAAGTAAAAGCTTTTTTTTTATTTATTTTTTTAGAAATGGCACTTTGCCATCATAAGTAAGGCAACAGAATAGTTGCCGTTACCAACTGGGCAGACATCTGCATGTGTGGAAGCACCATCCAGAGAAGGTGCTCAGAGTGTAGCTGAAAGTTTTAATGAACCACAATCGGCGAGACTTTCATTTCTGTTTCGTTCCGGATGGACCATGGCTTTCTTCAGAGACCCTCAGCTAGAATTTATCAGCCTTTAATTTCATGGAACAATCGGGCGTGTCTTTTGGGTCTGTTTTCTTATCACTACATCATCACCTGTGATCATGTGGCTAGTGGGGCGGAGGGGGGGCGATATAACCTAAATTTATTATCATGGCATTTTTTCACTTTTTGGACGTGACGGTATTATATCACTGTATTACCTTTTTTCTGTAGGCAAATAACATTACACAGTTGATAAAGAAAGCAAACTTTGGCTAAGATGAATCACCAATAAACGACGTCTATTCATCCAGCATTTTATAAAAAACAAAACATACTGCATTTGAAAACTTTTCAGCTGTACGATTTATAGAAAGCAATGGTCAAGCAGGGTGGTGGTAGTATCATGCAGTTTTGCTGACAGTACTTTACGTCACTACATTGCTCAAAGAGGATGGAATGATGAAGTAGCATTAGATAGATAGATTGGGAATTTTTTGTCATAGTACCAGACTCAAAAAGAGGAACGTAAAAGAAACATAGCATAATAAGTATTTAATGTGACCCTTTGGAGTCTGAGGCCTCTCACCCACTTTCAAAGTAGTCTGACATGCCTTAACATTTTACAGTTTTTCTGAATTGCTAAAACATTTCCTAAAATCTCCTCTCCTTTAATCAAACCACTAAGCATAAACCCTAAAATTCAGGCTAACCTCAAAGAAAATGAAAACACTACCAGTCAAAATAGTTGTTAGCATGTAAATTAGAAACTGTAAGACTATAATAAAAAAAAAAGTACGGTCGTCTACCAAAAATATTTGTATACTGTACAGTTATGACTGATAACTAATATGTTTGCCGTATTCAGTACTCCAGAAAAGCTACTGTAAAGGACAAAGCCAAAAAATAAACAAATGAGAAGCATATTACAGTAAAATATTGTGCAACTGCCAAGCCAGATTCACGGAAAGAAAGAATCCTCTTTGTGAACCATTTGTACTTTGACGTTGAAATTCAGCACTTATTCACCTACAGTATGGCACATATTCTATCTTCTAGTCACTCTTTGGCTTCTTCAAATGTTTAGAAATGTGTGTGAAATGTGTTTTGAGTCATTATGTTTAAATTACTACTGTGTGTTGGCTGCGCTTAACCTCTGTGGCCTGTGTTTTCTATTTTGCATCAAAGTTCACCATAGCGCAAAATGTGTTTTGATGAATGAGAATGTGTTTCGAGTTTCGCAAAAAAGGTGACTGAGATCTGCAAATTGTGGCTAACTAGGTGAGCATGGTTTAAAGTTTTGCCAAGTGACTGATTCAATAAATGACTTTTGGCAATTGGCATGCAGTTTTATTCCCAAAATGATTTTTAATATTTCAGCAATTCAGAAAAACTGTTAAATATTTCATTCTAAACAACATTTATCCCAAAGTGCTACACTTTATTCAGCACCAATAATCTAAGATCATTTTGAATGTGATTATTCTATTTTTTGTTTTTGTTAAAATCTACTTTAAACATACACTTTTCAAAATCCTATTTTCAGTGGTGCTGAAAAATTGTAAAAAATCACATTATAAACATTTCTAGCCAAGACTTTTGAGCTGTGAGGCTTATAGACATAGGGGCTGGCTACACAAAGGTGCATGAGACATTCAAAGAATAGTATGAGGTTTTATTACAGTAGCAGCCACTCTGTTAGGAACATTACGGTTTTTTGGTTGCGGTTCTTAGCTTCGCTGATGTTATTAACACTAACGGCACATTAGTGCAAACAAAGGGCTGCATAAGCTGAACTATGTCTTGCTTGGAGGTTAAAAGAGGTTCGTTGGTATCAGAAACCAGTGGTTCTAGGTTAACTGAACACTTGTGCCTTTTACCATACACTTTGCATGAGGGACGCAGAGCATATATGCTGATTTAGCGAATATGTTCTGCTTTGCTTTTTAATTTGGTACTAATATATATATATATATATATATATATATATATACAGTATATATATATATATACACACACACAGACACACACACACACATATGTGTGTAACCAGGTTACATTTACTATATAAAGACAATTAAGTATCCAGATTACAACTGGATTTTTAAGAAAATAAAATGCACTATTTTTTTTTTGTCGTATAATTAGGCTGTAGACTATTCTGTAGACTGCTCTGTAGACTGCTCTGTAGACTTCTCTGTAGACTGCTCTGTAGACTGCTCGCCGTAATACCAGTAGTGCAAATCCATATCGTAGTGCACAATCACACCGGTAATAGCCTAACTAAGACACTGGTGTACCGCCCACCCCTAGTGACCGGCATTTTCCGCCAGACAGAAGCTGTTGCGTCACATGCGCAGCATGGCCAGTGGGGGGGCGGAAATATTGTCACAGACAGGCTGATGCAGTCAGTCATGGGGCATGGGGCAGAAATGATCACTCGCAGTATCAAAGCCAACCCATATGCTCTCCTGTCCTCCTACACCTTTGTATTTTACTGAGGAGGGGGGCATGTAAAGGTCGGAGGCAGAAAGTACCTGTGGCCCACTTTCCTTTGAGGATCCTCCCCCTTTCTCCTTGCTAGAGATCTTTTCCCGAGGTACCCCCCCCCCCAATGAATTTACTTATTATTTGTTTAGTTATTGTATCTGCCAGATGTCAAAGCCAAAGCAAGTAAGTTTCAGTCTTTGTTTTTCAGATGAAGTTCTGTGAACCTTCTAGAACTGTCTGGGCGAATAAACAACAATTATGGAAATAACTGCCACAACAAAGCTTGCAGGCAGATGTGTCAGGACCATGCTTTCGTAACACGACATGGAAGCGGAGTTATGATAGGACACCCCCCTCCCGCTGATAAAAAAAAAAAGTGTGAGCTGATGGCTGACATCCACAGGCTGTCAAGGAGGGGCGCTAGTCTCTCCCTGGGGGAGATGTTTGCGCGGTATACTGACGATAGCTGAGGAGGACACCCCACCCCTCATTTTTACAGAACTTACTTCAGGTAGACAGAAGCTTCTCACGGCAGGGCCCCAAACATCGTAGATGCTGTTATGAAACAAGCAGCAAGTCTATTTGTATTTTTCATCGGCTCCTAATAGTTGGTAAAAGGCAATAACACCTCCAAGATTATAATTAGTTCACTAGGAAAAAAAAATATTGCAAATAGACAGAAGAGCAGGGTTACACTACGAATATAATCCTACATTTTAGAAGGTTTTTGTTCAAGCTGAGCTCTGTATGTGAGAGTGGGGGGGGGTCCATTATTTGAGCCATGGGGGAGCACAGCAGCTCAAGGCACCCAGCCAAACAAATTATGGTCCAAACTGAACGAATTTCACCTCTTGACGCTGCCTTCATTAGCTGTTTTAACAAGAGTTGGCAAAACCTGTCCCGTTTTCATTGCGTTTTTTTTCCCTCTCTCTCTCATCGCAATACAAGTTGTCTACCACTCCCCCCACCCCCCCCCAGGTCTATCCAGCCGCACATGGGACCATGCTGTAGAACCACTGAACATGAAAACCTCCACAGAACATACATAATAAATACAACACTCTGCATGTCCCTTTGTAAATTAGCACTACGGCGGTAGATGTAGAGGACTCAGTTACCCTACCCTACTGTGATGTTTAAATTTTACGTTTTATTACTCAGTTATGGGTTTTATACCAAACACACAGCAATATATATTATTTATTTCATACAGCAGGACACAGCAGAGAAATGGGGGTTAAGCACCTTGTTTGCTGGTAATCTTCAGGTTGCAGGTTTTAGTACTGAATCACTATATGCTTTAATGTCCAGGGCAGACTACTTGGGAGTTTCTCACATTGACACATGCCTTTTCTGATAACAACCCTTTATGTCCAGGTATTACCATTATACTGTACCCTTCTATTTCTGCAAACGTACAGTAGATCAAAAGTTCTCCTGGCCCTCCAGCAGAAGCGGGGGCTGGCCCAGCTCGCCGTGACGAGCGAGGCTTGCTGTCAAGACCGTGGAAGCGCAATGATAAAAGACAGCGTCCACATGACATAAGCGAAAGCGGGCGTGCTGTCCCGGGTCAGTACTCACATGCGCTTGCTGCTTAATGGATCGTCCCCCACGATCAGAACTGAAGTACTGAGACATAAATGAGGAGGGGGGGCTCTGTCCGATCAAAGAAGATTTGTGAGATGAACCATAGATCTTTTTTTATATTATTTATAAAAATGTTCTGGTGTTGCCTCGATTTCGCACATTGTCCGTCTTCCAGATAGTGCCGGTACAGTAGCATCTCTTCCAACACTTAATTTACTGCCAATATACACAAAGGACTAAAGAAAATGAAATAAGCGTTTTACTATCTGGGCCAATAAGTGGAGGTGTTTTCATTTGCTTTTTGGCTGCACTTTGATGTTTAAGTGTCTTGTCCTTAGTATAGTACAGGCCAGTCCAGGTTTGAGTAATGAACCATCCTTACATCATCCATCCATCTTCCATACCAGGACAAGGTCAGGAACACAAAGCAGGGAATAGCAGAGTTTTGAAGTTTGTGTAGACAGTAAACCCTACCCTCCTTCCACGCCCCCTGGGTCTGTCTCATCCTGTTAGGCTACATCTCCCTGCAAGCCGCGAGATTTTTTTAGGGCTCCACCCACGGTCAAGTAGGGCACATCACTCCATGTGACTGCAGGAACAAAAGGAGAGACACGTCTCATTTAATGAGACGCCGCCAACTCAGGGAGACGTCCTCCAAACACGACCATCCTCCTGCCCCCTGCTACCATCCACTGGTTCTTCCATCCAGCCTACAACCAGATGTCACATTAAGGTCTTCTGGGTAAACAGCTTAACCCAGGTAGAGCGTCAACAGCAATCCAGCAAAATGCACAAAATGTCCTATTAGTAGGGCCCATTTCCAGAGTGTTGGAGATACAGGACCAGCATGGAAACCAGGTTTTCATCATCCCAAAGGAGCCGGGGAAGTTCAGCACAGTTGTATGGTGTGTCTATAATTAATTAATGTCCAATTAATCACATTAAGGACTTCAAAGACAAACCTTCAAGGGCGAACCAGTACGAATCGCAGTACTGCTGATGCTGGGTTCCCGATCGACACACCTCAGAGTTTAACACAACGTACACGGCAGCTTCTTTCATCTGGGAAAATAACCTTCTGCCAGCGTTATTCATGGGCAGCTCGCAGTAAAGGCCGTCTCCGTAACCTCAGCACTGACAGTTAGCGGTAGCGCCATGCATGTTAATCGGGAATGAGACCAACCAGGACACAGGGGCTTTCAAAATGCACTGCAGTGTCACTGCAATACTGCTGCTATTCGTTCCTGTCTCGTCACATACATGTATGTAAAATGTCATATTTCTATAAAAACTAATGCAATCTGGTAGGTCAGCGGCTATAACTGCGGCAGCCTAAACCCTGTTGGTTGTGGGTTTGATTCTCACTCCCAGACTGAGCACTCCAGCTGCCTCCCGTAGTGCACAAGCATGCAGTTAGGTGAATTAGAATCCCTAAACTGCCCGTATGTGAGTCTGCATTGAAATGGCATGGCAGGGTAGCCCCTGCCTTGTGCCCTGTATTTCCAGAGAGACTCTCCAGGCACCGTGTGACTGAAATCTGCTTTACAAACAAGATTTATTAATAAAAAAGTGGTTATGGGCACAGCCTTCAAGTAAATACATATACACAGGTTGGTATCCATATCTTTGAAGGGATGGTCCATTCATATCTATGGGCATAACCCTAATTCCAACAATGACAACCTTAACCCCTACCCAGCCCTAACCTTAACTATAAGTAACCAAACAAAACACAAACACAAGACTTTTGGCAGTTTTTTGATTGCACTCACAGGTCTTTGTGGGGAACTGAGGTCCCCAGAATGTCATATAAACATATTCTACACAGAAACACATGTGCACATATATATATATATATATATATATATATATATATATATATATATATATTAGCAGAGTGATTACTGTATCTTGGTATACACTGACCTGGAGTTTGTTCTTTGCAGTCGGACACCAGCGTCCGCCTCAGGAAAGCTAGACATACTGCTGATACCCTGAGCTGCCCGGACCGACAGACTCTGCCTGCTCCAGAGAGACATGATGGAATTGGGCCCCTCCATCTTTCAAAGAGGATGCAGCAGCGCTTCACCGTCATCAAGCCAGAGCACTGCTGTGGTTTTTCACGTTTTTTACGTTAGTCGTAAATTCCTAAGTCAATTAGGCAGACCTGGTTGTTTCTTAGCATTCGCTAATTATAGTATGCCGTGTTCTAAAATGAAAAAAAGGCCTTGGCACAGGAGGGACTGACTCACGAATGGATGGGCACGCCTTGGCACAGGAGGGACTGACTCACGAATGGATGGGCACGCCTTGGCACGGGAGGGACTGACTCGCGAATGGATAGACACGGTTTGGCACGGGAGGGAGTGACTCACGAATGGATGGGCACACCTTGGCACGGGAGGGACTGACTCACGAATGGATAGACACGCCTTGGCATGGGAGGGACTGACTCGCAAACGGATGGGCACACCTTGGCACGGGAGGGACTGACTCACGAATGGATAGACACGGTTTGGCATGGGAGAGAGTGACTCACGTATGAATGGGCACACCTTGGCACGGGAGGGACTGATTCGCGAATGTATGGGCACGCCTTGGCACGGGAGGGACTGACTCGCGAATGGATGGGCACGCCTTGGCACATTTCAGGATGATTTCTCAAAAGTGGGCAGGGCGGCATTTTTCACGCCGCTTTCATCTGGGCTGGACCAGGTCGGGTCTCCAGGCTGCTGTGCCCCTATGGCTGGGTTCCCGCTCGCTGTCCCGGCTCGGCAGAACATGTCCATGGACACAGTGTCGACAGAACCTGAGCGAGTTAACAAACCTGCAAAGCTGATATTATAGCGGGCTGAACGATCTAATTAACGAGAATGCCGACCTCTTCCTCAACAATTAACCGGGCTGCATAAATTACAAGGGAGGCCATCCACTAATCAGTGTAATGAATCAATCTGATAATGCATTCCTCTCAGCCACAGATCACCCTCTCCCTCTTGGGCTCTCTCAGCCTCTCCCCCCCTCCCCTTATCCCTCAGGATATATCCCTGTGCCAAGCTGATGTGTTGCTAGGGCCAATTATGGGGGCTTCACCCCCCAAAGAAAAATGATTTTCATTAAAATCAGAAACCCCTAGTATAGGCTTAGTCTCTTTTCATAATTCTGTGAGGAAAACATTGCAGCTTGCCCCCCCCCCCCCCCCAGCACCAACTACCCCACCAACAGGTGAAACCTGTGGAGCGCAAGGACAGTCTTACAGCCATACAAATACCCAGGGAAGAAGCCTTAAGCTACGGAAACGGTTTTACACCGATTTCTCAACGTGAATCAGACTTTCCATATAAAATGTTTTTCTTGATTAAAAAGAGCACAACACAAACCAAAGGCTTGAGCTAGCAGTTCAAGAACACATGTGCCGTTCAAATAAAAAAAATGGAAAGACCGAATGAAGGATGCAACTTCAAATATCTGAAGAACTAGCTTGCTTCCACAGGAGGTTCCATCTCACAAGCTTTAACTGTGAGCAATTCGATTGTGGTATAAATGTGAGAGATTACACAAGAAGCCGTTAATATTAGCCTCAAGATGGCTTTCTTATGTCACCGTGAAGGTAGTGTAATTTCCATAATGAGCGGACATAATAATATATTGTAACTCCTGGATTAAGATTTCTATTAAGATATTTTCTGTGATAAGTTTTGTTATAGGAGGTATACAATGTGGCATCATTAAAAACTCATTAATAACAAATTGATATGCAATCTCTCAGGAAAAATGGCACAATTAAATCTAAGTAATAATCATGTTATACAAATTAATCTTGTTAATCCATGTTTAAAATCCATGCATTCATACACCTTACAACCAATTACACGGTGCGGGTTTACAGGGACACAGCAGCCTATCCTCAGGGAAGAGCTTCTCAAATGTTTTCATCAAAGGTCTGTAACTTTTTGTTCAAATTCAGAGGTCCAGATTTCCAATAACAAAACACCATTTCATGAACTTCAATGAATTAACAATAACTTTAGACATAGACATTAATATATGACAAAAAACAGGAGCTTTTAAACATTCGCTGATTGTTTCCCCTCTCTGATGGGTGAGGGAGTCATGTGCGTGTGCAATTTGATGGTTCTACGTTGCATTTTTGTACTTCAAACCACATTAAGTCTTTTTACATTAACCATATTGATTCATAAGGTGCATTATCGGCTGGGTCTAAATTAACTTGATGTTTGGTCCGCATCCAACACTCTGGGTAGGGTGCCGGTCCATTACTAGATGCACAGGTGCATCATGGGAAACTTAGAGATGAGAATTCTCATAACTGCAAGCCACTGGAAAGCAGCAGGCCAGCCTGGTGGGCGACCCAGCAAACCTCCAAGCCACCCGATGTTGAAAACGGCGACGTAGGAAGTAGCACTGGGGCGTCACGCTTCTAGCACTGTGGCTTTAATGCCACATGCCTGTGGTCCAAAGACAGTTATTTGATGATGGTGTTTCTAAAACTCACATTGTGCGTGAGCATTTCCTGAAACATACTGGCATCCCGTCCCAGAAATCCCCTGCTTTGTGTCCTGTGCTACCTGTCAATAATAAGTGGTTATAAGACAGAAAAGAGATGCATTTTTCTTCATTTTCTTCTTACTAATAGTAGAAGCATTAAATATTGTCTGATGAACAATTCTACAGCTGCAAACCAGGCCACATCTTAACACATCCCTCCCCCTCCTAGTTCAAGAGAAACCGAGTGTAAAAGTTTCCATATCAGTTGCTGCTTTTCAAGGCACAGAAGAGACAGCGCTGAGGACCACAGGATGCTAGCAGGTAAGAAGGAACAGCAAAGACCCAGCTAAGATGCTGAGATAATCTCAGATCACAGTCTGCATTAGATACTATCTCTTTTATTTGTTTTGCTCAATTTACCCACCGCTGCTATAGCAGGATCCATAAATGAATGTTCCTTAGGAATAAATGCTTACAGTCAATGATCTTTCCCATAATGGTCTGCATTTTGTCTGCAGTATTATGCATCAGTGCCACATGGACGAGCTCACGGCTGACGACACGCACACCTGATCTGGAGTTTTAACCTGTAGTCTGGCTGACATCAGGCTCTGAAGCTGGAAGGTCTGTGCTGTCTGTGAGGTTTGCCTGACAGCTCTATGCCTCGCAAAAAAAAAATGTCTGTCTTTTTTTTCAGCGGGAAGAAAATAGTTATCTAAAAAAAAGAGTTGGAATCAATGGCCTGTCAACATGGTGGTTTTGGAAACTCCTCTTGAAAAATTTATCAAGGACACCAAAATAAAGGGAAGAGAGTCTCTATGTTCACTTTAAAAGCTGAGCTGGTGTTCTGAGTGTATAACACTTGTATAAAAAATAAACAGTGAAACTTTCATCACAGATTGCATCGATCCCATTAACTGCATGGGGTCTGAATGCTCTCAAAGGAGAATAAGAGAATGAGAGAATAACTATCTGTTTATTTAATCACTGCACTGCAGAAGCAGATTTGGAGAATGCGTGCATGCACAGCTGTTTATTCTGTGTAAAATAATAGAGGTTTTGGCTGGAAAGCTCTGTAAACGCAGCAGCACTACGCACAGTATTGCTACTTAGCCTTTGCTGGTGGATCATGACTTCACAGGAGCGGCTTGTCAGAGGGCGATCAGCCCTCGCTGATAACGGGGCCGTGAGAAAGCAAGGGGCAGAAATGTCAGCTGCATCTGGCTCTGCCTTGGCCGTCGCACCCAACTATTTCGTTTTTGGTTCGGGTTGCGTTGTATATTTGTCAGGACGTACTGCTCCCTTGAAAGATTAATGTGGCCGCCTGCCCGCGGTGTCTTAGGCCGGCTCCTCTTATCGGTCCGTCGGCCCGAGGATCCGCAAGGTCTTAGAAAGCAAACAGGTTTAGCAGAGCTGGCAGCCCAAAGAAGCCCAGATACAGGGTGGGTCTGCAGACTCACAGCCATCCACATCCTACACAACTTTGCTTGTTTAGCGTCTGAAGCTCCACAGTCACTGATGTTTCGGCCTCATGGAAGCAGCCTGGATTTGTTTTTCTTACTTTGTGATCTTTATTGGTATTTATTTTCATTATGTCATTCATTTATTTGTCTCTATTTCCTGCACCACTGTTCATGGTCTAGCAGGGGGCAAACATGTATGGCAAGTTGCTTCAGCTTTGGTTCATTTCTAGAGGATATCACAAATTCTGTTTAGAATGCAAATTCTTGGTATCAGAAATTTAATTCTAACTGGTTATAATTCCAGTTATTGATATCAGAAATTCAACTTTAGCTAGTGAGATTCAAAACATTTTTCTGTTTCATTTTAATGGAAGCTGAAATCTGAGGTAAAATACCAATTTCTGATATCAGGGATACACATTATAACTAGTTACAACTGAAGTTCTGTTATGAGTCATTCTATAATCTGGGATTCATTTCATATCAACCAAAAAGAGAAATAATCTGTGTACTTTTTTGCTAAACAGTCAAGATGTTTCCACAACATACCCCGATAATGTGCTAAATACTTTAGCTGCCAAGCTTAAGCTTAAATGATTTTTGAAATATTTAAATGAAAGTGAACATTCAATTCATTATTCTGTCAAGTGTTACAGACAAAGGTTATGTCATAGAAGACATGAATGAGATCCTACACATTTGATAAAACGTGTGTTTGAAAGTTCTCGACCAGATGTTTTGAGGTTTTCTGTCTAACTGATTTAAAAAGGTTCACTTTAGCCTGAGCCATCTGAATCTGCCAATTACGTCTATGTCATTCGGCCCATCGGATATTATTCTTCAGAGTATTTGTAGTTGCCTGCAGGAGGAGGAATGGTACTTTATTCTTATTAAAGCTCCTTCTTGTTAAAATGCATCCATTGTTGCTGTGCTATGCTGTAATGTTGTGTCGAATAAGTATCTTTTGTAGTAGTGCTTAATTATCCCTTTGATAGTTAGCTAGCTAACCAACATTACTGCTTAAGCTCACTAGAACAATACAGTGAAGCAACTGTATCCACTGATTTGGTAAACGCGGTCGCAATGTAGATTAAACTTTATCATAGGTATGTAAGTACATGGAAAACAAGCAATTTATAGTATTCAATACTCTCCACACTTTCGGTTCTCCGCGGTTGGTCATTTGCTAACGTTGATATCAGCGCAGGATTGCCAACTGGCTAGAGTGAGATTTTCAATTTGAGACAAATCTGCACACACATGCACACGCATTTACATGTACGTAACAGTTTTATTACAATAAAAATAGTCTGCAGGGTTTGCAAACTCCCCCAAAGTTTATGATGTAGCTAATTTTAGGTTTATAAGAGAAAAATATAGATTTTCCATAAGATTAATTGCATGAGGACCTGAAAGCCTTTATGCCAGATGGGTGAGAGCTGGTAACCCGGTCAGCGCTCAGTATACAGTTACCTGGTCAGATAGATTACCTGCTATAATTCAATTCAAATTTGTTATATACAGGGCGGCATGGTGGTGCAGTGGTTAGCACTGTTGCCTCACATCTCTGGGACCCGGTTTCGAGTCTCCGCCTGGGTCACATGTGTGTGGAGTTTGCATGTTCTCCCCATGTCATCGTGGGGTTTCCTCCAGGTACTCCGGTTTCCCCCCACAGTCCAAAAACATGCTGAGGCTAATTGGAGTTACTAAATTGCCCATAGGTGTGCATGTGTGAGTGAATGGTGTGTGAGTGTGCCCTGTGATGGGCTGGCCCCCCATCCTGGGTTGTTCCCTACCTCGTGCCCATTGCTTCCGGGATAGGCTCTGGACCCCCCGCGACCCAGTAGGATAAGCGGTTTGGAAAATGGATGGATGGATGGATAGTTATAACCCCCATGCAGGCAACAATTTTTTTGTTCTGAAATCAAAGTTTGCTACCAGCAGTTCAGTTAGAGCTGCTCTTAACTTGAATAACCAAACCTTGGGTCCAGTGCCTTCAAACCGAGTGCGCAGCTATTGCGGCCAGTTCAGGCAGTGATGTTACACCTTCCCTGTGGGCAGTTCAGGCAGTAATGTTACACCTTCCCTGCCCACTTCGCACCAGTGCAGTGCAGGTCGCTTCCACCTTTGTTTGCGAAGTCAGTTTGTTTATGGTTTGGTAATTATCTTTTAATGCTTTTTCTCTTTAAGGAGCATCCTTCCACTACATTTCTGTTCATGTTACATGTTATGCTCTTATGTTGTTATATACCAGTTCACGAGCTTGGGTTCCAAATTTGCCTTTAATATGCCAGTAGATAAACTAAAGTTTATGTTAAGTTTGTGTTTGGTTAGCAGACATTTCTATCGAAAGCACCTTACAGAAATCACATAATTAATAATAATAATAAGTTTTTCCTGATCAGAGAGATGACCATGAGAGCATATAGAGTTCATAGATAGTTCACACATACAATATGAATATGCCCATGTGATCCCCCCTAATTCTCTGAAGTTTAGTCTATTGTATGACATGCTGCCCACCCAAATTTTCTAACTGCCCCCACAACCAGAGCAGTTTAGATGCAGGCCTGAACCTTCTGAAGTCCCCTTTCTGAAATGGACACACGCCTTATCAGCTACTGTAGCTGTGACAGAAAGTGTTAAAAGCACTTCAATGACTTTGAGCCTCTGCTTAACAGCTTCTGACTTCTCACATGAATTATCAGACTCCTCACACCTGAAGAAATGTGTACAAATCTGCACAGGCGCTAAACGACAGTCTTCTTTAACCTAATGGTGGTTTAAGATGGCTACTCCACTCAGCTGAAAAGCCTGATTATCACTGTTGAATGATTCATATTTTCTTGGAAAACCTATGACATCAAACAGCGAAAAAGAAAAACATCAGAAAGTTCCCCAGGGATTCCTCAAATATGCATTTCTGAGACAAGCTAAGCGGTAAAATTTGCCTGCACACTTAGTCAACATGCTCATATGAATCGAACAGATTTTTGAGAATTTGAAGAATTTTTAATGAAGAATGAAAGTGAGTGAAAAACATGAGTCTATTGGGTGACATCACTCATATTTAAAGGACAGAAGTGACGCTACTAACAGACGTCCCAGCAGGGGTGTGAAATGAAGGCCCTTTATATTTCTACAAAAACTTTTCCTGACAAACGTGAACAGCTCCTGCAGTCTGATTTGCAGTGCTGAATACCGATTCTAAAATTACCAGCCTCCGCTGCTACTTTGAAGATCGGTGGCATGAGAGCGTAGATTGCAAGTTTCTGAAAAAATATTTAAGGAGCATTTTTTTTTTAAAGATCTCTCATGATCTTGTGAATCTCGCATCTCCAGACAGGGTCGTCTGCCTCTGTGTTTACCTGGCCCTACGTCTTTCACTAGACTGCGTGGAATAATGAGTTCCACAAATGCCATCACCCAAAGACAGTGCGTAATTACCAAGTGTTAAACCGGTCACCTCCATTTGATGGATGCCCAGGAAACAACAGACATATGGAGAGTTTGCACTGAGACCTGAATTCTAAATGATCTGGCTAACAAACTGGCCTCACACCTCACACCAGGGTTTCCATCTTTGGCTGTGTGTGTATTTTACTGGTTCATCCTCTATTTCTCTGCAAATCAAAACATGCAACCATAGTATGTGGATTGTGCCTCCCAGTGGACTCCCATTCTGTCTAGCGTGTCTCCAGTCATGTGACCGGTGCTTCCTGCAGTAAGTGACAGTTTTACTGTGACCATTTACTGGATAAGCAATATGAAATATGGATGAATGATTTGATGCATTATTTTATAGCTGAATCAGCACGTTTTCGAAAGTGTACCACCTACTGTATCTATCCATTCATCTTCCATACCTGCTTGTCCTATTCAGGGTCGTGGGGGGGTCTGGAATCTTTCAAGGAGGCTATGGGCATGAGGCAGGGAATAACCCAGGATGGGGGCCAGCCCATCGCAGGGCACACCCCCCATTCACATCTACGGACAAACTGGTACCTCCAATTAACTTCAGCATGTTTTTGGACAGTAGGGGGAAACGGGAGAACCCACCGGAAACTCCGTGACGACACGGGCAGAACACGCAAACTCCACATACATCCATGTGTGTGCTGACCATTCCACCACCATGCCACCTCTCAAGAGGGAAGCAGTACATACAGTGTCAGTCAAAAGTTTGGACACACCCATCCATAGAAAGATTTGTACTCTTTTCCACATTTTTGAATAATTATATACATTAAAAACTATAAAATAACACATATGGAATTATGCACTATCCAAAAAACGTATAAACCAAAAACATAATAATTTCTTGGGGGGGGGGGCTCTGTGAGTTGGGACGCTGAAGGTTGAAATCCCCATGGTCGGCGGAGTGATTCCATTACTGGGTCATTGAGCAAGACCCCTAACCCCAATTGTTCCAGGGTCTGGCTCACCCTCCTGTCCTGGGATGCTCTTCCAGCTGTCCTGAAGGAGGTCACACATATACTAAGCACTCATTGGCCAGTTTTCCTTCACTCCCTGGTCAATCTCCTCCAAACCATGTCTCCTGTGCTTAGGTCATGTGTCCAGATCATGTTATGCGACACTCTATCACTCTTCTTTGTAGGCGGGGCTGCATGTCCAAATTTCTGATCGGTACTGTATAATTCATAATGAATTTACATCAAAGAGTACGTGCAAAAACAAGTCAACCACAAGGAACTCATGGAAAATATAATTAATGGTGTAAAAAAAAATCAAGTTAACCAATCAGAGCTTCAGCCACTGTGAAGAAATCTGAGAGGCTCTCTTCCGAATGAAGGTAAGAAGCAAGGTCTGACCAGCTTGTACCTATATAAATGATTGTGAAACACATGGAACACGACCTCAGAGGACCTCCAGAAAAGTACCTGCTCATCAGTGTGTAGAGAGATATAAAACGGCCAGAACACAGTGGGGGATTCACCCACCCACTTTACAACAAACGGTTTACAGCGGGAGAAAATTTAAGACCGTGGTGACACTACCCAGATGGGAAGATCCTTCAGAATGATCCCATGGGGCAATAAGACTAACTGCACTGGAGCTCTGAAGACTCACAGAACAAATTCCAAGGACCATCCTTTGCTGCAGCTCATGTCCACAAAACAGCATAAGACGAATAGCAATATCACTGATGGGAGGTCTAGCAGGAAGAAAGCATCCTTAAAAGAATACTGCTGGTCAAAAGAATCATATAGGCGGACACAGATTTCTGAAGTTTTTTTGTGTTATTATTTACAAGAAATGAAGAATCAGGCAAATGAGAACTGATGAAAAAAAATGTTTATGGTCAGCATGAACGAAGCCAATAACACTCATCCATCCATTTTCTATACCTGTAAGGGCTGATTTATATTTGATGCACACAAAGCATACGTGCATGCATCATGGCCGCCACGAGTTTTCCCCATTCATCACGCATACGCGAGATGCAGTACCACCAAAAATAGGGGTGGCAGTATGGTCACCTTCTGCCTCGGGACTGTGTTTTGTATACGGTATTTAATATTAAAGTAACATCTGATTTTTTATGAATGACTGGGCGGAAGAACCACATATTTTCAGAGGCAAGAGAGAAAATACTGTGAGCACTATTGTGTCCCTCTGTGTGCTGCGTCTTCAATTTAACGGTAGTTTAAGTTTCTAAGAAAGCAGCATCATGTGTATGAAGTACAAGGAAACTCTAACGTGAAATTCTGACTTGCCTGCTTCCATAAGCAGCGTTATTTTTCAGCACAGTTCTGGTATTTATAAATCTTGCTTATAAAATTCGCAGAGAACGTGGGGTTTATGTTCCGCCAGAACATTTATATTGTTATAGGAAACAGAACTTAGCAAGCTGTGCAATTTTCATGACTGCTCCTTTTCAGGATTATAATATATGTTTATATATCTAATATATGTTTAACATTAGTTTAAAGTGTACAGCCGCTACTTCTGCATGAGCATTTCAAGCCATTCCTTATCACTTTCATACTTGCCTCTGACTCCAACTCCCCTGGATGGAAGGAACTATGGCAGCTCAGTCAGTAGAAATGTTGGCAGTTACTCTCCAAAAACCGAGCCCATAGTATCATAAGCTTTGTCCGTGTATGTGTCCCTGTAATGGACATGGTATTTGATGGTTGGCCAGCGTACAGTATGTGTGTCCCTGCAATGGAAAAGCATTACACTAACAGCATTCCCATTCCTTGCTTTCAGCAATACATCCCAGGATCAATGTGAACCTGTCCAGGAAAAGTGGGTAGGAGATGGACGGATGCATGCATTGCTCAGGCCAGGAGCTGGAGGTGCATCCAAAATACATAAATCAGTGAGGGATATATACTGGATTTTGAAGAAAATCTACCAAAAAATATTCTGGGCGGAAATGTTGTTGGAAATGACAGAGGCAATATCTAAATATCCAAAACTTACTGGACACATTGTGGCACTGTGATGAATATTTTGTATCTAAAACCTGAAATTACTATCAACAACAAAGAGCAAAACATTTCAGAATGTCCTTTGAATGTGAATATGGATGCAAACTAAAGTCTAAATTTTGTTTTGACCTTTTGAGGAGGGGGGTTACACTGGAATGTGAGGCCACGGGTTTAGGTGTGCTGGCCATTTTCTTGTTAAAATATAACAAAAATTGAATTCTAAATTGTCCTTTTATGTAAAAACAAGCACAATAGATTAATGCCAATTGATGCAGCTACAAAATGTTACATCAAAGATTAAAGCAAAGCAGAAGGTCATGGCAGCTATTATATTTGATGCACTTCACAGTTTTTTTTATTATTTTTATTAAAATATAATGTATGGGGAACATAACCCCTGCAAAAGTAAGGCAACCTAAAATCGCCTGACTCCAGTCATACAGTCAAACATGCTCCTCACAGCTGTTACATGTAACACCAGGTAGAGCTCAGTGTTAATGCAACACTCAAGGTCAAGTGAGGGGTCAATAATCAGCTATGCAGCTGAACGAATAGGGATACTTTCTGGGCTGGTGAGGATAACCATTTGACATGTCACTGTGAGATGGGATTATGACCTCAGGATGCTATAGAGCAAGACAGAGTTGAAGACCTGGAGGCTTTGCGCTTCTCTGTGGGCTTCTAACTATGTGAACTACTACAACAGAACCATGTGACACATCTCAATAAGAAAGGATTATGTTCTCGGGATGGTATAGAGTAAGAAAGATGTGTACACTTGTGGCCTTTGGTATTCTCTCTCCTCTCTAACAATGTCCACGTTATGTTCTGTGACTGGGCTAACACCCAGGTTTCATCTGCATGGACCAGGCTTGAGGGAGTGGGGTCATAAGGGCATTGTTTCTGAATCCAGTCCTCAGAGACTTGCAGATAGTTCATGTTTTTGCTCCCTCCCAGTTTGGGGAGCTGGGAGGGAACTAAAATATGAACTGTCTGGCAGGGAGCCGAGGGGGAGCAAAAATGTGGACTATCTAGGGGTCCGTGAGGATCAGGTTAGGAAACAATATATTAGGATGTCGGCATCTCATGACTTCAGAATTCATAAGAATTTATACTCACTTAAATGGAAATGTCTTTGCTCACTAAAGTCTTGCCTGTAAAGTTTTTTTTATTTTCTCCTGAGGGGACAATAAGATAAAACATCTGCTTCAAAGCTTGGCATTCTGTGTTTATGTATTTATTCTTCATCATTTTTTCCTGTTTGGTTTTGTTTTTGAAATTGTGGCACGGAGACACATTGCCTTTGACGAGCCAAACCTGACGAATCTCTTTATGAGTCATGCGGTGATTTAGACATAAACCGCTGCATCTGCAATTTCAGATGTAATGTAAGCAGTAATTTGCTGAAAGGGCGAATGCGTGCGGACTGTGAGAATTCACACTCTGTACTGGTAGAAAAATTTTACTGATAGTCACTGCCACTTCCGGAACAAACTGAAGAGCAAATCTTCACATAGAAATTTTCTTGAAAACATAACCTGTAGCCTGAGTGAGGTTTACTCTTCAACTCAAGAGGTATAAACCCTCACTGCCCCCCCTCAAAAAAAAAAACCAAAAAAAAAAACCAAAAAAAAAAACAAAATTAAGTGAATAAGTAGTGGAAGTTTCCTGGAATAAACATATTTATAGCATTAAAAAGGGGTGATTATATAGAAGAACATTTGCTGAATGTGTACAGTAGTTCCAATTTGTTTACCTGAAGATATTTATATTCTCTGTTCTGTAGGAGGGTAATTTATACGCTCATACATGTGGCTCTGCCTCCTGTACCTTCATATTTTTCACCACTGAGAATGAGATGTTTTCCCTTCACTGTTGTCACAATCCAACAAATAACCCCAGCACTGGTTAAAGTGCAAGACTCCGATTTTTATTCACCTATGAGATAAATATCTGCATCCACCAACATCTGAAATGATTACTAGTTTACTGTATGAGAAAGCGAAACTCATTCAACAATAATTAGGTGGTGAAGTACAGCTGGGCTCACACCCGACTTCACCTCGCCATGGGATATATGCTGCCCCCCCCCCCCCCCCCCGCATGTCTTTCATACACTTTATCCTGAACCGAGGCTGCCACTAACGCTAAAGCCAGGATAGCCCTTCATCTTACCCTTCCCTGCAGCTATATTCCTGCATATGTACATGTTTGCAGTTCAGGTGCCAACTCGTTTGAAAAATTAATTTAAAGGTCTTCTGCCATAATGTCACTTTCATAAACAAGGACCATGTTCTCATGCCATATTCAGCAGTAGAAAACAAAAGAACATTTAGCCTTACTTACCAAAACTAAACCTCAACAACAAACACCACCACCGACAACAACAATAAAATAATAATAATAAGAAGAAGAGCATCACCAGGAGGCTGCTGAACAATGCTCACCAGTGATCATCTCCAATCAGAAGAGACTAGAAGGAGCAGAGATGCTGGGACCAGCTTCTGTAGAAACGTAACAGCATGTCGACTGTCATTTATTTATTTTTTAATGGCTCACTGCTTAAGAATCTCGTAGCATATTTCTCATCACTTCTGTTGTAATTTATTTAAACTGTATTTTTAATTTGCACTTTTAATTTAAGGTTTATTAAATTTACAGTCACCCCCCCAAGGACTGTGCTGTATAAAAATGAGAGGAAAAAATGTCTGTTACAGGCCAGTTTGGTTCCCTGTTATTATTAAACAATTATACTTATTTAAAGCACAACTGTGGCAAAGATTCATATTTTGACAAAAATGTATATCTGCAGGTGGGCTGCAGCTAAGATGTGCCGCTTTGAATGAGAGTTGGAGCTTTTTCCTGGAGAGTGATGAGAGTGTGAGAGTGAGAGATGGAGTGCTGCGTAGGGGGCACCCTGTCTCACTCTCTGCCCTTACTCTCATCACCATGCCTGTGATTGGGTGCATGAAGGCTGTATAACAAATATCAGGAAGGTAATCCTTACGTAAAATATGTCTCACTTTCAGAAATATTGGTCCAGGACAAACACTTTCACCACAGACCTCTGAGGTATCAAGTTTACAGAAGACAACGTATTAGAAAATTCACTGACAGGATTTCTGTTGTAAGGAGTCATTCCCTGAAAAAAGTGCACCACCATAAAGCAAACTCCAACTATGAAAACATGCTGGTAAAAAAATCAGGACAAAAGGCTGAAATGCCTATTATCAAGTCATTGGTTTTATGTGAACATTTTAGTTAGATTTTCAGCAATTCAATTATACAGTACAGTAATTTATATTTATTATGCTTTAGATTTAACAACATTTTAATATTTTCAATACTTACAAATGAAATCTCAAACAGAAATCTTTAATTACACACAAGTTTTTGTGATGAAATTTTTTTTTCTTAAAGTGTGGTTAATTAAGTTTACATAATTTCCTCGAACTAATTCTCAGAGCAAAAAGAAAATTAAATTTAAAGAGAAAATTATAAAGATTAATGATTTTTTTCACCTGATGATGCTATTTATTATACTGATGATTAAAAATTAGAAAACAAAACAACAAAGGTAATAATATAGTGTTATAATGTCACTAATGTCGTATATTCATCATCAAAATCATGAGAAATTAGTGAAGTTCAGAACAGGCGAAATCAACATCAGGCCTAACAAAATGTTTGCAAGACATTATCAGTCGATCACCTAATTCCTCAGAGTCACTGTGGCTTCTGGGAGGTGTCAGTGCTCTGATTTCAGGCCCCGATACTGAAGTGCTCTTTAGGCTACAATTCTGACCACATGAAAGCCGGTTAGGAAAGTTCTCCGGTGACCTTCACCACATTCTTGGCAAGTCTGATAAAAAGCACCAGACACTCTCAGACACTTTGATATACTGATGTTCCAAAGGTTTTTTTTTTCCTTCCTTTCCTTCTATTTTTTTGTTTTTCGCTATTTTTGAAACGTATGTCTGGCTAACAAAGATAACACAGGAATTTCTGATTTTGAACAAAGCTGGGAAACAAATGAATACTAATGAACTCAATGTCTGTTTCATGAAGGTTTGACATTGCCTTGGGGTGGGCATACCTGGAAACTTTATAAAAAGAGTAAAACAGAAACCCAAGTATTATGGACATTTTTATTTTATTTAAAATCTTTTTTTTGTTCCATATAAATCATGTAAATTAATATTTACCTAGATTGATTTTTTTTAATTGTGAAATGATAAAATTACTATTATTCTTAGACCTGTGAACTGCACTTAAGTTCTCTCCTTGCAATCTATTAAAAGGTGCATACAAATGTATATCACTTCTCATTCGTTAAGCCTGTACCATTCACCAGTCACAGTGTCCCATATAGCCAGCACTAGACGAGCTGCCTTCTGTTCAAAAAAAGATGAGGCTGGGGACACAAAAGAGAGAAACCAATACCCAGAGCCCCTCCCCCCCAGCTCTGGGAGAATGCTGGACTGGCCAGGCCGAAAAGCTTATTGATTCGAAGGATTCATTCTTGCCTCGGAGGGGTTGATTGAGTTTGCTGCTGATTGCATTTTCGGCCAGGATGACAGCGAATCACTATTGCACCTGGCAGCGATGCACCAGGAGGCAGCGCCGCCTGTGAGCTTAATCGCCTTCGAAGGAGACGGGCGAAATTTTTATTTTCAGGTAAAGTCCTACTGGGAGAAGAGGAAAAAATGTTCATCTGAAATGGATATACTGGCTGGTGGCTGTAACTAACAGCCGAATGTTGGAATTGTCTAGAGGCAAATAAGTGCTTTCTGTCGAGCGAAACCTTGGCTGTTGATATCAGGCTCCTCAGATCTGTTTTCACACAAAACGTACTCGAGAGGAATCCCAGTGACCTCTCTGGAGTGGTAAAATACAAGACCTCAATTCTTAAAGCTATATACATCTGCGTGACTGTGCTCGTGCCAAGCTACATTACTATCCATCTGTCTGTCTGATCTTACTGTGTATCCGCTGAGTTCCACAGGACACTCTGGACGGAATGCCATCCTATCGTACACAATTACATTCACATACAATGGCTCACCATAAGCTTCAGAATTGCAGAAGCAGAGGAAGCTTGCAGAAGGCACCAGGATGCCAGTCCATCATAGGACACCTACTCTCACACACAATCATACTCTAAGAGCCATTCGGAGATAAAATTAACCAGACTGCAAGACTGTTGGAGGAGAGACTAGAGCAGGAGGAAATCTGTTCAAGGAGGGGAGGGATAAGGTCACATGGCAACCTCTTATCTATCAATATATCCATCCATCCATCCATCCATCCATCCTCTAGGCAAGTTTTTTGGTTATTGTCATGAAGAGCCAGGGACCTGTTTCAGGTAGGCCAGACCACTAGTTTGGGGAATGCCCTGAATTGGATGTCTGCCCATCGAAGGGTGGCTATTTTGTCGTCGTCATCATCATCATCATCATCACCATCATCATCATAATCATCATCAGCATTATTACCGTCACCATCATCATCATCGCCATCATTGTCATCATCATCGTCATCATTGTCATCATTGTCATCATCATCATAATCATCATCAGCATTATCATCACCATCATCATTGTTGTCGTCATCATCATCGCCATCATTGTCATCAACATCATTATGATTGTCATAATTATCACCATCATCATCATCGTCATCATCACCTTCGTCATCATCGTCATGATCATGATCATCATCAGCAGCTTCATTGTCATCATCTTCATAATTATAACTTGTCTTTTAACACACATGTGAGATGCATAATGGAACAGTATTCCTTTAAAAGGCCTAAAGCGGGAGCTTCTTCTGTCCTGGCAGTTCATACCTCTGCCTTCTCTCACAGCTGGAGTGAGACTCTATGTCCTCCTTCAGGAGAAACATCTCAGGCAAGAATGTGGCTGTGTAAATATGATTCACCCCTGCCTGAATCCCTGGGGACGGCCCACAGACTAATGCTACTGGTCAGACAAGTCATTCCTCTGCCATCTCCTCCTCACACCTCCCTCACTCCAGATGCTCCCAGAGGCAGGAGTGGTAGCGTGTCAGGAACTTACTTGTACACTTTTTGATCCCGGATCCTTTCTTGAGGGCGTGGCGGCTAAGCTTGCAGTTGAAGTTGTTCTCCCAGAACTCGGCAAACCAGATGTTCCTGCGGTTATTGTCCAGCGTGCGGCTGATGAAGTAGCGATCAAAGCCTGGGTATATGGGAGGGGGGGTTCATTGGAGTGTGGGCACCCTCATAGTGCTCACACTTGCACTAAGACACGGTCAAATTCCAAGCTACAGTGGGCAAACGATTGTGAATTACCTTCAGTTTTCTGCAGCGGGCCACACACTGAGACCTGGCCTAATAACCACCAGGTCTAATGGTCTTGGAGAGCCAGTTATTACAATAACCTTCAGCTGATTGTTTAGTTACGCACCCTAATGCTGCGGAACCACCTGGAACGATTTCCTGACACGCGACAACCTGCGTGTTCTTTTCTAAATGCACTTATCATTTGAAGAAAATGTTTTCAGAGAGTATTGACAGCATAAATTCGTGACAATCACACGCTTGTCAGTCATATGACATTCACTCTTACTGGTTTGGGAGTCCTTCCCAGTTTTTAAAAATGCATAATGGACACAATTACGTCCAAATACATAGTTAATGATCCTATTAGTGAGACTTTTTTGGTGCCAGATTTTATTTAGAGTGCTACCAGTCTTTTGCAGGCCCTCGGTGGTGCTGGCGCGGTTCCGTACCTCTGACGGTCGTCCGCTTGGGCAATATGGTGACCGCCCCCTCCGCCACCTCCTCCTGATGTAACACCGGCGAAATCTTGGAGCCCCAGCTGTCCGAGCCCACCCACAGGAAGTGACCCGTCTGATTGGCCGCCTTGGCTGCCTGCAGGAGCCGCCTGGGAATGGGAGAAACACTCATCCAGCAATTTCTATCAGTGCAATTAGTATTTGCTAATAAATTCTATCACCAACTTAACCACAGCTTAGAGGTTTTGTGTATTTGCGGAGGACCGAAACACTGTGCTCTCTTCAGTAAGACCTTAACCTGACCCTGTGCTGGACAGGCATTTACAGAAGATGAATAGGTAGTTGTACTGTGCTACCTATGACACTCATGTATTATTAAGATCAGATAGAATGCTCAGCTTCTTCTCTGTAATGAAAATCGGCAATTTTGCCACCTAGTTGATTAGGTAGATTGCACCAAGTTTCCATTTCCCTCCAGTGAGCTAGCCAGTTTAACTAATTAATGACCTACACAAAACAACAGACCTATGTCCGTATTCCATTGTTCTGTTATCTACTGGTCCGGAACGTGCATGCAGTTTGCTGAGTTGTGCTTATTTTTAATTGATGAAGGACACTTATAAGAAAACACCACGAAAACAGAGACCATTAGCGGCATTCACAGGAAAAGGCCCCTTTGTTCACAGGATAATAAATACTAATCAAGGCGAAAGCGGCCTCGCTGTTTCACACCAGCATGCTATTTGTACACATCTTTGCATCTTAATTTCTGGCAAAGTGCCCTACCACCCTACTTATGGACAACACTCATTTTCTGGGAGAATTCTGACAGAAGGCCCAGCGGGAATCTCTCTCACTCACAAAGCTGGGAGACCCGGAGACTGATAGCTGGGAATATTTTTTTTATTGTACTCTGTTTATTCCTTTGTATATAAAACAAGAAACATTGCACCTTGGGGTAGACTAAGTATAGAACACCTCATTACAATGATGACAAAAAGAGCAAATTGAGACTCTGAGCAACAGGGGGCGGCAGCGAGCGCGAGGACAGCATGTCGGGGAGGGTCGTTCTTAGCTTTAAAACCTGAAGGAGGCAAGGTCCTAACACAACACTTTGTTAAGCACTTTCTTAAGTGATGTTCAGTAACAGTGGCACCTCCTAGCCCATCTTAAAGTAGCTTGCGCTAACCAGGAGACTAAAAACAAACTTGTGAAAGAAAAAGTGACTAATTAGGTGGACAACAGCAGTAATACATCACTGACTCATGCTGTGTTCACGCAATTTTAATCTTTTAAACTATTTAGCTGAGTAGTTAGCACTGGATTGTCGCACCTCCAGGGGGTTCAGTCCCTAACTGTGACTCTCTATGCAAATTTTTCATGTTCTTGTTTGTGTGGTTCTCCTAGGGGTTAAAACTGACACTGTGTGTGTGTGTGTGTGTGTGTGTGTGTGTGTGTGTCCTGTCGCGGGCAGACATCCCATCCAGGGTGATACCTACCTCTTCCCTGTGTTTCCTGGGATAAATTCCAGGTCCGCAATAATCCTGTACTGTACAGGCCCTTATGAAAGATGGATGAGTGGATGGATGGAATTGTAGAATGGCTAAACTTGAGTTAAGGCACATGTTTTAAGCTGTTTTAGGCCTTTACTGCACTTGAATACATGCTATTTATAACTGATACATACTGGGCTACTGGCAGCTACTTATTACCATTAGAATCGTTGTTATCGTGACTGCTGTAATTATTGTAATAATCAGCTATGTTTATGTTTATGAGTAATTATGCATAACACCTAAGTCGATGGACACTGAAAGTTCTCCCCATTTTAAACTCTAATTTAAAATCATGAATGCCATTTAAGCAAGAGTTTTCAAGCACATTTTGTAAATTTTAACGTATAGAAAACAAAGCAGGTTTTTCTCTATTTGAATTAATTAACATTTTAATTTTTGGCATGAACCTGACAGGCAGTGCTGTTATGGTCCAGCTGGGATGCATGACTTTTTCGGACCGGATGGTGCACGGCATCATGGGAGGGGAGGAGCCATGGGGGTGACTTTGATGAAAGGTGGGGGGGGGGATGCTGTAAACAAAGAGCAGCTGCTTTGGCATCTGCAGGGAGTGAAACGCGCGAGAACCCAATGGAGGCATCAGGGTGTGGAAAGTGCTGCAGCAAAGTAAGTGGCTAGGCGGCAGCGACTGAGCCCAGGTTCTGCAGGGATTAGAGGCTCAGGTTCTGCAGGGATTAGAGGCTCAGGTTCTGCAGGGATTAGAGGCTCAGGTTCCTGCTAATGAGGCATAAGTGAAGCAAAAGAATGGTCACCTGATTTCCCTCCCATCACACTTACCTCTGCCTACAAGAATTAAATTATTCATCGTTTTGCAGTAATATATTGTTATTCAATGTCCAGGATCATTATTCTTCATCTTTCTTAACTCCCTGTATCTTATCTGCTTTCCTAAGGATTTCCTTGCAAAATGCTACCCAGAGCCCATATAGATGGGCTTAGAGCAGAAGCGAACCTCAATGAGACTAGGGGGTATTACTGAGCATCGCATTGTCTTAGGCTAACACCTCTCAGGTAAGGACCCCTGTGTTTCTCTCTGTTGACTCAACACAGTTTAATCTACGACTTTCAAATCTCCGGTGAACAATCTAGCTTGAGTCCTTATGCATCTAAGAGGACTTGGATAAACTTTTCATATGCAATCATTTCAAAAAGGAAGAGCGATGCCTAAATAAGACGCTCACGTCATTCCACCTCCAGTCATCTTAAGCCCCCCATGGTGCCAGCCCCACTGTGGGCACACAGTCGACAAATATACATATAAAGAATTATGAGCACTAGGTCACAAACACCTAACTGTTAAATTAAATGCTATATAATGTTCCAAACACCTGAAAATCCTTTTGTTCAGTGGCTGCGTGCCACACTTCTGATGGAAATAATGTCCAAGCTGATGCACCACATTTATCTTCCCCTTCTTTCCACTGGTGTCACCCAGTAGGCGATGTGTTCACAACGGCGAGGGCGCGTGACGACACACTGACAAGCTTAGCTTCTCACCTTTGCTCACACCCCCACCCGCACCCTCACTAAAAAAAACCATATCCATAGCAACAAGTTTTGTCTTCCAAGAATGACAAATTCCATGTTATCATCATACACTTCCAAAACTCTTAATCATTACGTATACCCTAAATTAACATTTGCCAAACCTCATCCGATCATCAAATTCACCCTCGACTTACAAGAAACACCTCAGTGCTCTTCTGTTCCAGGAATACAGTATCTCTACCAGCCTAGCACCACTCCATATTCTCTGAATGTCCTTAATGTTTCACACATTCTGCTCACTGAATAGCCTTATCAAGTGCTTTGTTGCTTTATTTGGAAGATACATACTTCTCACACTTACACACTGGCCATTTACTGGAAGCTCAGCCCAGCCACACTTATGACTGCTCGACTCCAAAAAGGCATGTGTGTTTGTAATGTGCTATTTGCCTCACTTGTACATCACTTTGGACAAAACCACCCGAGAACAGGTTTTTGAAAAGTGTATATTTAAAGCTTATTTGATCAAAAACACATGATTGACATTGTAAATGGTCTCAGATTATTGGTGCTCAGTTTGTGCAGAATAAAAGCATATGTGGCAGTTTGGGATAAAAGTTTTTTAGATGGGTGGAGTATGTAAAATTGTCAGGGCATGTCAGATTACCTCAAACGTGGCTGACTGGCCTCAGACTCCAGGGGGTTAAATAAAATAATATACATAATTAAAATGTAAATATGACCCCCGCAGTGCACTAATATTCAACAGAGCCCCAGTACCTCAGAAATCCCACCCCCTTTGTGATATTCACCCACCCAGGCACAAATCCCACCCTCTCCTGCCTGACTCTTTATCCCCAAATTGCACCATTGGTTTAATTTGCACTACAACAGTGAACAGTGTATTTTTTTTCTCTCTGCACACTAATCCAGTTGTCATTCTGTTATGCATCAGTGGAAGTTGCACATTGTTCCCTGCATGCTGGTTTTCTGTGGGCTGCGGCCATTTTCTGTATTATTTATTAAGACGTCTTGCACGGTGGGCTTCCAGTTGTGTTCCGTCAATCTCAATTTTTTTTTGTTTTCTAAGTTTTACTGCTAGAACTCGGAATATGAAGAACTGCACCTAACATTTACATACATTAGTGTTTCTCCGTTCGTCTTGTAATTTTTTGTCCTGTACTTCATATTTGGCACCTGACTACAAATAATTCTCGTATGTTCATGCATACTGGTAATAAAGTGAGTTCTGGAGAATATTTGCAGTTGTTTCTGTTTGCGTTGCTGTGTTTCAATAGTGATGCATCTTTGCAGAAACTTGCATCAGAGCAACGAAACATAAAACAAAAATACTGAAGGAGGCATACGCTAAATGTATAATTTAAAAGGTCTATCTATACTAGAGAGGAAGTATCGGGGGGGATTAGCAGCCAGAACACACCAGCCTGGTCTTGTTCTGGATCTGGCCAGACAGGGCTGGGATCGGTCCCAGTAAGGCGCGGTTCTGACATATAAGCAGAATTTCCAGCATTGGGCAGAAGAGCAGATCCAGTAGGGAACTCGATGCTTTGGAGCTCTATGCTCAAACAGCCATGGTGGCTACATCAGGAGCGAGCCGCACCCGACACATGTTACCCGGGGGCTGGACTGGCAACACAGACCTTCATCCCTTTTTTCCGACCAGGACCTACAGTGCCGAGAAATTTCCATTTGCCAGCAGTGAAATGAAATGCTGTTGCCAGGCTTGTTTTAAACCTTGGTGTCTGTGTGGCCACTTTCAACCCACCATGTGTATTCTGAGGTAGGAAATTTTACAGAAGAAAGGCTGAGCTACGTACATTCAGCGTTGTTATCTTCCGAAAGTCATTGTAAATGTTCGGAAGTACATGTCTCAAGTCGTGCCTTCCTGTTTTGTTCTTTTTTTTTTTGAAGCGGGTATTAGTCACGCAAAGTTGACTACAAAACAACACATAAGCTGTCAGTTCCATCAGAGAAACAGAAGGAGAAACAGAAAAGATTACTCTCACATTTATCAGGCTGGCTGCAGCAAACCGAGGTGAGAAAATGGCACATGGGCAAAAACTGATGTTGAATTCCGAACCTTTCTCCACCTTGGGACAGGCAAGGTCAGATCTCGACTCGCTCGATCCAGAGCATGAAGGCTGACCCAGCTCTGAACTGCTGACCAGACTCCCATTTCTCTGACTCCTGTAACTCCTCCCCAGCCTGTGCTTACTAATTACAGTACACCAAAGGGTTACACCAAACCTTAAAGGAAAACAGAACTAGGAGGTGACAAGAAAATGTGTACTTTATGTATTATTTGTGACACTGATGAGATGTACAACATCTCACACAGGGTTTCTGCAGTGGGTGGGCGTGGCTAAAATCTCAGGTTATGCTGGTGATTGATATCCAGCTAGTTTGGGTTAAAGATGATTAGCTGGGTGGATTCAGAGTGAATGGAAGGGGTGCTACTCGGATGCCATGGCTAAAATTGTTCACTGTGAATCAAGCCTCCTATTCATCCAATTTCTGGTCCTAGAGAGCTAACCTGTAACACAGTTTGCAGATTTCTCTGCTCAAACACACATTCTAAACCTGGCAATTAGCTGACGAGCTGAATAAGGTGTGTTTGAACAGGGAAATTTGCAGACTGTGTTGCAGACTGGCCCTCCAAGACCGGAACTGGGCTACCCTGCTGTTGGAGATTTTGTTGTATGTTGATGTTTTCCTTTAAAGCTACAGTCTTGATGTGTTCACTTGTAGAAAGCCCCCCCCCAAAAAATAAAAAAATGCTCACCTGATATCATCCTCATTGGCAAAAATAATGACCACGCGAGCGTTGGGGTTTTCCCTCAGCCGGCGGATAATCTTGTCAAATTCTCCCGGCCTCGGCTCCCGGGGAATCTTCACTGACTGAGAGATGCACACGCCCCCTGGAAGAGAATCGGCAGAGTGATGGGTGAGCGGTGATCATGCCGCCTGACTCTGCTCACTAATAACCGAAGCTTCCGGACAGCATCCGCCGATGTGAAGCTCATTCTCCAGCCCTGCGTTAACCTGTACCATATAGAGATGTTTTGAGGGACATGCATTCAAAGCCTCTGCCAGAAACATTAAAGAAGCGCTCTGCACCTTTAAAAGGAGGGACTTAAATAGTTCAGGCAAAAAGGGCAGGTGCTCAGTCACCCCTCGGTCCTCGCCTTCTGCACGTGCCTGGATATAACCACTCATGAGAGACATCACAACTGTTACAATACCAGAAAGTGTATCTTCACCGAGTCAAAGAGGAAAATTTTGAGAATCGACTGGTTGCCAATGGTTACCATTCCGGAAGAACTTCGCCGGACATCTGTCTGAGATAGAATTAGCTTATTCCAGTAAGTAAACAGGAATAACTTCATGCTTCTTATCTACTATATCCAGTTCCATGGAAAATAAAATCAGGTGTCTGTGAAAAACCAGAAAATCAGAAACAGAGAGAGAGCCGAATTTGCAGGATTTGGGGTCGGGAGCTACAAGAGGCGACAAGAAGCCAGTTTGATGCAATTCAGGGAAATTCCTACGACTTTTGATAAACCTGCATCATAACACACACAAGCAAAATAATGCTTGTAGGCTGCAAATGATTTGATTATAGCATTATGTCATTCGCTTCTACCCCTTAAACAGAGAGCTATTGATTAATTTGATGTAATTATTAATTTATTGATTAATAATCAATCGCACGTAGCATTATCAGACATGGATAGTTCAGGTCCAAGTAAAAATCCAGACCAAGATTTTGTTTCAACCAGCCAGTTCAGCATAAAGAGTCACAGTCACAGAATACTCAACTGCTGTGTTGAAACAAAATCTTGGTCTGGATTTTTACTTTCTGGACCTGAATAATCTATCTTAGCAGTATTTTAGTGTTAGATGTCTTATACCCCCCCCCCCCCAATCAGTCAGCTGGGTGACACTTATCCAGGCTTAAGAGCTCCAATGGTGAACCCCCCCCCCCCCCCCCCGAAATCAAAGCCTCCTGAAATGTGACACATCTCATAAAACCACATCTGTGATGTAGCATCAAGGTGTAGGATGTGGAAACCACACCCCCTGAAACTGGGTGGCTGAGTAGGTGGGGGGGAGGTCTACCAAGGATTACTATGTATGACGACAGGTAGGGCTCTGATTCCAGTTACGTAAACCTAACGCTGAATAAAGGCCTTTATTTTTGTCAGCGCTTGCCGTGTTTTAAGGGAGAATGTTGCCCATGTGACAAAAGAGCGTGCGTGGGTGAGCGCTGGCAGATTGCAGGCTGTTAATCTGTTGAAATATCAGGCCGGCGGAGCACACGGGTGGCGTTATTAGGCACTCAGGCATGCACAGGCGTACGAGGGGGGAGATCGCGTGAGAGCGACGCTGTAGGTCACCGTAAATAACGTTAGCAGCTGAGAGCAGCATCCGAAGCCTGTTCCACCCGGAACGGAGGCTATCTGATACACTCTGCAGCCACACTGAGCTGTCAGCCCCACTTACAGGCATGGGAGGGGCGGCGGGGGAATGAGGAAATTGTGGGAACTTAGCCTCTGATGTGTGAATGTAATCCAAACAGGGATAATTTATTCTTTATAAGCTGTGTCCCAAGATTCATGATTTTACTGGCCATTTGCACAAGTGTGAGTGAAGGTGAACCAGAATGTTTCTCTCCACTAACCCCCATCTTACTCGCCATAGCATGGTACAGAGGGTCAGCTAACATGCAGCGTTCCCCCCAGAGCTGGGGGTTCAGGGCCTTGCTCAAGGGCACGCACACATGTGACTGTTTTGCTGAGATTGGGGTCCAAACCGGCGACCTTCTGGTCACAGGCACAGAGACTTAGCCAGCAAAGCCACTCACCCCCCCCCCCACCCCCCCCATAAGACTGCACCTCTTTTTCTCAGATGTGAATAGTGATACTTTATTGATCCCTTTGGGTAAATAGTATTTTTTTTGCTAGCCAATCTAGCTCTACATGAGAGACACAAGCCCAGGGTTAAGGGCCCTGCTCAGGGGCCCAATGGCGGCTTCGGATCGCCGGCCTTCCAATCACAGCAGTGCAGGAAACGTACTGAGCCAAATACTGCCCCCATTTCTCAGTCACGTTGATAGCAGACCTGCAGCCATACAGAGCCTTAGCAAGTGAGCATGTGTGAAGCCCCATAAAACAAAAGACAGCTGTGACAAAATATACCTGCTCTTCTCCCACCATAAATATACAGTATAGCTCATCTGTGTACATGTAAATATGGAGGAATCACTGTAATATCCCTGGCTATGCTATGAAAGCCAGGATGTCATCCAACTATGGTCACGTTCGATTTTTTTTCACCTTTTTGTTTCGGAAAAAATAAATAAAAAGTAAATAAATAAATAAAATCATCACTAACATTGGATGGCATCTGTCACCAGCCTAAGAGATGATGCTGTTCAGCTGGGTGTTACTTGGCTTATTTCGATATATTCTGAATTGGACAGAATGAGTAAATAAAGAATGTGGTACTGAGTGACTCTAAAGCTACAGTACATGATTGCAAACAGTGTACATAAATACAGCATGTCTTTGTGAGAGACAATAAAGGGAGGAAATGTTTTTGGTATAGAATCCTTTGTACAATCGTACAGTTGAATAAACTGCGTTGAATTTTGGAAGGAGCAATGCTTCATTTTAAGCAAAGCGCAGAGCAGGATGGTGCTCAGAGGATGGACAGGCAAACGGATCTCATTTCATCAAGGTGGACGAATGCAAGCTACTGCCTGTAGTGAGGAAGCAGCCATAACAGCTAATTCATGTTTTATGAAGGAGACGGAGCTGTTGCTGCATATCGATCCGGCTCAGACGCCCCTGAAGGAAGCGTCACGCTCCTCTCAGTGCGCCCGGAGGCAGAAATTCCAGAACATTCCAGCACTCTGTACACCTGCAGCAAAATGGCGTTGGCACAGCAGTGTCAACTAAGTCATGCATCTTCAGCGGACACAGTCCACATCCATGCTATACTGTCGACATCATACCAGAAATCTTATTGTGTTTTTTTTACCCATAAATGGTAAATGGTAAATGGACTGCATTTATATAGCGCTTTTCTACTCCTACGAGTACTCAAAGCGCTTTACATTTCATGCCTCACATTCACCCATCCACACACCGGTGGCGGAGGCTGCCATGCAAGGTGCCAACCTGCTCACCGGGAGCAATTTGGGGTTCAGTGTCTTGCTCAAGGACACTTTGATGGGGTCAGGAGGAACCAGGGCTCGAACCTGCAACCCTCCAGTTGCCGAACGAAAGCACTACCTCCTGTGCCACCATCTTCCCATAAGTCTTTGATTTTTTTTTAAACTTCTTCTTAATTCCTTTAAATCAATATGAATTTGACAAATCAAATTAAATTCACAATGCATGGAATATAATAAACAAACCAAGAGAAAATTTCATCAAAATAAAAAAAAAAGGCCAATTACATCCCACTGTGTTAAACTGTGTAATATTCAAAGAGGAAAACAGGCAGATTTAATTAAAACAGCATCACTAAGGAGGTTGTCCTATCCAGGCCGATCTAAGAATCGTTTTGTAATGCAGTTATCTCTGCTGGATGAGAAATCTGTCGAAATACAGACTGTGCATGAATTGCAGCATCGTGTGTGAATTAAGAATGTGTGCATCGATTATAAAACAATTACAAACTAATAATAGGCTGGTTTGTTCCAGAACAGCAGAGTGTTTGTGTATTCAACTTGTGACATTTGTGTTCTTGTTGCGTGACACTATTTACTCTCAATTTCATAAAAACGTTGCTCCTGGAGTTTTCAAACCTAATTCTGCAGGCAGTATTATTGGTTCGGATGGACACTCTGTTGTCCTGGGAGACACAGAGTGATATACAGCTTTGAACCTGTAGACGAACTTTCCACACAATGAAAACCACAGCAGGTATGGTGCCCATAACTGCCATTATTCTCAGAAACTTATCAGATCCTGCAGACCACCGATCTCATTAACATTTAAACATATTAAAGTTTCTTCTCAGGATGTTTATATGTAATCGTGTATGTTTCTGAAATGCACTCATTTTCTTCTATCTGATTGCAGGGTATTGGTATTTAGACGGTGGCGTAACTAGATTTTGATTGCCTTGGTGCAATACAGGCCTTAATTCAAGGTAATGATCTGTCTCCACATAAAGAAGGATTTGTTAAAGGCAGCAGAGCACACAGGCTGACCAATGATCTAATTGGGACATTGATTTCTTAAGGGAAAGACTAACATAAAGACCGCGGACAATGACAAATCAATCAGAGCGTATCTTCACGTGGGAATTTGTACTGTATGAATAGGTGTCACTGAAAGCCAGCACAGCTCAGTCTGACAGAACAGTGTGTGGGGAAACTACCTTTTTCATTCATTCATCCATCCATACATCAATCCATCCATCCCTGCTTAACCACTAACAGAATCATGAAGGGCCTCAGCTTTTCCCAAGAAACAAGAAGGTGAAACACCTGGATGGGATCTCAGCTGGTATCATCCATCCATCCATCCATCCATCCATCCATCTTCTGTACCGACTTATCATACAGAGTATCACGGCGGGTCCAGAGCCTATGGGAGAAAGGCAGGGAACAACCCAGAATGGGGCGGCAACTCATCGCAGGGCGGCAGGGCACACTCTCACACCATTCACACACACATGCACAACCATGGGCAATTTGGTATCCTCAGCAGTTTTTGGATTGTGGGGGGAAACTGGAGTAGAATATGCAAACTCCACACACCAGGGCACCAGTTGGGACCAGGGCAGATATTGGAATCCCAGTCCCATAGGTGTGAGGCAACAAAACCTACCATTGCACCACCCCACTGTTGGTATTTTATCATTATTATTAATCTGCTTTTTTCTTTGTTTGTTTATTTATTTATTATTATAGAGATGGGAATAGCCAGTCTACTCCAGGCAGAACTAACCACCAAAACTGTCCAAATTCACCACATGACACACATATGATCAAGGGCATCGGTGTGGTTTCAACACTGGTAGGGACCAAATAAGCCATGAGCCCCCCGCCCCCCTAAATACACATGGTACTGCCACAGTATACAGTAGGTAGGGACATGTCCTGACCATCTAGACCCAAATATACTCCCTTGCACATGGTATTTCCCTTCTACCAAGCAAAAATACGTAGTTAGTGAATTTGCAGGTCTGCACTAGAATTAGCGTGTGAGTCTGTGCTCCGGGACAGATTGGGCCTCTTGTATTGTGCCTTTAATTCCTGGGACAGGCTACTGATGCAGTTTGGCCCAGTACTGGATAGGCAGTCATTTGAATGATGGATGACATGAAATCCAGATCGATATACCCAGAGTGCCAAAGTGTTAATTTAAGAGAAAACAAGGGAGGGGGTAGATGACCCATGGAGGAGTGGAGTCACTCACCTCTGAGCAACTACCAATAATAGCAAAATACCTCTTGTCCCAGATCAGACCTCTTGTAGACAATGTTAAATCCTAACACAGCAGTGACAGCAGAAGATAGGGTAAACACACAGGGCGGGGTTTGGCAAGCGCTCACATCCCCTGGGCCTATAGGACACCCCGATAATAACATCTAGGTCACCCTCATTGGCCTTAGTGTCACGTTGGGCTTATTTGATTGGGTGGATGAAGGAGAGACTAGGGAATGCTTGCTCAGGACGGCTTTGTTGGGTCTTCTGTGTCTGAGGGATTTTCTTTTGGCCTTTGGTGAGGAGTCCTCAGCGTTCTGTTCTTAAAGGAACGTCATACCCATTTTCTTTTGTCCCGCGAAATCTTTTTATTTAGTCTCGGCTTGTCCTGCCCTGTGGTAATTCTCTGCCCCATATCTCTGGTTTATTTTTTTTTTCCACTTTATTTTATGATTTCTGGCAGATGCTAAATATGTCAAAGGGATAAACAGTTGATAAAGTAAATAAGTGATATGTTATAAGCTATATCCATCAGCTGGATCACACATGAGTGAGTTTCATTTATGTTCAGGGCTTCTGGTCTCTCCTCTGTCTCCATGCATCTGCAGCTTAGAGGTTCTGCCCATGTTTGCATGAGCTTCCTCTGGGTCTCCCTTCTCTGGTCCAAAAATGAACAGTTAGATGAATTGGCATCTCTACATTTCCTTTAGTCTGTGCCCCATGATGGATTGGCACCACATCCAGGGTGTTCCCTGCCCTGGGAGCTGTGTTGCCTGGGATAGAATCCTAGGCTCACCGTTCCCAGTGCCGGATAAGCAGTTATGGAAGATGGGTGGATGTTTTTTTAATGTCAGGAGTAGCGATCCAGACAGCGAAGGGAGTGAGCCTTGTACCTGTTTGGTTTAGTTTGCAGCAGAATGGCAAGCTGGCATGAAGAGCAGAAGCTGCTATCTCAGTACAGAGGGGCTCACGGCAGGATCAAACTGCATCATGCGAGGGAGAATTTTTGTTCACCAGCATGCAACACGGGGGCTACCACTTCAGGGAGGGGGGGGGGGGGGTGATCATTCTGTCTTACAGCTTCATCGTTGTAATTATTTAAAAATTGCATTATTTAAAATTTTCTAGTGATCTCTCCAGATGGTGCAACTTCATTAAATGTTATGCTTTTGTGCTAAGTTTTTGTATTCATATTTTTGATAAATGTACTTTGATGCTGAATGAAAGTACATTAAAAGAAGGCTGTCACTGTAACACTCATGTGTAGTGCTTTCATTAAAGTTAGCTTGATATAAAGCTTTGTTAGCGTAGCACTGTTCTTGTGCTATGACTGACGTACCCGAATGCCTCCATTGCTTCTTTAGATGTTGTTAATTGGTAGTGCATTTAAAGTTATGGTACTTTATTAGGAAATAATTGCAAGATGATTATTCCTCTCATATTTCCCAGGATTCAAATACATTTTTGTTACTTTGGTTATAGAATTAGTCTGTTCTTACCTATCCATCACCCATATCTACTTCTCCAGTACAGAATTGGTGAGAGTCTGCAGCCAATACCAGGAACAATCTCCTCAGTTTTCACAACTGCGTAATTAGGGAAAGTTAATTATATTTCTCTGGGGCCTAATGACGGGAGATTTCACCTGCAGCTGCGGCACCACCTGCTTCTCTCTGGGAGGAACGTTGCTAAATACGTCAGCATTTGAATTGCCTTCCAGAGAAAAATCACAGCATCACCTGTCGGACAGAGACACTCTGGTTGCGAGGCATTGCCATGGACACAGAGGGGACAGCGCAAGGCGGTAGGCAGGGTTCCAGCCCGCAGTTGCACTTATTCACACCTCGCAGACTCATTCTGAGCGCAGCCATCATAACCATACAGGTCAGTGTCAGATCTTTCAAAAATGGTTCCAAAATAATTCTGGTACGTGTAGGTGCTGTACATGCCTTAAATGGACCCTACTGTCATCATCACACTGATCTCTGCCTTCTTTCAGTGCTCTCAAACGTATCCACTGATGCATTAATGCATGCAAATCCAAAATACTTCAAATGAAAACTTTGCCACAGAGCTACATTTTGCCTGTAAACTGTTTCAGGGTAATCCAGTGCATACATGGACGAAGGCCCCAAACAGAAGAGAGATTTAATGGAAATCAGAGATCAATCACACGGCTCAGGACACAAGGAGGCTGTGTGTGTGTGTGTGTGTGTAGTTTCATGGTGAAGGTCCGTGTCCCACACCATCTCCTGTGGATCTTACGCCAGTTCATATTCCAAGGCACAGAATCTGTTCTTGTAGGCAGCGAGTAAAAGAAATTTGTAAAATGCCAAGAATATACACTGTGTTAGATAGTGGGCAGCATGGTTGCCTGTGCCCTGCTGGACTGGGGGCTCAAAGAAATTCAGAAAATGGTGACATAAGGTGTAAATCTGAAAACAAATATGATAAAACAGCTGCTCAAATTCAGAGTGACAGGAGAAGCTGATTCTGCCTCTTTAAGCAAAATGTATGCAGGACCATAATGGGTGTTTTTAAGGTTATGATTAGGACATTTCTGCTGTAATGGGACAGATGTTTTCCCATAAACCCTCACGTCACACAAATTCACGGTATTAAAAAATAAGACAAGGTTTAAGGAGAAAGTGGGGATGGGCCAGATCAGCTACATCCTAATCAAACTGATAATCGTTACATTCATCACGTTCATTTAGGACGTTCGTATATAACATTCATAATGCAATTTCTTCAGTTTGTCTTAAAGCTTTTCTATAATGCTCAACACCTGATATTTCGCCAATATGCTTCTTAGGCATCTTATTTTTACTCTATTCATTCATATTTATGGCGATGTGTGAAATGGGGATGTGCAAAATGGGGATGTGCAAAATAGAGATGTGCAAAATGGGAATGTGTATCGCAGATCATAGACAAAGCCTAGAAATACATGGTCTATGATACCATACAATTAGAAATACTGAAGTACCTTAGAAGTATCTTACCATTGATGTAAAGCACATTCAAAATGTTTGTTTCAAAGTAAAATCATTGTATTTGTTTTACACTGAAAAAAAAACAAAAGTCGACTCCAGATAACTGGAGTTGATCGTAAGACCTTAACATAAAAATATATTATAGTAACATACAAAAGTGACACGACAGGTACAATGATTCGTGATGATTTAATGTTGGTTAATTCCCTTCTAAATTTGAACCAGACTGGAGATTTTGAATCTACACAGGAACTTGGACTGGATTTCCAATTCAAATCAATTTTTCGTTACACGCTAAAAAATTTGCACTCCCAAACCTAAGCATGTGGGCTAACAGAGCTGAATATCAGTTCTATTCCCCTGCTGTTTTCCCTGCTTATGCATGACAGAGTTATAATCACATTACACATAGACCTTTCCCCTATTTTCCAATTGCATATGAGCCAGTTTCATGTGTTGTAGACGCGCGTAATTGCAGACCTGCCTGCATTAGATATTTACATAATATTGTAACATGCCCTGTGATAGAGTGGTAAAGGATTGGTTCCGATTTCCATATTTTCTCACTCTGTTTCAGATTGCAAGCATCTTAAAAGGGAAGAAGTATCGAGAGATGGAGAACAGGTAGTAACGCCTTGCACGGAACTAATTAAGTGTTCAGACTTTATGCACCATCATGGCTGCCTCCAAAGAACCAGGACTCAACAGCTCCATATCCAAAATGTGAGTGCAGCGCCAGCATCCCTTTGGGGTGGCTCTTCTCGGGCCTTCCTGGGACTGACTTCCTGCTCACCGTGACCCAGAACTAGATGAGCAGCTATGGAAGACAGATGCCCTTATTATAGCGCTTAATATGACGCCTGTAGCATGTACCTTGACCCAAGAAGTCACTTAACTGATGTCATGAATAAGGATTTGGAGTGTGGCTACATTAAACATACCAGGAAATTAGGACAGTGAGTTAATTTCACCATGCTTCCCAGTATATGCTGCTGGGTGGATTAAATCCAATTCACAATTTAGAGTGAACATCCCGACAGAACGAGTGACATTCGGTATTCAGCCAGTTGGTCTTGATACTGGGATACGCATCACTTCAAAGATAAAGCAATTTCCCAGGAAATATCCTATCTGGCGGCTACGTGAGCCAATCCCTCCTAAAAAGCTGTTCTCTTCACATCTGCGCATAACAAATGACCAGTTCACCTCTAACGAACATCCGCCCTGATATTAACTTTAATTACCTTACCATCTAATCAGCATGCCTTGTCTTTTCTAAACATGTCTGTTAATTATTGATCTGCTGTCTTAATAAGGTAACATTGCACTTAGCAGCTAAAACCTTACCCTCTCCTTGCCCAGCTGATACATTTGAAATAATTTGTTTTGCATTCACATGATAATAATCATTCATTAATGTCTCCCAAAAAAAAGTTTCAATTAATAAGATTATCTAGAGAAAAAAAAACTTTACCATTGAGTTCAATTACATTAAAATTAGATAATGATTCTCATCCAATGAATTAAATCCTTGCAACTGCAAATAGCACAAAATAAGCAAAGGCATCACATGCCAGAGGTATTTCAGATAAAGATTAACTGGCCACCCTACCCCACCGTACAGGGATGGATGTCATGGTTACTGCGTCCTCACACCTTTCTGGACTCGAGAGCCAAATTTTCCAGTGTTTCCACGCTGTGTGTATTTCATGCATGTCACCATTTGCAACACACATCCGTTCTGGTCCCTTCTGCAATTTTCCATCTGTTACTGCGGTAGCCTAAGGCGAAACTCACTCCTGTCTTTCCCAACTCCGACCCCTGTCACACGGTGATGGATAAATCTCGCAATTTCAACGTCCCCGCAAGCAAAACGCCAGGATGCACCTCACACGTTTACATAACTTTGGCATGCGATGGATGCGATGGAAGCTCACCGAGACAACTGCAAGATGCATTTTGGGCGACAGGCCCCAAATCTCGGCCTATTAGGGTTATATGTCACCTTGTCCATCTCTCATTCCCAGCATAAATCCCCATAATCGTCCATTTTAAATTGTCTGCATATTCTTTTGGTTATGACCTGTGTTTAAAAAAAGTTTCTTCCCCTTACAGCGTAGATGACATCAATCATAAAAAACTCACATCATCAACACATGCATCTCCTCCTTCAAAGGTGTTTGAAATGGTTCATCGTACAACAAAACCTCTAAATGATCCTGTTACCAACTTTAACGTGGAGAACTGGCATGGAATGAAGTCGCTATTCCTTTTATCTTGTGAAAATAGCTCTTGGCTGCAGAAATCCAGACCTGTGTTACCTTCTCTGCTTTTGAAGACACATGTCAGAGTGATCCAGCTCTCTACAAGAAGACTTTTCGGTCCTACTCTGTGGATATCTCTCTAAAACTTCTCTATACCTTCTAGTTCCTGTTAGACACACAGAGATAATGTAATAATGTAAAATATTTGTATCATAAAAGAAGGCCAACTTCATGGAGGGGGACTCAGTGGGTGACGTTACAGCAGCCTTTAGCAGTCCGGTCCTCGGGGACCCGCAGACAGTCCATGTTTTTGCTCCCTCCCAGCTCCCGGAATGTGGACTGTCTAGTAGGGAGCTGGGAGGGAGCAAAAACGTGGACCATCTGCGGGTCCCTGAGGACCAGACTGAGAAACACTGCTGTACAGACTTGTGTCTCCGGGGCTGTGGGTTTAATTCCTGCTCGTAACTCTGTATATACAGTATGAGTTTTCATGATCTCTCAGTGTTTTTGAGGATTTCTTCCTCGAGTCTAGATACTCGATATGATAAGTCTATATACTCTAGATACTCGATATGGTTGAGTGAATTGGAGTCTAGAGCCCCCTTAGGGTGTGACTGTGCCCGCATGTCCAGGGTAGTTATGAAATATCAGAACAATCCTGATCTTGATGGTACTACATGTGAAACTTACCATTAAATTAGAGAAACAATGAAGTAATACTACAGTTCCATCAGCTGGCTCCTCCAGAGCCAGATCATAGCTGCATGTGAGTCCCAGAAGATTCCCTGTGGATGGGAGTTTAAATAATCTTAGGTTTCTAATTCTAGTAAGTACCGTCTGTTCTTCATTAACCAGACATCATCAGTAATAAATACTCTCAAAAGAGATTTGCCCTGAAAAATTATGAAGATAAATTTCATTATACTTTATTTTCTAAAAGGTTATTAAGTATTAGCCCAATATAAACATCCTTAATCAGGTTCTTATTTTAGCGTTACAGTGATTTAGATGCAACCCAGCAAGTACAACGTGAGGCAGGGCACCACCATGTGTGCCAACCGGTTTTAGACAACAGACTGTGGAAAAACGGGTCAACGACAATGAAAAATCACAGTCCTGTTCTGCGCCTTACAGAAACCTAAGCAGATACTCACAAATAACAAATAGCAGTCAGTAACAGAGCTAGCTTGTATAATCTCTGCAAAACCATGCAGTTAATGTAGGTTTCAACATGACTGTAGAACAAGAAAGATGCTTGCTTATCTATTCCCAGTGTGAGGATCCCTAAACGGACCCAAATTTTATTTGGCTATTTTAAAATAACACCAGTTGAGTTCTAACTATTAGTGAGCAAAGGACATTCTTCTCCAGTTTGTTTTTCTCCTGTTCTTAGTTTACAAAAGTATTTTATGTATGAATTTCTTGTAACTCGTTCCCCATGAACTAATGTACTAATGTGGTGAATCTCATTATGTGCCTCACACCCCTGAAGTCTCGCAATGGTACGTGCTGAATCAGATTGGTCATGGGGAGGAGTTTGTAATGGGTTAGTATCTGGTTTCTAAGAGGGTAGTAGAGAGATCTGAAGAGTGAGAGCTGATCCGGAGTGTTCTGTTGTGGAAATATTTTTCTTTTCATTCTTCTTCTTTCACATTTAGTCTTCACGTTATTTGTATTAATTGAATGTAGATTTTTTTTTCATTTTCATGCTTTTTTCCCTAGGCGATCACATGCATTAAATAAATAACCTTTGCGGCATGCGTGTTAATTCAGTCTATTTGCATTTTTTTAAACACTGCCTTGCTTTGGTGACACACCCACCAACGTCTCCTGCACCTAAATAAAACACCATTCCACCACGAACCACAATCCTAAAAGGGAAACCCACCATAAACGCTTTCAGATAACTGGGCACCTCGGCCAATACGATGTGGTCTGGGCAGCCCCAGAAACACAGTGGGCATGAAGCACGGGCCCCTGGATGCCATCAGCTGCCTGGTGAACAGTGCGTGCCCATGAAGGTAGGCGCTCCGTCCACACACTGCAGCGGGGCCTGACAGCCACATCGCTTCTTCTGATTCAGTATGTCTGTGACCTGTTGTAGATCACATTTCCTGGATGGGTGGATCAGTGGCCGGCATTGCAAGCTCACAGATCCGTGGCTTTAGGTTCGATTCCTGCCTGTTTTGTGTCTTGTGTTTTTCCTGTATTTCTATAGGCTTCCTCCTGCCATGCAAAAGCACACAGGTGTCTCTAAATGACTCCAATGTGAATCCGTGCCCTACTGCCAACTGCAATCCCATCCAGGGTCTCCCCAACTCCTAGTACTTGGAATAGACTCCAGCATCCCTGTTTTCCTGTATTGGCCATGTATGGAAAATAGATGGACATGTTACACCTAAAAGTAGTAGTATAGATAAGCATGAAAAAAACTTAATACACGCACCCCCCCGCCCAAAAAAAAAAAAGAAATCAATGCAAGATTCCAAAACAGCTTTAAATTTAAGTATTGCTTACATTTTTATATTCATTATTCCATCAATCCATCCATCCATCTACAAATCTTCCCACAGATTCTGCTGATTAGTAGGTGACACAATGAGGATGCTTTTTGAAAATAACAACCTTTTTCTTACGCAGCGTTTGCTCCATGTAATCTGTTCTTATGAAATGCTGTGCATTAAATTAGCCTGCAGGCACTTGTTCACATCAGCGGTGGCTTTTGTGTGCAGCTCGTGCCCTGATTTCCCTTTATACTACAAACATATACTACAAATTTCACACTGTAAAGTTCACCTCCACAGAACTTCTAGAACATCACACCCCATGGGCAATAGCTATTTTTTTCTCTCTCTTTCTGTTTCCGAATAGAATTTTGTTTTAAAAACCACTGCGACGTAAAAAAAAAAATTCAATACCTTTATGTCTTTATAGCAATACCAGTGTTGTTTCAATATTAATTCTTTTCCACAACCACTTATGCAGGACAAAGTGAGACTGGGGGGGGGGGGAGAGACACCATGGACAGGACGACTCCACATACAATCACACACTATGGGGGATTTCAAATAGGTCAACTTACCTACCTGTGAGAGGAAATCAACGCGAGAAGGGACAACACAAGGGGAAGAGGAAGTCACAGAGCAGGGATACACACTGAGGCACCATACCTATTTTTATATTTTTTAAATTAAAATTCGAGCATAAACTGTGATGCCTTGCTGAAGGATTGAAGAAATTGGGAAGTTCAGACCGGATCCGAGAGGAATGAGGGGGGAGGGGTTTTCATCCCGGACTTCTGCTGAGTGCGGCGTAACAGATTGGGCCTTTTCATGGCCTTTTATCGTCTGAGCTTGTAGGGTAACATATGCCATGAATTCAGGTAAAATTCACTGCTCTCCTCTGTCAGGTGGAGCGGCTGAAGCTTTGGCCTTCAGGGTTCTACAACTGAATGAGCTAAATGTTCATGGCCTACCAAGATAATTATTGTAGTGGCTGGCTTTTCCAGAAGGGGGGGGGGGGGGGGCGACATGCAGTTGACATGGGAGAACTGGAGCAGTTACAAGGCTTGGCTTACGACTGATGGACACGTCCCTAAAAAGGAAAAGGAGAAAAAATAAAAGCATAAAAAAGGAGGGTAATATGTGTGCTTCTTGAGGAACACGCGACCGACCAATGCGGCAGTACAAACACACAGAGAGCTGCACGCCTGCGCTTTGGCCCGCACAAGGCGACCAAGGGTAGGAACGAAACAACAGGAGAAGCCCTGAACCAATAAACAAACATATGCTAATCAGTAATAGCCTAACACATTAACTTGCGTAATAAATATTCATGGTCTCACGGTGGCAAAGGCCCAAAACCTATTAGCAATATCAGAGGAATTCGGAGGATTACATTGTCATTTCTTTTCAACAGAGGTCTGAGGATTTGTGGGTTTACAGCATGTCGACTTGCTCATTTCGTTCTGAATAACTGTCTGTCTTAGTTTTGGAGATTCTGCAAGTGGGAAATTGCAAAGCATTTCACCAATGACAATCTTTCACATAAAACACACCAATAATTCCCCGAATGTATTTATTCAGCAGGTTTAATTTTGAAGTTTTCATGCATTTGTTGCCACTCTGTTACTATTTTATGACTTGGAACCAATGATTATTTCCTATATACCTCTGCACACATATAGTATTGTACAAGAGTCATAGGCAGTCAAAGAACATAATATTTAAATGATCTTCGCGTTGGTGTAAAACTATGATATTGTGTGTGCGAAAGTGTTAGCTTAACCATTTCAAAACCTCTGCTAAAATCATTCCAGTATTGGCTTTTTAAACTATGAATTTCATGGGCAGAGAAAATAAAGAGTAGTCAGATGTTGGTATAAATTCTCAAACCATAGCCCTGCTGAAAATAAGGTGGATAGCAGGATGCAATTTACCAGTCGGGGGTTTTTTGCTGATGGACATCACACAGGTTTCTAATTAGTCAGTCAGATGCCGTATGAATGGTCACATTCCCAGGGCCTAATATGCGTGTTCATCAGATGAGATGTTACTTGCCCAACTAGCCAACTGAAATCCCATCCAAACAGGAATTAAAATTCAGGTCGTAGAGAAAGACATCCAGCGTAGCAAAACGCTAAATTCCATATGGAAACAAACTTAGTAAGACTGTCTTAGCCTTTGAAACAAAAGCCTTTACAAAAGGTCAGATTTAGAGATTTTTTCAGATTTCGGCAGTGATGAGTCCATTCCAATGTTCTGGCACCTGCATGTCACACACGTCTCAGAGCTTTAACACGAAGCGAAACTTATTTTACACTTTGTAAGACACTGGGAGGGTGTAAATGTTCTGAATGGGGTGAAATCACGTGACAAGAGCAGTTGTATTTTTTCCCCGTCTTTGCTGAAGGTAAAACAGCTGCCCTTCCCATTACTTTCTCTCCCCCCAGTTTGTATCCAACCCCTAATAAAGCCCCCATTTCATCCTCCTAGCCCAGCGCAGTGGGTCCATTCGCTGTTCGGATGGAATCAAGATGTACACATTATAACAAATCCAACACTGCACATTCTTAGTAAAACTGACTTTCTTCCATCCAATAAAACACTTATTGTCATTCACGAATCCTCTCAGATTCATGTGGTTCAAGATAATCAATTCATTCATCCAATGTCTAGGGAGCCTGGAACCTGTATCTAATGTACATCCCAGATGGTGCCAATCCTTTGGCTGGGATACTCAGTTGACAACAAAACTCACCACGCAGCTCAAGCCGTTTGAATAATAATAAATAAATAAAAAATAATAATGCAAGTGTCACATCCTGCCCACCTCGTCTGCCTGACCCTCCTGTCTCCTGCCTCACCTGGTACTTGTTGCCCTGCATTAGTCTATGTATTTAAGTACCTGATCGTCTTGTCATCACTAGTCCAGTCACTGAAGTCCTTGCTCCCTCCATCCTGTTTTGATCCCTCATGATCACGTTTATTTCCAGTTCGTTTCTTTGAGTTAAATAAAACCCCTTTTGTTTCACCACAACACCCGCCCCTGAGTCCTTCGTCTCACATGTCATGACTGCAAGTCACATAGGTGAAATATAGATAAACGGAGAAAGACAGTGAGTCACTGCTGTTAACTCAAGAAAATTAAATGCCATTTAGTGAGGATAAAAGGGAAAGAGAGCAGAGTGAGCAACTATGGAAGGAAGGTGTCATCCCTCCTCCTCCACATCTCTCCACAAGATACAGTCTGTCCTTTCCATGATGATCCACACTTTTCTTCTGAAAGTCAAACTTTCCCTGTCAATTTCTGTTTTAGAGGACACTCAAGATCATAGAGCGTGATGCAGAATGCCTGCAATCTTTCTTCATTTGTTAGCAGCAGATACATTGCCAGCCTTGGTCTGCAAGAACAAGTGGGGACCCAGAGCAGCCTCTCTGCTGATGTTTCATGCGAGAAACTGAAAGCCTGACAGTCGTGTGTCTCTTGGTACAATGATAACGGGTCTGTGGGTGCTTTTTGTTCATGTATGTGTTTGTGTTCACATGTGTGTGGTCACGTGTGTGCATGTGTTGAGCATCTCATGCAAGTAAATGTTGGTAGAGACAGAGTTCAGGATGTAAGAGTTTGTGTGTGTCTGCAGTTCTTCCCATTACTGAGAGACGGTGACAGAGGTGGGCAGTATGGCTATCCTGGGGAGTGACAGGCGGGTTCCATTGTTCTGTTTCTTTACTCCACTTGTCCTTCATTCCGAAGTACAATCCACTCTCGCCCCCAGTAGCCCTAGATATCTGCCTGGCTCCCAGTTACAACCTTTTCCCCAAACTCACGGGTTCTCAAGCTTGTTGATCAAAAATTCACATCAGATGTCTGTTCAAAGTCAGAGGTCCGGAACAATTTTCAATAACAAAAGTATTTCATGAACTGTAATGAATTATCAATAACATTCGATAAGACATTAAAATATAACAATAATGGGAAGTTTATGTAAAGACTGGTTGGGGGGGGGGGGGATAATGACGAGTAGTGTGTGCGCAAAGTTTGGTGGTTCGACATCATATTTTTGTACTTCAAACCACATTAAGCCTTTTGACATTAACCACACTGATTCATAAGGTGCATTATCAGCTGGGTCCAGATCGACCTGCGGCTCAGTCCACATCCGGTCCGTGCTCTGGACTTTGACAACCTCTGACTTTCTCCAAATCTTATGTTTCCTGTGCTTCTCCTCTCTACCATGTGGATCCCACCCCTACCTAGGCCCTGCAAAGCCAGTTGAATTCCTGCTTCATATTCCTGTCACATGATTCTGCCCCTTGTCATTACCAGATCGATGTGCCTATTATGTTTGAACTGATGTAACTTTATTTGTTTGGGGGGGGTCGTTGAGCTTTGCTTCTTCCCATATAAATGTGCATGTGTTGTTTAGCTGAATGTGTTCACTAAGTGGGATTACTGTGTGTGTGGTGCTGATGATAAGACTCTGTGACTCATGGTTTTAAAGGCCCCCCTCCGGGTTCTCAACAATGGTTTGTCCCATCATTGGAGCTGGTGATTCAATACAGGATGATGCCTCCGCTGCTGCTGCCGTTAAGCTCCTCCCCCTTGCCCGAGCGATCCCGCTAAGCCAGTGGATCACGTGCCCCAGGCGACAGATCCGTCAGGGAGGAAAAGCGGGAGAGAGGAACCCTGACACCAAGCGAGACTCGAGCAACGCTGGCGAGAGAAGGGAGCACTTGTCGGTTTTCATTTATTTTTCATTCCCCCAGACCAGGAGCACTCGAGTGCCGCTTCCCCACACATCTGCCGCCTTACTTGGGGGAGAATCCTTCAGGGAAATCCAAGCTTTTAAGCGGCAGAGAAACTGCTGCGGAATTAACCATTTGGGGGTGAAGATGAAGACACACAAACACACAGACACAAACAAACAATGCGATATGTCACTCATTATGTGTCATTCAGAACATGGTGACATACTTGGCATGCGGATCAAGGCTGAATTGTCATGATGGCAAAAAGCAAATGCCTTAATAAAGGTAAGAGTGGTGCGAGTTCCTATTTCCCCGTGATGTTTGAAACGAAATAACACAAAACAAAACAATCCGCTTTGGTGTATCCCAAGAATTTGCACTTTTTACCCAATGTGCGGGAAATCCATGGCGTTCCTCAGTCAGTTTATAGAGTCTGTGCATTAAGAGACCCTTTGAATATAATGAAATATAAATTCAATTACATACTTACTTTACATTGACTGCACCTTCATAATGCACTCATAGAACATTCGTAAGCAGCATGTAAGTATATATATATATATATATATATATATATATATATATATATATATATATATATATATATTTAATGGCATTTTAAAGCCATTAAAGTATCTTAGGATGGTAAGGTATACTTAGACGATGCTTATGAATGTTCTATGAATACATTATAAGGGCATTATGAAGACGCAGTTACTGTAAAGTAAAGCGTTACTGAGTTTCTAGCTCAAATGCTGAACATAGACTTTAGGGCAAGAGGACGGCTGCACTCCAGGATTTGGCTGCAAAAGCCTTTAAAATATATATGATATGAAAATAGATCCGGAAATAAGTCCAATGGCCTACATTTGTATTGCCTTGCCTGTTAATTCCACTGCAAGTTCTGAGAAGTGGATGGTCTTGTTTTAGCTCCAAAAATGTTGAAAATTTCAAGGTGAAATTTTCAGCCATGTCGTGAAAAGGATTTCCTCCCTCTGTCCTTATAGCACGTCAGTTTGGGGGGTGACCACAGCTGCAAACATATAGCATCAGTCTCAGCCGGAGAAGAAACAGATAGGGAGTGTCGGAGCTTCAGTCCAACCTCTGCTCACGCCACCTGCCCTGCCACTAACCCGCTGTTTCTGCTGCTTAGTAACTGACATTTATTGCCGTTTGCTCAATCAGACGCGCGTGGGCCGCCTGCAAGGTCTCCTTCTGTAAACCTATCAAGCACTCACTCGATACCCCATTCGGTCTGATTGAAATACATGAGAATGCCATTTAGGAACCTGACATAGATGAATAAAGCATAGACCACCCCCATGAATTATTTATCAAGTTCTCAATGCGAGTACAGAGGCCCTGGTCAGTCATGCCGATCTTCATCCTGTATACAGAAGTGTAACATTCTATCTATCTATCTATCTATCTATCTATCTATCTATCTATCTATCTATCTATCTATCTATCTATCTATCTATCTATCTAATTGGCTTCCAATATACCCTACATGTACCTATACCTTTCCAAGAAAAACATTATAATTTAATAATTCCTTGACTCATATATCCTTGTCTGTACACATGGTCGGGTCGGGTCGGGTAAGCGGAGGAAAATGGATGGATGGATGGATGGATGTACACATGGTGCTATTTTCAGTGTAAAATTATAGTAGAAAACCCATAACAGCCATGTTTCTGAAGTACACTTTATATAATTATATAAAGCTATGGGTATCATGATGTGCTCTGGAAATAATGTCAGTAGGTTCTAGTTACTAGTAACTTACTGGAAAAATATCATTATCATGAAATTAGCAATCAATGTTCCTATTTTCTAAGGCTAAAACAACTTTCTTTTTCAAGTACTTTAGCCTTAATTATTCCTCGCGAAATGTTTTGACTTGATATAAAGTCAAAGAAAGTTGAAGCATGACCAGAAGTTACAGGTCAGCAGCCATGAACGCCGAAGGGGGCAGTAGAGAGCTCCACTTCGCAGAATGTTCCCCTTGATTGTGGAGGGAGGGGTGTGTGAGATACACAAGTAAACAGGGCACCGGTTATGTGGCCGTGGACTGACTTTGATACTCTGACTACTGGAGAGGTGACACAAGAAAAACTGATATATAAATCACTGACAAATAGAGACAAGTGGAAGGAGTCTGTCTTAATAAGCACAGCTAGCTGACTGTCACTCCTGAAATCACCCGGAAGGGAAAAGTACCTCATTTTGTCCATTCATCCATTTTGCAACAGCTTATCTTCTGTGAGGTCATGGGACGGGGGGAGTAGGGGGTGATTTAGAGACAGACACTAACTGAGTCACATAACACATAACTTTTTATAAATGACCCTTGTGCTAGCTAGCTGGTTCCACTCCTTTTCGCTGGTGGGCTGCTCACTTTGCCAGTAGACTTTCAAGCCAATACTTCTTTATTAACAGTGATAAGACCACACAAGCTCTGCTCTCGTCTGTAACTCCCATATCAGCAGTTTCCATAATGAAGTTGTATATCTATTAGCATTCATTCATTCTTGATTAAAAAACAACTGTGAGTATTTTTTTTGCCAGAGAAGAAAGCCCTGGAGTTATTTGAGTGTTGAAATTAATGGTGGTGGTCACCTTCACGTGTGTAATGAACTGTGAGCTTGTGTAGGAGCAGCAGGGGCGGAACGGAGGGTAAAATAGGCTGCAGGACACGCAGCAGGAATTCCCGAATGTCATGCCTGGAGGTCAGGAGTGTCTGGAGGGTGTGCGAACAAGGCCAAAGGATCTGAGGGAATCCCTGCCGGCTTGTACAAAGAACTAGGTGACATGGGTTTTAACAAAAAACGTAGAGTTTTGTTTTGTTTCATTTGTCACTTTTAGGAGGGAGGATCATAGAGGGGTTTTTCCAGGTACGAAAGAAACTATACTTGACTAGTTTTCACTAGTCAACATCTTACATTTATCCGTTTATCTGATACAGGTTTGTGTGTCACCTGGGCATGATCCAAGCACAAGGCGGGGGGGGGGGGGGGGGCAGGCACATATTCACAGACTTTGGGCAATGCAGAGACACTAACTGCCCTAACTACCATGCCCCTATAGGTCAAGGCAACAGCATGGAATGACAGACAGCCGCATACCAATCCTCACACCAGCTCTCCAAGGCGCCAGTGTGAGCTACCGCCGAAAACACACCCACATACAAAATACCGATAAAAGGCACATGTGGCATGAGGCTGATCAGCCACGCTGCACGCTCTCAATGGGCAAGCGGGATATCTGGCCTCACCGACACGCCGGGGAAGCTGCAATAGATCACAGTAAGTCCCAATAAATCCAGCAGTTATTCATGTATTTCAGCCCAGGGGAACAAGAGGTCTTATATAACAGACGGGCACTTTCTCATTAACGCTACCTCGCTGTGGATCTCTCGGGGGGGGATGTGCGGGGCGACACAGGGTGCCATTCCAACTTATACAATTTAAGTGTGAGTGTGTGGAAGAGAGGAGCGTGTTGTCTGAGAGTCTGCACACTGCGCCCCTGTGTAACAAACGGCCCAAAAAACCCAACACACAGAGTCTGCCTTTGAAAAGCAGGTTACCTTTGATTATTCTACCAGGCAGCATAGATGGGGAAAACAGGGGATGCAGGCGATGCAGCAAAGAGTACAAGGCTGGATATCCAGAGTTGGCTCCCCCTAAACACAGAATGCTTCAGTCCAACCCAGACTTCTAGTACTGGATCAGAGTGGCTCTCAAAGCACCACAGCGGGATGTGGTGTCAAGGCCCAGAGGACTAGCTAGACTTTCTGGGGCCCCTGACAAATGTAATATAATTTTTTAATTTTACATATTCAAGGGCCCCTGAAAAGTGCTGCCCCCCTGAATTTGCCAGGGTATTCATGCCTCTGACACCCCTGTCAAGGACAGATGTGGTACTAGAATTTAATATCCAGACCACACCATTAAACACCGGGCGGGGGGGGGGGGGGGGGGGGGGGGGGAGTCTATGACTTAAAACTAACTAACACTTCTGCAGGTATATTTTTAAAGGTTTGTTGTTGTTTTGGCCTGTTTTTATAAAAATTATGACAAAATGAATCTGGAAAAAAGCTTCCTGTCCCTGCATGTCACAGTATAAATTGAAATATAAATTTCAAATATTTTGATAGCAAGTTCATCCTCACAGAACAGACAAATAGCATGAAAACACAAACCAAATGCAACACATTTCCATACAGTGTAAATTGCAGAAGCACGGGCCTTAGGAGCATCTTACCACTGTAAATGAATGATATCATTTAAACACATTTTTGTAAATAGATAAATAACTGAAAATGAGTTTAAGGACGAGGCGGCATGGTGGTGCAGTGGTTAGCACTGTTGCCTCACACCTCTGGGACCCGGGTTCGAGTCTCTGCCTGGGTCACATGTGTGTGGAGTTTGCATGTTCTCCCCATGTCGTCGTGGGGTTTCCTCCGAGTACTCCGGTTTCCCCCTACAGTCCAAAAACATGCTGAGGCTAATTGGACTTAGGAGTAGGACGTAGGAGTAGGATGTGTGCGTGAATGGTGTGTGCGTGTGCCCTGCGATGGGCTGGCCCCCCATCCTGGGTAGTTCCCTGCCTCGTGCCCATTGCTTCCGGGATAGGCTCCAGACCCCCCGCGACCCAGTAGGATAAGCGATTTGGAAAATGGATGAATGGATGGAGTTTAAGGACAAATCTACAGAATTTTCGTCTGCCAATTAATAAATGAAAGAAAAGCACTTGACAGAAAGGTCAGGGCAACCCGGAATGCGATAACGAGTTACTCAAATGCATCTTCTCAGACAACTGAGATGGCGCAACGCAGCAAGCATCTAAGTACCACCACACATACCCTAAGAGTGCTCCAGCAGTAATGAGTTGCCTGACAGCTGCTGGCCTTTTTCTTTCTTTAATGGGAAAGTTGCCCCCCCCCCCCCCCAACAAATAAAAACTCCAGTGATTGGCAGCTGCCAGAATACCACTAATGGGCTACCAACACAGTCGATGATTAGAGGAGCAACTTCAAAGCAAATATCTATAGTACAAAGATCTGCTGCAGGAACAACCACCAGGGGGAGCCGTCAATGACTCCATCTGGTTCCCTGGTGGATGTGAAGAAGACCCAGGAGGCATATAACGCTACTTGGACTACAGTGATCAAAGCAGACTTACCAACGTGACAGAAAAATGTCAGTCAAGCAACCGATAAGGAGTCGTCTGGCATTTAAAAAGCGGCCTCCCTACATACAGCAATCCCATTTGCAATTAACTACTCCTGTGATGAAAGCACATCCATCTGGTCAAATGTCAGAGTCATGTCAAGTCAGAGGCAGTGCAGCACATTAGGGATACAAGCCCGTGGCCTGACCTTAGATCATTAGAACATCGCAAATTCACATACACATCCGAGTAGGGGCATTCCAGAATGTATTCTTCAATTCCAGTCCAAATCAGGAAGGGGAACTGGAGTTGGAATTTATATCTCCCTGAAATTCAAATTTAATTTCAATTATGTTCCCCGTAGTCTTTTTTCCAACCCCGACTCCAGTTCCACGGGACTCGTGAGTGGCTCAGTAGGTAACATTACAGCTTACACCTTCAGAGTTGTAGGTACAATTACCTGCCCAGCCTCTTTGTAGATGCATGTGCATGTTGTATTTATGATGTGCTCTTCAAGCATCTGTGTGAGTCTGCCTGGTGATAGACGTCCAGGGATCAGAGGTAGCACTGTGGCCACACGAGTCCAGTGTTTGAGATTTCGAAAGCCATCACCAGCTCTGTGTGTGTGGAGTTTGCAAGGTCTTCCTAGGATCCTCCAGGTATTCAGGTTTCCTCCCACAATCCAGAAACCTACACTGAGTTGAATAAGTGCCTCTAAATTACCCATAATGCATAACTGCAGGTGCATGAATGTGTGCCCTATGATTGACTTGCATGTCATTCAGGCTGTCCTCTGCCTCGTGCGCTGTGCATCATGGGATAGACTCCAGACTCACCACAAGCCTATACTAGATAAGCAATAATTACATACATTTAACAGACTGTTTTTGTCCAAAGCGACTTACAAGAGAAGGTCAAAGAGCAGAGTCCAATGTCCCTGGAGCAATTGGGGTTAAGGGCTTTGTTTAATGGTCCAATGGTGAAATCATTCTGCCAGCCACAGGATTTGAACCACTGACATTCCAATCATGGGCACAGAGAAACACACTGCCCCCTAGTGACACAGTCATGTATATGTACATACCTTCTGTTATAGATGCTGTTAAGCTATACTTTAACAAAAATGTGTAAGATATAAGGCCAATTGACCAACAATCTTCTTGACAAAAAAGAATCCTATCTTTCAACGGCTCTCCAAACCATGTGCCTGTTTGTGTTTGTTTGTTAAGCAGTCCACTGCCAAGCCATTATGTGGGGAGCAGTAACTCACGCTGCAGGTCACAACCATAAGTTAGAAGGGTTCGTTAACCTTTCAGCTGACAGCGAAACAAAATGAGGAGCTAGAGCAATGAACAGAGTCTCTCTAACCTCAGGACAGCCACGTATCTCCAGGACATTCAACTTAACTGCTTAACTGCTCTGTCTTGTGTTGGCGTTATCTACATCAAGGCTGGAGCCATTCCGGAATGCATTCATCAATTCCAATCCAAATCAGGAAATGGACCTGGAGTTAGAATTTAAATAGCCCTGAAATTCGAATTCAATTCCAATTCTGTTCCCCATAGTTATTTTTCCAGTCCCAGCTCCAGGTCCATTTACTGATTTGGATTGGAATTGATGAATGCATTCCGTAATGGCCCTAACCCTGATCTGCATTTTATCATTTTTATTTCAAACACTTAAGAGGCCATTTCCATAGATTATAGGGAATTGAAGATAAAATATGTCACCTCAGACACATGGTTTGATAACACATGTTTGAGTGTATCTCCTTGAAATAACCCATCCATCCATCTTAAGACCACTTTTGCTGGTAAGGCTTGTACTGGCAACATGCTGAGCATGTGATTACAGCCTACAGTATGAGACTGATTCTGAGGAATTCCCAGGCGTTCCCCAGCTAGCTGGGTGATATAATCCACCCCGCCCCCCAAGCATGTCCTAAGCCTGCCACAGCGTCATATGACATAGGGACTTGCCTGAAGCACCTCCTTAGGGAGTTGAACACATGAGTTTCCCAACCCACCATATCTAGACTACTCAAGACTTGCCCAAAAGAACATTGGCTTAATATCTTAATATCACTCCGAATCTCCAAACTCCTCACCTTGTCACAGAGAGTGAGCCCAGAAACCCTGCATTAACACCTCACTGCTGCTGCTTATACTCACAACCTCACTCTTTCGGTCATTACCCACAGCTCATGACCACAAGTGAAGATAAAAATGTAGACTGACTGCAGGCCTTGTCTGTTTATTTAGCTTCTGCTTCCCTACTACAAAGCGATATCCACTGAAGTGATCCACCTGTCAATCACACATTCCCTATTAGAAACAAGATCCGGAGGAAGTCATGCTCCCTTACTAGGGCAATCTACTTGTTTCCAGTAAACAGGCCTTGGCTTACAAGGTGCTGGAGCTCTAGTGCATGGATTACAGATGGAGGATATGCACACAGAGTTCCCAACTCCCTGCCTTGGTGTGACACTCACGCTATTTGACTCTCACACAGGAAATCTTAGGGCAAATCTATGTTATTCCATTATAAATGTAAAATGAGCTAAATGGCGCTGGGTAGTTTGCAAACCCTACAGACTATGTACAAGGTAATAAAACTGTTACATGCATGTAAATACATGTGCATGTGTGTCCAGACTGGTCTCCAATTGAAAATCTCACTCCAACCAGCTGACTGAAGTTGGCAACTCTGCACACGTGAGTCATATAGCAAAATGTCTATTGTAAACACCCAGCGGCCCTTAGCTGGAAGCGTACTGACATAAAAACCACAGTGATGTACAGGGATTCCTGGCCTCCTTCCCTACACCTCTTTTCAAAAGCTATCCTTCCAAACAGGTTCACAATGATGTAGTTAGGTTTGTTTGGGGCACATGGTAGTAGGATTCATATAAAAGAATAAAAGCGATAAAACTATTCCTCATATTTCATTTGAACCGCAACCAAGAAACAGCTTTTTGATAAGCGGTACTCATTAATCTAAAAGAGACAACAAAAATATATAATGCATGCGTTTATAAAGAAAAATGCAGAAAAGTGAAAAAGGAGAGTATTGGTTTTCGATTGTTGGAAGTAAGATCCACGAGGCTGCCAGTGCAAGGAATCAGCAGTTAACGTCACGGTTTGGTTAGTGATCACAGCTGTCCTCCATCTGAGTGGAACGGACTCAGAACATACGTGATTTTCGAGGAAAGGTGAGTCACTCTTCCTCCAAGGGAATCTTTTTCGAAAAACTAATGAAAAAATGCAGTTTGATCTTTTCACAATGGCTGCGTATCTCATGATGCTGTATCGCTATATTTATATTGGCGTTGCAAGTAAAGCCGGTGTCTCCATTTTGCAGATTTAAATGGGAAGCAGAGTGACACCCCCAGGGCTCTACTTGTGTGTGTATAATTGCGTATCCTTCCTGCATTACACGGGTCTCCTCCCATAGTCCAAAGACAGGCAGTTTGGTGAACTGGTTTCTCATAGTGTGTGTGTGTGTGTGTGTGTGTGGGGGGGTCTGCATAGATCACATTTGGTGACCAAAATGTCCCCAAAGTGCAGTAAAACCTGAAACCTCCTTACATTTGGGGACACTTCTTCAGGTCCCCATTTGATAACCTCAGTTTTATAAAAATCTGTGACTGCAATCAAAAAAAGTAAAAGTGCCAAAAGTCTTGTATTTTGGTTACTTATGGTTAAGGTTAGGGCTGAGTTGGGGTTAAGGGTGTCCTGATTGGGGTTAGGGTTTTTCCCATAGAAATGAATGGACGATCCCCATTTAGATAGGAAGACCAACTTATTTATTAGTGATAAAATTAATTTTGTTGCCCATATCTTCAAATTATTACAATATCAAGACAGGAGACAATTGTACTGGTGTGGACTACAAAGGAATGTCTGTTAACAGTATGGCCAAGGTATAAATTAGAGAGAGAGAGAGAGAGAGAGAGCTTTATACTGTAATGTTTACCATTGTATATGGCTAAATACTGTACAGCTAAATTGTCAGATTCAAGTCTCCTGAGGGAGCAGCGAGTACATTTTGAAACTGTGTACACTCATAAGAATGCTAGGGTGGTTTCCCTTATTATAATAATACTGCAGGCATGACTGACGTAGATATATTACCTCAATAAGACTAGAGCCAACTCTTTAATTCGTGCATATTGGGGGCTTAAATGGTCACACTGTGGCTTCGCACCTCCAGAGAGTTTGAATCTTCCCCCTGTTTTCACATTGATTTTCTCTCACAATCGGTAAGCATGCCATTAATGAATCTGGATCTCTAAATTAAGCTATTATGTAGTGTGAAGGGTGTGTACCTTGCGGTATGAGACAGGCTCCAGATAAGCAGCTTTGGAACATGGATGTGTGGCTGTTATGCACAGCATCTGTGTTGAGATACAGTACCATGGTCAGCAGCATAATCCCGATATTGGGCCTTTAATTAAGCAAGACACTTAAGCTCAATTGCTTCAGGGCTCCTCTACACCAGTTTCATGAGGTGACCTCTTGGGATGATCTTCCAGCTGTCCTGGAGGGGGTCCCACATATATGCTAAGCACTCATTGGCTGCTTTTCCTTCATTCTCTGGTCAAACTTCTCCAAAACCATTTTTATTGTGTTTAGGTCAGGTGACAAGGTCATGTGGTGTGACACAATCACTCCCCTTTGTTGGTAGCTTGGCGTGTCCCAACTTTTGACTGCTTTTGTATACATTCTTCAGTCTTTATCTGTGCACATTACACTATGTCTATTGTAGGCCAATTTCAGAAACCACAGCACAAAAAAAATAGCATTCACTTCGCAGAGGGCAAAAGCAGCAGTGCTAAAAGCATGTAACGAGTGCTGAAGAGGAAAAGCACTCTGGGGCCCTTACACCTGCTCCCAATGCACTCTGGGGCCCTTAGACCTGCTCCCAATGCACTCTGGGGCCCTTAAAGCTTCTGATAATGCACTCTGGGGCCCTTACACCTGCTCCCAATGCACTCTGGGGCCCTTACACCTGCTCCCAATGCAATCTGGGACCCTTAGACCTGCTGCCAATGCACTCTGGGGCCCTTACACCTGCTCACAATGCACTCTGGGGCCCTTACACCTGCTCACAATGCACTCTGGGGCCCTTACACCTGCTCCCAATGCACTCTGGGGCCCTTACACCTGCTGCCAATGCACTCTGGGGCCCTTATACCTGCTTCCAATGCACTCTGGGGCCCTTGGATCTGCTCCCAATGCACTCTGGGGCCCTTAGACCTGCTGCCAATGGACTTTGGGGCCCTTGGATCTGCTTCCCAATGCACTCTGGGGCCCTTGGAATTTCTCCCAATGGACTCTGCCCATTCAAAACAGATAAGAGCACTTACATCTTAAGAAAGGTGTTCGATGACAGGAGAGTATATTTAACCCACAGCCTGCTTGCCATAACATATGATGCGTCTCAAGCGATAACAAAAAAAGCCTGTTGACAAGCGAGGTGAAAGCCAACAATTATACATTTAAACCGCCGTGGAGAGTTGAATCATTTGTCATTACTAGAAACCTTCCCAGCATGCACATTTAATTTATCACTTTATTTTGCATTCTGTGGTGGGCGTCGTACATATACATTTATCGTAATGAGTATCATGACATTTTCATCAAAACGATGTGGATTTTAAATATGTTTATATATTTTAATGGTCACTACGACTGACTTTATGGTATATGTGAGTTTAGTCTCTATATGCCCAACCTCTGAGATGGAATCGCAAGGTTTACATGCAGTTTTGCATAACACACAATTCTCCTTCGGTGCAACGTGCAACATTAAAATGCAGAATAATTGCCAATAAGAATGCTGGATATAATCAGGGAAGCCCAAACAGATTTTGTACGCCTCACCACACACGTCACCATAAGCAGATTCTACTAGAGTGAAGAGCTCCATTTCTTTAGAACACCACACATTTTGCTAATTTTCCGATCTGACACCCAGGGAAGGGGCCGATTTGCATTGCCATCCGCAGTCGTCTTTTCCCGGGCCAAATTACCAGGGATTAGGGCTGAAAAGAAGTCGAATTATGTTGGAGCAGCCAGCATGGGGAACTCGCGGTATTGAATCTGAAAGTTGTCCTGTTTTGAAGCTTTAATCTCCCTTTATTCAGTCACTGAACACAATCAAAAGCCAGCGTTGAGGCTCTGTGGCTCATGCTGAAAATCCAATCAAAAGCAGAAACTGAAAGGGGAAAAAAAGCAGGAGCCCCCGTCCAGTGCTCATGTAAGTCTTCAAGAGGAACATTCCTTCATCTGTCTGTGACATTATATAGAACTGGAAAGGATAACACTTGAAGCTCTTTGAATGAGGGCAAAACTAATGCTTTAAATACACGCCCGTCCATCTATCTTCCAACCACTTATTCTGTTGCGAGGGGTCTGGAGCTGATCCCAGCAAGCACAGGACACAGTGCTGCCTGGACAAGATCATTCCATCCATCCATCCATCCATCCATCCATCCATCCTCCAACTGCTCACCCTGAGGGGCAAATGACAATGGTCAATTCAAAGATGCCAATTTCTCTAAGCCGCTCAAGAGGAAACCATAGAATCCCATACAAACAAATGCAGAACTCCACACACACGATCAATCAATTGATCAAAGTCACTAAGCTGGAAGCGGGAGGCCAAGCTGTGACCCCTGCACTAGCATGTAAGCATCACGTAATCACTGCGGTTACTGAGACATGCAGACAACAAGTAGATATTGCATATTTGGAATTCCTTGTCTGTTTAGAAGGAAGCATAACAGTATGAAACACAGTCCGGTCTCCAAGCTGAGGACTGATATAATCCAAGTCTTCTAGAATCAGACAAAAAAAAGAAAAAAAAAAAAACATTTACTCTAGTTACTGAGCTAGAACCCATGACTATGAAAATGAAAATTCATACTCTGAGTCAGAAATGACAGAAAGTCAAGACTTTATCGCTGCCATTCCTAGCCTGGGTGGGTACTGCCCCGATCCATATAATAGAAAAAGCTCTCTGTTCATGAACTCCATGTTTCCAACCAGGTCTGCTGGCAGGGGCATGAATAAAACAAACTGCAGGGACGTTTAACCTTCCCTCGTCTCGGAGTGAAAGGCTCACCTCCACAGATGGTTCCCCTAAATCCCAGTCAGGCTGCGATGTAATGCTTTAATCATACCTTCCAGATAAGCTGGGCCATTACAGGCACAGACTTATATCCGAACGGCTTGTTACTTTCAGGAAGAATTCCTGCTGCAGGACCGTTTGTAACACCCTCTGGAAGCATGAGTGCATGGCCTCGTCGCCAATAGCAGGAATAAAAGCCTGCAAATGTACCCCCCTCCCCTTGCCACCATTGGCCAGTCTCGCTTTTTGTAAACAATAAGGCCAAGCGCTTGAGGCTTCCATGAAGATTGTTTGTAGCTCCCTAAGCTTACTGAGGTCCTTACTTCCCATTCAGAATGAAAAATGCAAGTTGAACTGCGGAATACCTGAGGGCAATATATGGTAATATAACATATCTGTAAATACCCTGCATCTGAGTACAGGAGGAAGGTACTGGAGGGAAAATAAGGGAGGGATGCAGAAAATTGCTGTGAAGAAACACAATATATTATGTTCTTTCGACACAAAACCATTCATTTTCCGTTGCAGTTATCCAATTGAGTGTCATGGGTAATTTTAAATGTATATTCACAAATGAAACATAACAATTATGGGAATAGAGACAAACTGCATGAAAACAAAATACTATTTCATTTAACAAATCGGTCCTTGTTTTAATTTTCATTATCATCTTGTTCCATTCCTAGCGCCTTGTGTGTTCCTGGCTTTTTCTGTTCAAGACAAATGGATTGATTTATTATAGAAAATAGATGAATGGATGTGTGAGTTTTACGAACTACAGTAGCAGTGTTTTAGAGCGTACTCACATTTATAGAAGGTTCAGAAAGTCAGTTGGAATGGAGGATCACAGCAACAATATCTGATACTTTATTGATCCCCTTGGGGAAATTCTCTTTACACCTCCCTCATCTTCCTCTCTTTAGGTAGAGAGCGAGCTGGCTCTCCACAAATCCACAGACATGCTGATGGTGGACTTGAACCAGTGACCTTCTGGTCACAGGTAGAGAGGCTTAGCCCATGGAGCCTCACGCCACATCATACGACAACAACAACAACAATAATAATAATAATAATAATAATGATGATGAAGGGGGTCACCAATTCTCTGGTAGGGTAATGACCTATCAATCAGGCTGCTGCAGAAGCATGTCACACAGGTTCCCCCAGTTACCGAGACTCCGGCTCTCCAAATGGACCCTGTGCTCCTCAGGGATTTCGCTGCCACATTGCAGTCTATTCTGCAACTACACTGGGGCATTCGGCAGGGCCCCCAGGTACTCAGACCGTAGTCTGAAGAATCAATGTGTGTCAGTCTGGGGGAAAAGGAATCTATTTGTCACACATAACGCGCCTCGGCATTTCAGAGAGCTGCCGTTTCACCAGGAGGGGGAGGAGGCGGGGGCTCTGCGACAGTGGGGAAGAGAGACTGAATGGACATGTGAGATAAGACATTCCCCTCATTCCCGCTCTGTATATATTACAGCCGCAGTGTTATCTGCTTGTTCTGAGCCATGTTGAGGAAATCCGGGTTTGCAGAGGTTCAGATCATCGCATGAAGATACGAGCACGGGAGGGGGGGGGGGGGGGGGGGGGGGAGAGAGAGCAAAGAGGTCACCCTCTTTTATCACATTAGTCACAACTTTATGGTTGGAAAAAAACTAAATTACTTATTAAATAAAGTAAGAAATCATATGGGGGAGTCAGAACTTCCAAATGCTCTCATGCAGGTAGAACAGTGAGAACACAGAGTACAGATGGGGTTTGATAGCTCTGTCACATGCTCCCCCACATGACCCACCCTGTCTGGTGATTCCCGATGACCACACTCTGAAAGTCTAACTTTGCTCCCTCTCTGACAGTCCACATTTTTGCTCCCTCCCAGCTCCAGGAAAGCACAAATGTGGACCCTCTAGGGGTCTCCAAGGACCGAGTTGAAAAACGCTCTTCCACACCATCCATCTTCTATACTGCTCATCCAGAGCTTATCCCAGGAACCATAGGGCACCCGGCGGGGGACGCAGACAATCACGAACTATAGGTGATTTAAAGCAGGGCTGGGCAACCCTGATCCCGGTGTGCTGGTATCCAGCAGGTTTTCTCTCCTACCTGATGAGTCACTGTCTGAGATCACCTGATTCATCAGAGACCAGATAGGACGTAAAACCTGCTGGATATCAGCACTACCAGGATCAGGGCTGCCTACCCCTAATTTAGAGTTTTCAGTGTTTTTGGGCCAGGGGGGTATTTCACAAAGCAAGATTTACAGTTAGCTAGATAACTTAAGCCAAAGGTGAAAACTGCCTAACAGAAAGACAGGTAAGTGCCAAGCCTTATATTTGGTGTTAGTTATCTGATTAATGAAGAAATCCTGTTATGTGTAATATCCCCCAGACGTGGAAAGCAGAAAGCCCAAAACACAGAAAGAACACACAAACTCACAGGTCAAGTCAGGGAACCACTGAACCACCAAAGCACTTCCTGCCATAGACCACTGGGAATTTCAGGCTAATAAGCAGGTTATCGGAGATACGTGCAATTTAATGAAACGGGCCTTGGTGCCTTTAAGAAGCCTTTACAAACCCTTGAAATGCAAATGATTTCTTCCACAGATACCAACCACAGTTCACGCATTCTGCTGCTGGTGACCAATTTAAATTTTTCATTGCCTGAGCATGTTGGAATCATGAATGGGCGACCTGAGTGACTCACACCAGCTAGTCTATGCGGATGTGCTGGGAGTCTGCTGTTCATTCACAAATTTAGCTAGATTTACCCGGTGAAATCCTCTTCCTACACTTTGAACTGATAAAGACATCAACATTTTCAGTGGAAGCTGCATGCCCCCCCCCACCCACCCCCAAATTACAGTTTTTTTTTCCATGGGAATAGAAAGAATGTAGGTATTTCATTTCTTTAGACTTAAAGTGAATCCACTCTATTTCCCAGTGAAATTAGGTCTCGTTTCATAACATCGCCTTCCGCTCCTCACCGGAGTCAAGCACTCCAACCGAACTCCTGCTCTGTCTGAGGTATAATTACCAGCTTGACTAACAAAACAAAAAAAAATGCTTCATTATAAGTAGATAAGGGATTTTTAACGAGAGAACATCTCTCCATCTACATGTTCAGGGAAATGTTAAATAGACTGCTTGGCCAAAAAAAAGTTGCAACATTTGAATTTAATTTAAATTTGGTTGGAGCGCCTTTAGCTTTGATTATGCAGCACTTTCATCAATGCATTGTTTCCACATGCTTATGCAACCTCGCAACATTTTTTTCCATTCAGATTTGCATTCATTTCTCATCGAGATCTTGTACTGATGATAGGCGAGTTGAACCACTCTGTAAAGTCTTCAGCATATCGCAAAGACTTTCATTGGGGTTAAGGTCAAGACTCTGTGGTGGCCAGTTCATGTGTGACAACGATTCCTCAAGCTCCCTGAACCACTCTGAGAATTCCAGCCCGATGAATCTTGCCGTTATCGTCCTGGAATATGCCCACGCCATTAGGAAAGAAAAAATCCATTGATGGGATAACCTGCCCATTCAGTAGATTCAGGTACTCAGCTGATTTCACTTTATTACTGTGTAATGTTGCTCTGCTGTAATAATGATCCAATAATTGGCTCTTAAGTACTTGGTGATTTAAATTCAAATGAAGACTTTTTTTTTGGCCGGCCGTGCATTTGGGGAAACTTGCACAAGTTTCATCAGTTCCAGATGAGGTCTATGTGGCCTCCAAGGCTAATTTAATTGCCACAAACCCAACCTACCCCCTCCCCCCTCCTCTATTACAGGGTCAAAGAAGGTGAAGGGTGGGGCGGGAGGTAAAAAATTTTGACCAGGGGTGGCATCAGCAGTTTGCCCATGTTTCCAACGATTGTCTCCATGCTAATAATAAACAAGGCTCATTATCCATTTTGACAAACATGGATCTGCAAACTCTTTGGAAGCGCTAGAATGTAGCATCCAGCCCATTCTGTGGAACCCTCTGATTTTCATGGCTTAGTCATACAGCTTTAGGCTGTGAAAGGCCTCCCGCACACACATTACGCATAAAACGCAGAGCAAACATTCTCCCTCCCCATTCCTCAAAGGTGCCATGGCTTAATTGACCTGATGCCACCACAACCTGATTTATGTGCACCGACAATTTGCCGTCATTTGAAATCATTGCTGCTGCCTCCCACACAGGTCTGCCACATCTTCCGAGAAGGCTGAAGCTATTCCTGGAACAGTGTCTCAGACGAGTTCATCCAGAACACTTAAATACCACTGAAACACCAGTACAGTTAAAAATAACAAATAGCACAGGTTAAGGCAAACATAGGATAACCATGGGCTTTCATACCACTTAGTCAGGACAGGGTGTCAGACTACGTTCTCATTTCCTGGCTGAAGTGACTCAAATCTGACTTTTTGCCTTAATGTGACACAGATCCGATGTTTTCAGGGTTGTGCGGATACAGGAATATGATCTTTTCAAATCAGATTTGAGTCACTTTTATATATTGTGCTAGATCGGATGTGTATCTGATTCATGGCTTCGCGTCAAAAATCAGAATCGTCAGACTGGAATTCATGTCTTTCCTTGTTTGTCTGCACGTTCGCGGTGCTTTTTGTTGTTAGCGACACAGATGACTCGAGTAAAAACATCGATGTGCATGAGAACAGATGCGTTCAAATCACAATTAGATGCAGGTACAGGTGACTTTGTAATTATGAATCTTAACTATCAAGACAGGCAATTCCTACTAAGGCACTGAGCAGACGGCCAACAGCCACAACATTACGAAACAAACCTCTTATTAAAAACAGTCTCCGAATGCAACTGTACGCTTAAGATAGATTAGACCTGAAGCACTCAGATATAATCTCTATAAGCTTTTAACCATCTGCAGATGCGAAAGCCATCTGCAATATGCTTTACATTAATCAGCATGACTGACACTGCAACAGCAGAGATGGGCAGCATTTCGATGAAATGTTTTTAAGATGTGTATTTAACTGCTTTTGAGTAATTTCTGATTTGCATTTTTGCTGTACAGAAAAAAAAAAGATTTGTAACAAAATACTTTGAGAGAATGTATTTAAAATGTTTTACATTTGATTTATTTTCTGTTATTTAAAGAACCTTCATCATCAAGCTTGTAAAAATTTTGCTAACTTTCCCATGACCAGTGATCCAAGGAAAGAAGCTGTTTTGGTGCAGATTGCTTTATGGTAAAGTATTTGGTAAGATACTGTTTGTATTGCTCACTGAATAGAGCAGTCAGCAAACAGCAGGTGCTCTGCTCTAGAACTTGTGAATTACCTTGCTAGCCTGCTAGTGGCATTCTAGTTCATTTCAGCAGCTATGCTCAGGCAGTGGCATCTCGTGGTTTGTCATATAAGGCTTCATTGACTGCATTGCAGATAAATCAGGCTACTTTTGTTACTAAGTAATTTTTCAGCGAGACGGAGGTGTTTTTATAGCCACTGGGCCTGTGGAAAAGGGAGAACTGACTGGGGAACTTAACATATTATATTCCTGGGTCTGTTTTTTTTGAGTGTATATATAAAAGCAACTTTGAGTTTGCGCATGTTTCGGCCCCCCACTGTAGGCCAAAGCAGGAATTTCACGCATTAAGATAATTAATTTCAGAAAGCGGGGGTGTGCCTCCTTGCGTGCACAGGCACAGGCCGGCACCTCTGTCCTCCATCACCAATAATTCTTTGCACCGGAACCGAGACACCCCCCCCCCCCCCCCAACCCAACTCGCTGCCACAGGTGCAGCCTGTTCAGCTGTTATTATGTTACCCATGTTACAAAAGTCCTTTCACAATTAACACTATAACACATGTAAACCACAAAATTATTATTCTATTTAAAGTCAGGGCAAGCTGTACATTTTGTATATATTACATGTTGTATATACAACATGTAATATATATTGTCATATAAGGCTGTAACAGTATATGCAGTATATGCATTTGTCATGTGCCGTTATTATCCATGCACACACCTTCTGAAACTACTTGTCCTATTCAGGGTTGCAGGGTTCCAGAGCCGATCCTGTTGGCTAAGGGGCACAAAACAGGGAACAACATGGACAATATGAGCAATTTGGTAACTCCAATCAAGTCCAATTAGCCTCAGCATGTTTTTGAACTGTGGGGGGGGGGGGGGGACTGGAGTACCTGCAGGAAACCCCACAACAATACAGGGAGAAAATGCAAACTATACACGCATGGAGCCATGGTGGAGACTTGAATGATGGAGCCAGAGGTACAAGGTGGCAGCGCTAACCACTGCACCACCATGCCGCCCCATACAGTGCTAACCACTGCACCACCATGCCGCCCCATACAGTGCTAACCACTGCACCACCATGCCGCCCCATACAGTGCTAACCACTGCACCACCATGCCGCCCCATACAGTGCTAACCACTGCACCACCATGCCACCCTGGAGCCTCTCTGATGCTTTTGTCATTTTCAAATTACAAATGACTTGTATTTTAATTAAATACATTTTCTCACACCATCAATCCATCCATTTTCCAAACCGCTTATCCTACTGGGTCGCGGGGGGTCCGGAGCCTATCCCGGAAGCAATGGCCACGAGGCTGGGAACAACCCAGGATGGGGGGCCAGCCCATCGCAGGGCACACTCACACACCATTCACTCACACATGCACACCTACGGGCAATTTAGCAAGTCCAATTCGCCTCAGCATGTTTTTGGACTGTGGGGGGAAACCGGAGTACCCGGAGGAAACCCCACAAGAACATGAGGAGAACATGCAAACTCCACACACATGTAACCCAGGTGGAGACTCGAACCCGGGTCCCAGAGGTGTGAAGCAACAGTGCTAACCACTGCACCACCATGCCGCCCCTCTCACACCAGTATTTTGCATTTTATTTCGCAATATTTGATGAGCAAGTACTGGTACCAAACTTGTGCCCATCTCTGTGTGACAGTAATCTATCGAATCGAGGTAATGCCACAATTTCACCTTTTTCTTTATTCCTGTGGCTTTTATACACCTTCCTGACAACGGAAATGGTGCCATTCTGAAATGACTTCTTGCAGTGAAAGGCGAAGTTTATGTTGGATTTCGTTTTTTTTTTCTTGCTTTGTATACTTCTGTGAGAGGGAATCATGTTGAGCTCATTCTGGCTGCAGGCTCAGTTGTGGACCTAGTTCTGTGCGCGTGCAGATTGCATGTTCTCCCTGTGCGCGTGCAGATTGCATGTTCTCCTTGTGCGTGTGCAGATTGCATGTTCTCCCTGTGCGTGTGCAGATTGCATGTTCTCCCTGTGCGCGTGCAGATTGCATGTTCTCCTTGTGCGTGTGCAGATTGCATGTTCTCCCTGTGCGTGTGCAGATTGCATGTTCTCCCTGTGCGTGTGCAGATTGCATGTTCTCCCTGTGCGTGTGCAGATTGCATGTTCTCCCTGTGCGTGTGCAGATTGCATGTTCTCCCTGTGCGTGCATGGATTCCCTGCCATTGCGCAAAGATGAGATTCATTCGTGTCCCTTAAAATCCATTCCCTTGTGTGTGATGGACTGGCATCCTGCACGGGGTTTGCCCAGTACTTGCTGGGACGAGTGCCAGCCTCACCATCACCCTTCACTGGATAAGTGCGTCTGAGATAATGAGTAATGTTACTGATCCAATTACATTTCAAGCTGTTCTAAAATGTCACCAATTTCCTTGATATGTAATCCTACTTTCAAGATCTTCGCTATCTGTTCACAGCTTTCTGACTCATTCACAGTGCCAGGAACTGGTGGAATAAGACAGATCCTGCAAGCATGTGATCCCGTCAGAGAAGGGAGCCTGACCTATGCTGCTATATGGTGTTACCACCTGATACCTATTCCTACTATTCCAATACTGTCATATGAGAGCAGAGTTTCTATCGGGGATCCCTGAAAAAGAGAGACTGAGCTTTAGTATCCACATACTAAGAATATAATTTTTAATATTATTGATATTGTTATCTGGCAGCACAGAAACTCAGTGATTATTATAACTGTAGACTTTAAGCTTCTCTGTTTTGTGTTAATGATTGTTCACAAAACAGAGCGTCTTGTATGCCCTTACATGCAGAATTTTGTATCTATATATGAGAGAACCTGCACTCTTCATTTCAATAAGACTGAAGCTCTGCGTATGACGTGTGTCATGACAAGATACGAGATACACGGAATGGCCGCGATAACAATGTTATTGGCAAAACAATCGAAAGGAGGGCTTCAGCATGCTGTTGGAAAGGAGGACTGGCTTCCAAGCAAAGGTGCACTGCAGTCTTGCGCTTGTCCTGTGGGACACGCTCCAGACTCCCATGTCTCCCCACTTAAGATAATTGGCTGGAAGATGAATGGATGGTCAAAAGGACCACTGAGAGACTGTGTGCATTCTAGGTCAGAGCTGCCTGGGATAGGGCCTGTCCTGGTTAGCAATCTCTCAGGGTGGCTGGGCACAGGTACCGGGACATGCTGTGAAAACTGTGTGGTGATTGGTTATCGCTCCCTCTGAGCCTCTCTGATTGGTCAGCTTAGAAGAATATTCCATTTCCTGTCGAATATTTTCTTGGACTTCCCTTAAACTTCGTTAAAGGGCTAAAATCGTTTTTTGGAAGAGCCTGAATCCAGTCCTCACTCTCTATACTGCCAAACGTTAACCTTTTCTTTAAAAACAGTTTTTATTCCAGCTGGTGCTTTTTTTTTGCAACTCAAATTTCACGACTGCAATGCAAAGTTCACATTATCCCCTGCAGGGCTATGAGTGTCTTGTTCTCCTCTTGCTCTATCTGTTCCTGTAAATTATGCATGCTGAACTCACGGCAACTATAAGGACTCTGTGCCTCTGGGTCAATTTTCTGAACTGGGGGACCACACTTGTTCCAGCTAATACAGGTATTTATTTCTCTTGAGATATCCAGCTAAATTACAGGACTCTTATCTAATTCTATTAAAACACCACCACACTTCCATTTCCATCGACCCATAATTCAACCGGTCAAGCTTCTCTCTACACAGGAGTAATGAGTCCCGCTTTGCCTTGGCTATCCTCTGTTACCAGATGTAGTCTGAGTAATCCTTCAATTAAAGTTAAGCAGGCGTCTCACATAACAAGGTGATTAAGAATCTTGCCTGGTATATTGTGCAGAATTAAATCAGCCATTATGCCCCTCGACATTGCAGTTTACTGGACTCTATCTTTAAAAATAAATGTGTAAGCATACTGTACTGTATGTTAGGAATAAGGATACATCTGACATTGCTGGCAGAAATCAAGAGAGCAGAACAATCAATGTAGCCATTAAACCTAATGTTTGACCTTACAGCTGAAGAAAATGCAGAAACTGCTCATACTCCTGAAAGCCATATAATTAAGCCATTTTAGTCTGGCGTATCGTAACAAGTAGCAATTGCTAAAATAACTACTGTTCATCCTTACACCTACATAGTACATGTACATCTATCCATCATTTGCATGAAATATGCAAATTGCATCTAAACAATGTGATACTGAACTCGTTAGCTAATTGGCAAGATGTCCATTGTAGGGCAGTTTTTGATATGCACTCGATACTGATCACAGGTAATTATGACTTATGATATTTCTGCAATGCAGGCTGCCTTACACATTGAAAAATGCTATTATTATAAATATATTAAATATATTGATATCAGACAAATATATATTACGTAGAGCCTATGCTGGAAGCTACAGGAAGAAATTATGTTGGAAGGGCCACCAAACATTCACACAATTTGCTCCAATTCTTTTTAGCATGGACTGTAAACACAGGAAGAGCATGAAAACTCCACACACACAGACCATGGTCTCCAGAGGTGTGAGACAACAGAACTAATCACTGCACCCGCAGAAAGGCAGTTCCAGAATACAGCTGTCCCACATATTCTAGAAGTTCCAAAGTGACCGCTGCCCCCCAACACCCAAAAATAATAAACAATGTCCCAAAAGTCTGTCATTCCACTGCTCAGCGCCAGCCCCCACCATCAAGTGCTCAGAGGTTAACCGTTATCAGTAGCAACGATATTAGGCAAAAATATGTTGGGTTTCAGCTAAAATTTCCATATTGCTGCACCTCTAACTATTATCCTCAAAATGGGCAAAACATGCTATTATTAGTGGTAATTAAAGATAAACAAATCATCACTTTAGCTAGATAGAACTGAAAAGTAGTAAAGCAGGCCTACGTACTTTTTTATTTTGCTTGTTTTTCTTACTTGTTTATGAAAATGGTTTCTTATCATTTTCATTTAGAATCATAACCCTGGTGTATACACCAGACAGCACCGATAGGTAACCTACTGTATGTCTCCAGAGCCACGTCAACGTTCCGCTCTTCAGACAACGTTGTAAAGGCATATAAGTGCTATTAGGGTGACTTTCCAACTTTCAGATCCAAAACTCCTGCTTACAGACTCGATATAATACTGATGTTCATTAGATGCTCTACCATTTTGACCGATGTTCGGACAGCATTATAAGGACGTATCTATCCTGTCAGGGCATGACAGCAAATATAAAAGTTAGAGGAACCCACTGGGTGGAGTGTCAGCACCTTACAGGGCAAGCAAGCACACTATGGGCAATTTAGAGATATCAATTCTTATTTCATATTTTTGGATTGTGTAATGAATTGCACACAGAAGGACATGCAAACTCCACTAGGCACAGAATGGGGGCAAGACCTGAATCCCAAACTCCAGAAGTGTGAGGTAACAGTGGGATATCCTGTATTTCGGTAGCTGGGCACCACTCTGACAAATTAAAATGTTAGTCCATTTTTATCAGAAAAAGCTATTTGGATCCCAAATGGATCAAGCGGTAGCTTTAATACTTACCGACACTAAATGTAGAGTAGAATTTGCTTTCAGAGTGAGATGCTCTGTGAGCTACAGAACCCTTGTTCAGTCACACTTGTCTCACAGAGCAGTGTTTCCAAACCCGGTACTCGGGGACCCACAAATGGTCCACATTTATGCTCCCTCCCAGGTTCCTGCCAGACAGTCTGAGAGGGAGCAAAAACATGGACTGCCTGCAGGTCCCTGAAAACTGCATTGTGATTTACTTATAGCAGTGTTTCCCAATCCAGTCTTCAGGGACAGACAGTTTTTGCTCCCTCCCATCTCCCTGCCAAACAGTCCAAATTTTTTGCTACCTTCCTTTTGGGAACTAGGAGGGAGCAAAAACATGGACTGTCTGTGGGTTCCCAAGGACTGCATTGGGGAACACTGATTAATAATGTGGAGGTCTGGTATGGAAGACCATGGCCTTCAGCAGGGGTGTTAATGCACGGCCACACCAGGGTTAAAGCAATGAAGAATTCATTATCAGAGTTTTTCATTCCAAGGCGCACATACAAATTGTCACACGATTGTAATTAATAGCCATTTAAATATAATTATTTCTTACTGTATGAGCAAAGGCACATTCTACAATGAATAGATGTACCCACAGCTAAATGAAAGAGCCATGCATGTTTCTCCTTGATCTCCTTGACTTTGTGAGAACTGCCTAAGCAGTAGATTGGCTAAAAATCATCTGTATTTTCCATGCATGTTTTTATTTTACCCACAGCATGCATGTAATAAGCATTATCTCTCATGATTCCTCCTCTGTTTTTGTGCTTTGTCTTCAATCTGTCTAGGGGATAAATGTGCATCAACAATCGCTGACTGAAATCAAGAGGCATATACCTTCTACGTTGTTTCATAAATATTTCACTTTTGTTTATGTTATGTCAAGCAAGTGTTATTTCTTAAAAAACTCACATGCTCTCCATGAATGTTGCATAACCATAAACTTTATTTGTTTTCTATATGTCACTTAGTACATGCTGTGTTGGTTTCAGACAATGGAATTGTGCTGTTTATCCTTTTCTCATTGCCTCCCTGCTCATGTCTGTCCCTCCGAGAGTTCATGCTGCATTTGTGCACATGTCGTACAGAATGAGGTGTCCATTTCAGAATATCACTAAAGCGATCCGGGAAGGGGCAGCCTGAATTTTTTGAGCTCAGAAAAACCATGACTATCTGAATACAACCCTTTTCCTTTTTAATAAACTTTGCTTCTGTGCTTTAAAAAATACTATTTGTTATTGTATTTAAAAATGGTAAATCCAATCAAATTCTTTTATCTGAATAAATGTGCTATTGTTTTTACAATATGAAAATAAAAAAGGTAAAACATTTACAAACAGGGCGACATTTGGTCTTTGAAAATGGAAAAAACATGGATGTGTTGTGTTGCATGTCGGTTTAAGTGATGCATCTAAATTTCGTATTGGTGCTCTTAAAATTTTCGGCAAGGAACATGAATGCTAGTAGTGGCAAAAATTAATGTGGAGCCCTGTGAAGTACCTCTGGCTTTGATGTGCTGTTAGTTTCATTCCTGCATCTGCTTCTATGTGCCCCACACCAAAATACAGGCTATTGGGTAAACTGGGGGTCTAAGTTGCCTATTGCGAATGTGAGTAAGTATGCACATTGGGAAGGTCTTCCGTCTTGTAGCCCATGCCTACTGAAACAGGAGTGAGGCTCACCATGCCTGGTGTTCAGTACATGCTAGGCCAACCAGCACAGCTATTCCTGTCTCTCCATAGGTGCTCCATTCCGACTGTCCTGCCCACCCTACTAGTTTTCATAGAAATATTGCTGATATGATGTCATTTCAAGCTCTCAAGCTCACCTCATGTGATCTGGCAGCTACATTAATAAGTTTTATACTTTTGATATTTTTGGTGACCAGTTTATTACCTATCTGTAATATGGGGGGTGTTAATGGACAGGGAGCTATATAGTCACCTGATGAGCCTATTCACTCATGTCCTGCTGAACATGAGCACTGTTAAACAGACCCCTGATTTGTCTAGAGAGCCCAACTGCCCAGAGTATGCTGGCCCGTGTAAAGATGTCCATCTTGTCTGTCGGCTCATTTCTCATATTGTTAAAGTCCCCCCCCCCCCCAAAAAAAAAAAAAAAACCTGAAGTCTTTGTGTATGCCTTTATTAATAATTAATTTATTAATACTACACACTGAAACAGAGTGATTTTTCTCACACAAAATACTGCCTCCCCCCCCCCCCCCCCCAAAAAAAAAAAAAAAAAAAAAAAACTGGTCACACTCATAATCTGGGTCTTAGAGCAGTAAGTGCACCCAGCTGGGTTATGGAACCTTGTAAGGATCCTGGGGGCCTTTTCTTGATGGTTGTGTTAAGTCTTAGTAGTTTTCATGCCCTTGGTTCGCGGTTGGTCAATAATTTCAGTACTCCTTCTACTTTATGTTCTACTTTATGTTTTGCCGTAACTGCTGTTGCTGCATACAGCAAAAATACAGTTTTTATTAGTAATAATTTATTTGTTTACTACTTACGAGGAGCAGCATGTGGCTAAGCCTTTGTGGCATTGATCAGAAGGTAGCTAGTTCAAGCCGGCCCTCAGCAGGACAGCCACACCTGTGGGAGCACGGCCCTTAACCCCCAGCTCCATGGGCTTTGCTGCGGGTGGCTGCCCTTCGCTGCCAAGCTCGCTCTCACATACTGTACATGTGCGTCATGGAGAGCAAGATGGGCTAGGCAAAAAGAGGATTTCCCCACAGCGGTCAAAAGTGGATTCTTCATTTCTTTAATAAGCAGTTGTAAATTAAACTGGCCTCCAAGAAGACGCCCCCCCCCAGCAGCAGGATCATTATTACGCATCCATCCATCTTCCATAACTGCTCATCCAGTACAGGATCATGATGATTCTGTACTGCATTTAGAAAAAACACAAACAGTTCAAGCTATTTCTTAACACCCTCTTAAATTTTCCTAAGTGAACATACTTTTAGCTTTTGTCCTGTTGGGTGTTAAACAACGTAACAGGTGGGGCGGAGGAGGTGGGCAGGAAGATGATGTCATGCAAATGACGGTTGCCGCTATTATTATGGCTATTTGGATATACAGTATAGTCATCGACATTCATTTTCAAATGGCAGCAAAGTGTGCTTAGGCTCAGAAATTCGTGGCGACTGAAGATTTTCCGACGGCTATGGTCATACTGTGCTAAAAGTGTTGGGGGGGGGCGGGGGTTGTGATTAATCTGACAAACAGACCTTTATTCTGGCTGCTTACATTACTGCTGCCTTTGCAGGAAATGTGCATGGATTTCACAGATAAAGGAGTCACACGTTTATTAAGATGGGAGTTTAATGTATTTATAAAGTATGGTGCATGAGTGTAATTGGATTGGATTAGTGGGAGACACAAAATGGATCGAAGGAAGTATGATTAATAGGTGTGACAACTGTTTTATCCAGGAGGATAAAAACTGACTGCACAAGCTTAAGACTGTGATAAACTGCAGGCAGCGTCACAGCCACCCGGAGCAACAGAGAAAATGTTTGGATGTTTAAATACGCAAAGTGTGGTGTATTCTGGAATTTAATGGGAGTCGCTAGTTACTGGCATCTCTAAATTGCCCTGTGTTTGGACCCAGGGCTCCATTGGTTGCTCATCCAGGAAAGTCTCACTGCTTTGTGTCCTATGCTACCTGACACCAGGGCCCCTGGGACCGAGAATATGATAAATCACATCAATACAGCCAACAGAATCAGCAACGTTAATTAACTGCCCGTTTGGATAAAAATAAATAAATAAATAAATAAAATGTTTTCGATGAATGTGCTTCATTATAATTTTATTATTTCTTAGTAAAAGCGTAGCTCATGACCTGAGTCTAGTACAAACATATGTTTTTACACAATTGAGCATTTTACTGAAACAATTTTAAGTGAACCTCTTGGTACAACAACAGGTAACCGAACCAGAAATAATTTGGTCATGAAAGTAGTTTGTAAAGACTTCGCTACTGAATCATATCACCGACTGTATCTGTTAATTAGGGTGACCAGATAATCCAGGGGAAGACACTTTGGTCAACTATTTTAACTGGTAAACTACCATTTCAATTAAAAAGGACCCAGATTTCACTTTAGCACTGAGTTCTTGCTGCGTGCTGATTGGTCAGTTTCCTATAATCATGCATGTGTCACTAATGTTAATGTGGAACTCCTGGATTTCAGTCTTTCAGTCAATGAAACAAACCAGGCAAAGTGCAAGAAGAACTGAACTATTTAGCCTTTTAGCTTTAAAGTACCTTGTGTAGGATCACCCACATGCATACGACAGGGCTGCAATTCCTGGTTTTTACGAGGCCTATCTGGGTATGAGAGGTCCTTGTCGGCCTAGGCACAAAAGGGGGGGATAGTGACCACACACACACAGACACACATACACACACACACACACACACAAGTTTGTCTTCCTATCTAAATGGGGACCATCCATTAATTTCTATGGGAAAACCCCTAATCCCAGTCACGACACCCTTAACCCCAACCCAGCCCTAACCGTAACCATAAGTAACCAACCGAAATACAAGACTTTTGGCACTTTTACTTTTCTGGTTGCATTCACAGATTTTTATAAAACTGAGGTTATCCAAATGGGGACCTGAAGAAGTATCCCCAACAGTAAGGAAGTTTCAGGTTTTACCGCACTTTGGGGACATTTTGGTCACGAAATGTGATCTATGGAAACCCACACATCACACACACACACACACACACACACACACACACACACACACACAGATAACAAGGGAGGTCAGCATCCAGCTTTTTTGGCCCAGAAATTTAAGGATCTACAGACAGCAGAATGGTCCTCAAGGATAGGGGTCCCTCAACTTTGTCTAACAGCCCTCTCCCCCCCCCCCCCGTTGGCCCTTATCTGATCTTTGTGGTCTGTTAGCACTTCTTTGCCCTCTACTATTTTGTCTTAAAAGACTCAATCAATGTATATATTATCAAGCAGATCATTAGGAAATGTCACACCAACCAAAATATGTAATTTCCAGATTTTTAATTGAAAGTGATATTACAACAAACTAACGACTACACCCATTTAGGGGTAAGATGCATCACCTTAGTGTCTGTACAACTTACCCGAAGTGGCAACATCTGTTCATGTGCAACACAAAACACCTATACTGTATACTGATGTGATTCATTAACATACATAATGTAAGAAATTGTTAATTAATTAATACAGATGGTATGAGGTATGAACCTCCAGGCTGGTATGGCGTGTTTGGTATCAAACTGATGGAAAATAACTCCTGAATTCAAATCTGATCAGTGCTTTATCATAAAATGGTATGTATCAAAAGTTACACCCGTTTAAGGAAACTCATTGGTAAAGTGGCATCAGTCTAGCCGTACTTACCAAAAGGACCGCCACAGACACCCCAACCAACTAGATGGCCAGCTATTGGTTCAGATGTCGGGTTCCTGGTCATCCCTATTCATAAAACCTGGCACCTCAGAGCAAAGACGAGCAGCCCTGGGAAGAAGCCCTCCAGAAAAGATCAAGAAATCACCAGACCACCGCGAAGAACAGTAAAGAAGCCCGTCCTGAAGGCTACTGGTGAAGGCCTGCTACCCAACAGAGAACTGAAACCCCAAGACGAAGCCTTTCACCTTAAAGCTTCATAAGGAGAGAAAATCCAAGGGGCTCCACTCCAACAACTGCTCCAAACGCCGCGCCTTCTTGATGCCACCATACCCTCCGCAGCTCATCACCTCTGCGACCTACTACCAAGATGCCCTGCATGCTGCAACCAAGCAAACCAACTTTCATTCACTCTAACAACCTAAACTGTTCTGTTTAATCTCTATAACTTTAAGGTCATGTTTCCACAAACTGTGCTTGCTTTGAAGAACAATATTTCCCATTTAAATCTGGTCTCTGTATTGTCATATTACATTCTGTTTGGTTCTACTCCATTATTTTGTGTTTGTTGATTATGTTTAGTGTAATGTCTGTCTCATGTTTGTATAATGTTAGTTAGGAATAAATGTATGCCTTTATACAACTTCAGCTTCCATTCATTGAGTGCTCACAATAGTCACTACCTCTGTGTAAACTGGCCACTACGCTCTGAAACCAATCGTTTACATTAGCTGGTAATGTAGCTCGGTAGGCGAGCATTTTAACCCAGGTTACTAAGCGATACTGGAAATTACTGAATCCCATTTAAGTCACACATTATCAGACTCACGGGGATTCCGCAATTGAGTTTGCCGGAACCAACCATTGGCGTAACAATTAGTTAATAATCGTCATTAAAGAATAATTAATTAAAATGTAATTCATTTCCCTGCACATTGGTGGAGACATTAAAATTTACTTGAGCTCATTTTTCCTACACTTGTAAAACCTGAAGTAGCTCAAAGTGTCCTCCCTGACATGAATTATCTGGCCATTTGATGTTAATGACCATTAAGCATGAGTGCTTGACCTTGTTCCTTTAGGACAAAAGCCTCCCTAGTTTTCCCATGTCCATTTAGTTCATAGAATGCAATGTTTGCAGGATTATGTGTAGTAATAACGCATATTAAAGTATTATTAAACACATATCAAGACATCATAATGAGTTCCATAACTACTGAAAAACAAACCATTCTGTTTCCATCTACGACGTCTGGCTTGACTAAGCTTTCCCCGTCCTGTTTCTTCATATTTCAAGGGTTTAACATTAATTTAAGCTCAACAAATCAATAAATAATAAGAACACTGTAGAGAAAGGAGGAGGATTGTCAGAGCAAAAACAAGCAGTTGTCACATCTGAATGCACACAAAACAGCAGGTTCACGAGAAGGCACCTCTCTGTAAGCAATCAAAGCTGATAGCCAGGCCTCTGACGTCCCAATACCCCCCCCCCCCCCACCCCCTTATTCGATATTTCGGAGGGGGCAGCAGCCATTGCTATGATAACCTGTTGTTCCTGTTGTTTCTCAGATGGACTGCATTGGTCAAAGACCCGAGATACCGCCAAGGTCGCTCCTGCCACTCACTGCAAGGAGAGATTCATCGATCGTACAAGATTCACTTTTGCAGCCACCGGATAAGCTATGCTAAAAAGTAAGAAATATGAATCTTTCTGCCGCCACTGTTCTAGCAAAAATGACTAAATAACTGAAATGGCTAAGACACCAGTAGTGCATTATTAAAACATTTAAATTCATAATGCATTACAAGATAAAGAAGAAATATTGAGGCAGCAGCAACTCATAACTATCATTTTCATTATAATTTATTTTGCGCTAAATACTTTATGTGCCCAGTTGAACTTCACCACACACACACATCCACACACACGCGCGCGCGCGGAAACCAAGACGTACACAAAGAATGTTTCAGGCAGCTAGGTGTCAGTGAGTGAAGCAGCCTCATCTTGTCTGCATATAATAAATGAATAACTATTATTTAGCCTATCATTATCTAAGCAAGTTTCCTGTTTGGGCGGAGCCTGCTAAAGGGCGGGGCCTGGTGCAGCCACATCAGTCACACTTGCCTTATTGATTGTTGTGATGGGTGAATTGAAGGGGCTTATCAGCTGCCCCCACCCTCCCCAAGAGTGTCCACCCCCACCTCATTTCCTGTAGCCAAATGACAGATGTCAAGCCAACCCAGGTCATGCACCCACCTAGCATGACTAGACTCCACATGACAACATACCCAGACAAATATGTGCCACCCATGGAATGTCTGGGTGATTGTGGCAGAGGTGGATGGTTCAGGTCCAGAAAGTTAAATATCCAGATTTTGTTTCAACCAACCAGTCGAGTATAAACAGTCACAGTCACAGAGCACTCAACTGGTTGGCTGAAGCAAAGTCTTGATCTGCATTTTTATTTTCTGGACTTCAACTATCCACCTTTGGATTATAGACCATTAACAGGCACCAGTCACAGCAAATCAAATAGCATGTGCAAGTGTGAAAACAGATCAAGTGCTATTGCGAAATTGTGCCACATTGCAAGGGGGAAAGTCGACAAAAATGAATGTACTGGGAAGCTGAATAATAGAAATGCTCCAGTGAATTCTGGAATTAAAGAAATGCAAAAGAAGTCTACGTAGACTCTGAAACACTAAATCGGAAACCAGCATGATAGGAGTACTTGTGAACGTTTGTTGCTGGAGTCAGCACTGAGTACACCTTTGCCATCTCTGAGCCACTCCTCTTTGACGTCTCAGACCCTTAATTGATCTTCTTGCATTTTGCCTGCAATGGCTTGTGCAAATGCAAGTCATGCCAGGGTAGGTAACTCAACCTCCCTCCACCCCAGCTCCATGCCAACCCCGAGGCTGCACAGAAAGAAGAAACACAACAGTTTTGAGACTGTGCGCCCAGGTCCTGCCCCAGGCCTGCTCTGTCATAGTGGATCTAATTGATTCCACTATGAGAGAGGCAAGTGGCCTTGTGAGCCTGCCCAGTTTTGCCAGTCCATCTGACCCACAAGAAAGCAATTATTCTTGGTGAGTTTCATTGCCCCAGAACACCTCAAATTACTTCTGGATCAATATCAACATATGGGAGACATAGAGAATCACACTGAGCCCAGCCTAAACTTTGTTGGATATTTTGACTTTTAGTTTTTCTCCTAATTAGTTCTAGTATTTATGTTATTTCTTATTGCTTTTGTATCTGTTTCTAGTTATCCTTGTGTTTTCCTCATTTTATATTTCATATATGTTCCCTCTATCTCTTGGGTTGCCCTAGTCCCTAGTATTTCATCGTGATTACCCTCACCTGTTCCTTATTGCCCCTAGTCACTTCTTTTGTGATTGATTAGTTATAGCTCACACTTGTCCCTTATTGAGGTTCTCATTATCATGTGTTTTAAGTGCCTGCCCTTACTCTGTCCCCCAGTCAGTCAATGTGCTTGTTCCTGTGTTTGCTCTTGTTTTCTTGTGTTGCTCCTAGATTTAGTTCTTGTTTTCTACCTACCTTCGCTAGACTCCTCGTGGTTCCTTTTGTTTCTTGTTTTTTATTTTTTGTTCAGCTTCAATAAAGTCCCTAGTTCTTTTTGTGAGCCATAAGCTGCATCTCTAGTCGCTCCACCATGTCCTGCCGTAGCAGTGTGATTCATAACATATCTAACTGGACATCGCAGATTGTATAACCATAGCGAAAGTCCCAGTTCAGTTTCCATGCCATGCTGTGATGGTTTCATGTGAACCAGTATCTGAAGAATGAGAAGGAAATCATATGAAATATATAAATTGGCATCCTGTCCTGGGAGTTTCCCGTGCTGCCGGGGATAGGATCCAGGCTCAGTACAACCCAATAGCAGATAAGCAAAAGAATTGAAACTTTTCCAAAGTCTGCACTTTGTTTGCAGTGGAGGTTGAGGTGAGGAGCATGCACTGATTACAGTGCGTTGCTGCACCTACCACATGACAAACCACCATGTGACGGGCGATACCTCAGCACCACATTAGTCTGAATGGACCAGTGTGTTTTCTTTTTCCCCCAGCTGCTGGAGTGTCAATCCTGCCACCAACCCCCAAAGTTGGAGGACCTCCTTATAGGGCTGGATGTTGATTAACATCATATCCAGGACAAAGCAATTGCAGGTTAAGGGCCTCGCTCAAGGGCCCAACAGAGTAGATTCACTCCCAGCATTCATGGGATTTGAACCAGCAACCTTCCAATTGCTGGCACAGACCCCTAGTCTCATAGCCGCCACTCCACCCCAGCATGATTGTAGTAGATTGTACATTCCTTTTAGTGCTCAGTCATAAATACACATTCAGGTAGCCAAAAATCTACCTTAAGCAAACACAGTGGTCACTCATCATCCTGCTGTATTTCTGCCTCTCCCCCAGTGTTTGTAAGAGGTCAGCATCCAGAAGGTTTGTCCAGTCTCCCATCCTACAGATGTGTTAGACCCTTAACTGTTTTCTGTCTCCCCTCTCTCACTACTGCTACCTTAACTCATCACACATGTCAGTCGGCTGCAGAGGCAATCCGGATGCCTGTCAGGGCTGGACTTGCCTAAGTCCCCTCTAATCACATCTTGCATCGGCTCTGCATTACTGTCTAAATCCAGAAAGGTCACAGTCTGATGTCTCTGCCTTCCCCAATGGTTTGCCTGGATTCCTCCCTTCCAAACTGGTTAGGGTGGTCACCCATTATGTTTACCTACATCAAAACAAAATAGTGGATTTTTGTAGGCCTCAGCAGCAAATAAACATGACTCCTTAAATCCATCCATCCATCTTCTATACCTGCTGGTCCTGTACAGGGTCTCGGGGGTCCAAAGCCTATCCCGGAAACTACAGAATAATGAATCACAGGGCATACACACAGTTCACCCATTTGGTAACTCCAGTTAACCTCAGCATGTTTTTGGACTGTGGGGGGAAACCGGAGTACCCGGAGGAAACCTCACAACAACACAGGGAGAACATGCAAACTCCACACACATAGAGCAATGGTGACTGCCAGACCCTGGTCCCAGAGGTGTGTGGTAACAACCCTACAGTAACTACGGCGTCCTCAGATAATAATTTAAACATAATAATAACAAAAAAAAACAAGCCATGCAAAACGAAAATAAATTTCTGTTCAATTTATTTCAAAATTTCAACAATTTTAACAATTAAGCCACAATACTAATTGAAGTTTGTGATTTTTGTTTTTTTCTAACGTAAAATTGGGCAGATTCACCACTCAAGCCGTATCGCAAAACAGAAATGCAGAAAATGGGCAATTTGTCTCATATTTTAGCAAGGGGGGAGGCAGAATTTCTAATTTTGGCCGTGACCAAATTTGTATTCATAATGCTGCTAATTAAATTACAAACATTAACAAACCAAACACAGGGTTACATTTTAGCTGTCAAAAAAAAATAAAATTGCAGCAGGATACTAACAGCAGGCAGTACAGGTTTGGAGGCTGATAAAATGACGTACGGCTGGTATCTCCTGCCCTCCTTTCACATGGATGGCCGCTGGGCCTGGAGCTTTCATTGCCTCTTACATTCAGGAGAAGAGGGTGGGACTGATTTGTTCTTTGACAAATTGTTGTGCAGTATTTCACAAGGACCCGGTAGAAAAATTACAGAGCAGGCAGCTCTGTGGCTTCTGAGTGTGCTGCAGCTGTTTGCAAGAAAGACTTGAAAATGCTCGAGGGGAAGCAGTTCTCAAAGTGAGGACCTCGTTAGTAACGACCTTGACAGTGTGTCTGTTAACGAACCGCTTTAATTGGGCTGATGGAAGAGCTCTCTCAGGGCTGAACTGCAGGCCAGTTCTCCCAGTTTGGGGCACAGCAGTGCGGCCAGTGTGCACTCTAGGTGCACTCTGGGTCCCAGGCGGAAACGCCCGCTCCAGTTTATCGTTTTCCAGCAGGTTCCACAGCATGCCCCCCCCCCCCCACCAAAGAGGGTTCTGGGTCTGTCTGAATCTCTCTGCTTCCTACTGTTTGTTTAACACAACCAGATAATTAACAGTCTACATGGTGTCCCCTGCCACATGCCCTCTGCTACCTGTGACAGGCTCCAGGCTCACCAAAGCCCTGTACTGGACAAACTATTATATAAGATACATGGATGAATGGATGGATGGACAGACGGACGGACAGATGGATGAACAGCTGGATGGTTAGACGGTCACTTTCCCTGTCTGCAGGTGTATCTTCATTTATCAGCCATCCACTTACTTGCAACATTGCATAGGAAAAACCAACACAGGCTACCTTTACCTTCCAGGGCTATTCTGCTATACTCTAAGCTTTTACCTTAGCCTTCATGATAGAGGGGACATCCATCCATCCATCCATCCATCATCTCCCGCTTAATCCGGAGTCGGGTCGCGGGGGCAGCAGCCTCAGCAGGGAGACCCAGACTTCCCTCTCCCCGGCCACTTCGTCTAGCTCCTCTGGGGGGACCCCGAGGCGTTCCCAGGCCAGCCGAGAGACATAGTCTCTCCAGCGTGTCCTGGGTCTTCCCCGGGGCCTCCTCCCAGTGGGACATGCCCGGAATACCTCCCCAGGGAGGCGTCCCGGAGGCATCCTGATCAGATGCCCGAGCCACCTCATCTGGCTCCTCTCGATGCGGAGGAGCAGCGGCTCTACTCTGAGTCCCTCCCGAATGACTGAGCTCCTCACCCTATCTCTAAGGGAGAGCCCAGCCACCCTGCGGAGGAAACTCATTTCGGCCGCTTGTACCCGCGATCTCGTTCTTTCGGTCACTACCCAAAGCTCATGACCATAGGTGAGGGTAGGAACGTAGATCGACTGGTAAATCGAGAGCTTCGCCTTTTGGCTCAGCTCTCTCTTCACCATGACAGACCGATGCAGCGCCCGCATGACTGCTGACGCCGCACCGATCCGCCTGTCGATCTCCCGCTCCATCGTTCCCCCACTCGTGAACAAGATCCCGAGATACTTAAACTCCTCCACTTGGGGGAGGACCCCATCCCCAACCCGGAGAGAGCACTCTACCCTTTTCCGGCTGAGAACCATGGTCTCGGATTTGGAGGTGCTGATTCTCATCCCAGCCGCTTCGCACTCGGCTGCGAACTGCTCCAGTGAGAGCTGAAGGTCACGGCTCGATGAGGCCAACAGAACCACATCATCCGCAAAAAGCAGAGACCTAATCCTGAGGTCACCGAACCGGAAGCCCTCAACGCCCTGGCTGCGCCTAGAAATTCTGTCCATAAAAACTATGAACAGAATCGGTGACAAAGGGCAGCCCTGACGGAGTCCAACCCTCACCGGAAACGAGTCCGACTTATTGCCGCCCATGCGGACCAAACTCTGGCACCGGTCATACAGGGACCGAACCGCCCTTAAAAGGGAGCCCGGTACCCCATACTCCCGGAGCACTCCCCACAGGACCCCACGAGGGACACAGTCGAATGCCTTTTCCAAGTCCACAAAACACATGTAGACTGGTCGGGCAAACTCCCATGAACCCTCCAGAACCCTGCTGAGAGTATAGAGCTGGTCCACTGTTCCACGGCCAGGGCGAAAACCACACTGCTCCTCCTGAATCCGAGGTTCGACAATCCGGCGGACCCTCCTTTCCAGGACCCCCGAATAGACCTTACCAGGGAGGCTGAGGAGTGTGATCCCCCTGTAGTTGGAGCACACCCTCCGGTCCCCCTTCTTAAAGAGGGGGACCACCACCCCGGTCTGCCAGTCCAGAGGTACTGCCCCCGATGTCCACGCGATGCTGCAGATGCGTGTCAACCAGGACAGCCCCGCAGCATCCAGAGCCTTGAGGAACTCTGGGCGAATCTCGTCCACCCCCGGGGCCCGGCCACCGAGGAGCTTTTTGACCACCTCAGCGACCTCCACCCCCGAGATAGGCGAGTCCACCCCCAAGTCCCCACACTCTGCTTCCATATTGGAAGGCGTGTCGGTGGGATTGAGGAGGTCTTCGAAGTACTCCCTCCACCGACCCAAAACGTCCCGAGCTGAGGTCAGCAGCGCACCATCCCCACCATAAATAGTGTTGATGCTGCACCGCTTTCCCGCCCGGAGCCGCCGGATGGTGGACCAGAATCTCCTCGAAGCCGTCCGGAAGTCGTTCTCCATGGCCTCACCAAACTCCTCCCACACCCGAGTTTTTGCCTCAGCGACCGCCAAAGCCGCATTCCGCTTGGCCTGCCGGTAGCCGTCAGCTGCGTCTGGAGTCCCACAGGCCAGAAAGGCCCGATAAGACTCCTTCTTCAGCTTGACGGCATCCCTTACCACCGGTGTCCACCAGCGGGTTCGGGGATTACCGCCGCGACAGGCACCGACCACCTTGCGGCCGCAGCTCCGGTCAGCCGCCTCCACAATGGAGGCACGGAACATGGCCCATTCGGACTCAATGTCCCCCGCCTCCCCCGGGATATGGGAGAAGTTCTGCTGGAGGTAGGAGTTGAAACTCTCCCTGACAGGGGATTCCGCCAGACGTTCCCAGCAGACCCTCACTATACGCTTGGGCCTGCCAGGCCTGGCCGGCTTCCTCCCCCACCAGCGGAGCCAACCCACCACCAGGTAGTGATCGGTTGACAGCTCCGCCCCTCTCTTCACCCGAGTGTCCAAAACATGCGGCCGCAAGTCCGACGACACGACTACAAAGTCGACCATCGAACTGCGGCCTAGGGTGTCCTGGTGCCAAGTGCACATATGGACACCCTTATGCTTGAACATGGTGTTCATTATGGACAACCCGTGACGAGCACAGAAGTCCAATAACAAAACACCGCTCGGGTTCAGATCGGGGGGGCCGTTCCTCCCAATCACGCCCCTCCAGGTCTCACTGTCGCTGCCCACGTGAGCATTGAAGTCCCCCAGCAGAACAAGGGAGTCCCCAGGAGGAGCGCTCTCCAACACCCCTTCCAAGGACTCCAAAAAGGGTGGGTATTCCGAACTGCTGTTTGGCGCATAAGCACAAACAACAGTCAGGACCCGTCCCCCCACCCGAAGGCGGAGGGAGGCTACCCTCTCGTCCACTGCGGTAAACCCCAATGTACAGGCGCCCAGCCTGGGGGCAATAAGTATGCCCACGCCCGCTCGGCGCCTCTCCCCGCGGGCAACTCCAGAGTGGAAAAGGGTCCAACCCCCCTCAAGGAGACTGGTTCCAGAGCCCAAGCCGTGCGTCGAGGTGAGTCCGACTATATCTAGCCGGAACTTCACAACCTCGCGCACCAGCTCAGGCTCTTTCCCCATCAGAGAGGTGACATTCCATGTCCCTAGAGCTAGCTTCTGCAGCCGAGGATCGGACCGCCAAGGTCCCCGCCTTTGGCCGCCGCCCAGATCACTTCGCACCCGACCCCTATGGCCCCTCCCATGGGTGGTGAGCCCATTGGAGGGGGGACCCACGTGCCTTGTTCGGGCTGTGCCCGACCAGGCCCCATGGGTGTAGGCCTGGCCGCCAGGCGCTCGCCATCGAGCCCCACCCCCAGGCCTGGCTCCAGGGGGGGTAGAGGGGACATGGTAATTCAAAAGCTGGAGTGAATCGATACTTGTCAAAAACACTTGAAGTATGAAAATGTGAATATGCATATATATATATATATATATATATATATATATATATATATATATATAATATATATGTGACCCGTGCTGGCAAAATGAGTCACAATGAGGAAATTTTCACAATGGAGTTATTATTATTTTTAGATTCTCCTTTTTAAAACCTTCAAAATGATGTATGGTTTGTTGGAATCGGACAAAAAATGACATTCATTTTACATTCATTAGAAGTTGTTTACATCAACAGAGCTTTATAAAATCGAGTTCTATTGGTTCAGAGTGATGTCATTGGAAATTCTATGCAAATTTTTAGAAAGTAGGCGAGCCTCACTTCACGGTGGTACCAAACAATCGGTGGGGGGATTCCCAGTCATGCCGCGAGTGACTGGAGATAAATTATCTTAGAAAATCCGTGTTTAAGATAAAGGACTAATTTCTGAAGACAAAGCCCATACAAAACATTCAAATTATGATGGTTCAAGGTATTTATTTGCTATTTTGATTATTGGGATTGATAGATGATGACTTAATGGACTCATTTTTGGTAAAATCTCAATTTCGACGAAAATTGTCAAAAAAATTCTTTGACATTTTTGACTCTAGCTCATAATTAGCCTGTGCGCATTCCGACTCATTTTGCCAGCGCAGGTCACACATATATGCAAGCGATGAATCTGATTAACGACAATGCAATGTCACATTTCCGTGAAATCCAAAAGGAGGCAAAAGTGGCTGTCATTGGATAGGTTCCTTGGTAAAGTCACACAAAAAGAAAAAGATTCCAGTGAGCCAACAGATAGCAGTGATTCCGTTAGTTATATTGAAAGTTGTCCTACAAAATAACCCTCCTTTTCTCCTCTCTTTCATCTCCCTCACACCATCCACGATTCTTTTCAAAAGTGCAGGTTAATTTGTTTTATGTATTTTTACTTTATATTTAGTATTAATCATTCTTATATGAATATTTTTTGGATTGTGGAATGAATCATCTGACTTTCCATTATTTCTAATGGGAAAATTCACTTTGATATACGAGTGCTTTGGATTACAAGCACGTTTCCGGAACAAATTATGCTCGCAAAGCAAGGTACCACTGTATATGTATTATATATCTGTGTATGAGCGGGTGTGTGGTTCTGCTATTACATCCATACTACCTCTGTTTTCGTTCTTGCGGTTTAATTACACATTGAGCATTAATTGAGAGCTTGCAGATCCGAAGAGTGAATTTCTGCTTTTGGTACCTTTACGGTACCTGTAACATAAAGCAGGCCATAGCTGCCCACTCGACATGCAGGGTCCTGAATTTGTTGACCGTGATGGAGGCAAATGAGGACTGATCGTGGTGCTAATGCAACTCTTTGATTGCACTGGGCAATTGGAAAGGCAATGAAAGAAGTCATTGTTTTGTGTGCGAAATTGTACAGCATAGCAGTACACAGAGAGCCACTGGCATCCTCTGATCAAACATCACCACGCTGTAACACAGCTAAATACAAATTACCCCTAGAGAAATTTAAACAGCAGATACGTAGCTTTAGGCCTCCAATGTTACGGTTCAAACCACACAGAAAAAAATAAAATCATATGGTTCACAGCAAACTTAATGTAGCTCTACAGCAGAAAATACTTGATTTGACAATGTACCTCTTAAGGCTGACGTGGGAGTGTGGTGTATGAACAGAGCTAAATAACACCTTCGTTGAGACCAGTAGAGAAGAAACAAGGACCGAAGTAGCCTGACTTCTGATGAGAGAAGGTGGAATACCTTCATCTACGAATTACAGAAACTCTTTTCGCAGCACTCTCTGCGTGGGTGGTGTAATGGCTCACTGGATCCACGTCCCACCGCTGGTTCTGTGTATGTAGAGTTTGCCTGCTCCCCTGCGTGCTTCAGATTCTGTCCTCGATCCAAAGCAATGCTGGTGGATTGGACTGCCTAAATCATGTGAAAATGTGCCCTGTGATAGACCATCATTATATTGCCAGCTTGGCCAGGGACTGCGGCCACCCTGCATTCGAGATGTCATAAGGGAGACTAGGCAGAGCCGTTTGGGAAGACAGATGCAATATTACCTGCGTGCAGCTAGCAGGTTAACAAAAAGGGTGAAGGTGGCCGAACAGCATCAGAGTTTAGACTCTGCAGCATGTGACTCTTCTTATTATTCCGGGAACTGCAGTTTCTGGAATGAAACTCGTGTGTCACGATCAAAATCTGCGCCGTTTCTTATTCCAGTGCATCCCTTGCCTGTCTGCTGATAGCCTGATTGCTCAGTGAGGGTTTAGATTTCATCAGGTGCCGGACTAATACACTGTGCTATTCACAGAACGGGGTGCCATTGATTTTCAGTGCTGATCAGGGCTCAGCTCGCCCTCATCGAATTTCGGCAGTCAGAAGGTAAAACGTAAACTTGATTCTGAACCTGCAGCTAGCTAGCAGAAAGCACTTGAGTCAGTGTGGGGGACGAGACACATACACTACAGGGGTGTACCATTTATACAAAAAGGGGGGGGGACTCGAAATAGCCAGGACCTACGTATTCTTCCTGCCCTGTTACGTGTATTAATTGGCATACTCAGTCCTCAGCAGGATTCCGCACAGCCTGCATTCCCATCTCACACACCCTGCCGACAAAAAGCTTTCCGGCGCCTCACACCTTTTGTTTTCATTTCCGTTACTGCCGACACTCTTTGTCACCACTCACCGTGCCCCGCTCGTCTCGCTGCCACCAAACTCCGCTTCCCCTGAAAATGGTGCCATTTTCCCCAAATGAAGATCCTGCTTTTTCTTCGTTGACCCGGAAAGGGGCCATTTATTTGGCCCTGAACACAAATACAAATGTTCACCTGCAGCTTGAGGAAAAGCAACAGCGAAAACACCCAGATCTCTGACTTTAACTTTTCACGACAGATGTGAAAGACTTTGTTATGGCCTGGCCCTAGATCAGGTCATGACAATGGTACATAAAAATCAGGCACAGTTGCAAGAATTAGTGTAAGGGCGTACTCACACCTGGCCCGATTGCACATTACCATGCCCGAGCACGACTGCCCCCCTTCCCACTCCACCGGTGGTCTGTGCTCTCACTGAGTATGGTGTGCTTGTTTTACTTACAAGGAATTCCTGGCTCTGGCAATAAAGGGGTCTAAGCTGAATTCACCAGAAGATGCTAATAGACTTTAAGTACCACTGCCAGAGGCACATTAACATGGCCAGAAGCCCCTGGGCTGTGTATGTTTTCAAATCACCCCAAGGCCATGGCAGAGTGCACTTAGCTGAGGTTAGCAGAGGCCCCTGGGCTTCTGCCCAGGTCACCCTCTGCATTAAAGCACGTCTGCCCATTGTACGATGACACAAAAATACAATGGCTGACACAAGGAACAAACTAGTATTTCTTTAGTTTATATTTGTTGTGGCTCATTGTATTAGTTTTGCTAGATGGGGGGCATCTAGAAGATTTACTGGAATGGAATAACCTCACTCAAATATCACATTAACACTCTTTTGTACTACATATAAGGCAATGTCTAGACAGCCATTAATGACGTTCCGTTGGTTAAATCAGTGGTTATGGTTCCTTCATTAGAGCTGAGGAAAAATACTGAATTGCAAAGTAATACGGAAGGTAAAGTTAGGGGATATTGTCGGCACTCGCCAGTATATTTAAATGTGAACAGGTTAGCAGAATTTGATAAATATGAAGCAAGGTCAGTTTGTTTTATTTTCAGCGCAGTTGCGTCTTTTTGCTGCTAAAAAATGACTTCCACCGATCTGTCGATACGAGATGTGAGGCTGCTCCAAGCCGACGCGAGCCGCTGCCGCGGCCTAATGGCTGAAGAGAAATAAAATCAATCTTTCTTTACAGAGCCTTGTCCACGGCGGCCTCGACTTAGAAAACCTTCACGGGGATTTAGGAACTGGGAGCTAAATGGTCAAGTACAGAAGGAGTTTTATTGTTTCCTAAACTGTTCAGACAGTTTGGAATTAGCCCCACTGTGCTCTTCTTGCTAGAGTGGTTAGTTTAAGAGGACTAATCCACAGAAGCCATCCATCCATCTAGTTCAGCACAGTGAGCCTGTAGCGAGGGAGCTAGGGCACACTGCAGACTATGGGCATCACAAGGACATCGAACTGCAGCAAACCCACAAAGCCAGAGAGAAACCATAGCTTTTACACAACAGACCCCACACACAGAGTCAGAGGGAAGGCACCTCCCCTTGGACAGGTGAGGGAGCTACACTACTCACTGTACCCCTCCCCAGCAACATCGGCAAAAACAGCTACAGACTGTATTTGTTTTGCACGGGCGACTCACTGAGGAGAGTTGTGTTGACTGGTATATTTGTTTCTGGGCTTTAACTAAATTTCCCCCATTTTACACATGCTATGGCAATACCCATCTGTAACCCCCAACTGCTGTGTGATTAGCCTCACAAATTCCTGGACTGCTTTGCTGATCACAGGAGGCTGGTTAAATTTTTTCCCACTTATTTATTTCTCCCTCGCATGGTGACTCTCCCAGACCAGTAGTGTCTTACTCACTCCATACAGTCAATATGTAAATAAAATCCATATATAAACAGACACGCCAACAGGGTACAGTGTGTCTTTCACATTATATGACTTTGAAAAACTCTCTGCAATTTGTTGGCATCACGTTATAAAAATGCATGAAAAACTCAAGTCTTCTGGATGGATGGAAGACAAACCATGCGACTTGAGAGCTTTGGAGGACACGAGGGCACAATGTATGGGCACGCTGGCGATACGAAGCTTACATTTTGCTCTCTAACTAAAAACCAACAAAGTGGAAACCCAGACGCTCTCAGTCTCACTTACGATTACCAGCTGATTACCTCCCCAGAAATCTGTGCCCTCCTCACACTTTACACTGCGATTATGCTAATTAAGTTCCAGAATGCTGCTCAAGTGTGACCTCGGCACTGACCTTCTCAAATGGGAAGCCATCCACCAAAGCATGAGAAAGGGACAACTACCTCTAAAAAGCCAATCAGCAGGAGAGTGGCATCATGCAGACTGCATCTACTAAGCCCCAGGAAAAGAGAGACAAGCCCTTAGATCAAAGGTGTGAATCTAAGCACAGGAGATGTCCCATCTCTCCAATCACATCACACTTGGCATAATGGAATTATGGGACAATGGTTCAAAGGAATAGGAATGCAAGTTCTCGATAGTGCTGCTATTCTTAGCTTCTGGTTTCCAGTTGGTCAAAAGCAATTCAGGTTACAAAGGAAAGACCTTAATGCTGAGAGCTCTTTTGATGCTGCTATCCAGAACCTTCTTTTCGTTCGATGTTCCATGAGTACCTAAAAGCACGCCTTTCTCTTAGATTACAAGCACTTAGAGTCCCAATAAGTCAAGTGGGGTAATAACGATGACATGTTCTAACTAATCATGAGAAAACATGAGAAAGCATGTCTGTGATGGTGCGTGTAGCGGGGATAATCTAAAGCAGCAGCAGAACAACGTCTCAAAACTTCAGATATTGACTCCAACATCATCTCAGCCGAAATGCTATTATATGCATATCATTCTTATTCCGTTGTTCTTTGTACGAAAACGCTGCTTTGTACAAATCGCTTATGGACACGTGACTCTCATAGAATAAAAGGAGGTGATCCGAATTAACATCCGTCTCTGTGAAGACTCAATGTTGACACAGACAGGATGTTTAACAGGCTCAGTCGGCCTCGATTGGCTTTAATTAAATTATTTAATGAATTATGGTTAGATGCCAGGGATTGTAAAATCCATTAGACTCTTACAACTTGTATGCTGTCTTTGTAGCAAATGTATTGCATCAATTTAATTGTGACCAGGTATGGTGGTTATGTGTACTGAATGGATGAGTTTGTTAGATTAACTGCAGGTTAAATGCTGCTTTGAGCTCCTTTTGTAGTTTATATATGTGCAACCTTTTCTCTGTTTAACTTTAATTTTCTTTATATGACTTGAATACTATAGTGTTATAGTTTTACTTTATGAGGCTTTTCCTTTGGGATCCTAAATTTTCTTCAGGATTAATTTAATCAATCAATCAATCTATCTATCAATCTATCTATCTCTCTATCTATCTATGGAACAACTGTATTAAAAACAAGATTTATACTTCAAATATATAGAGCAAGATGCCATGTACCTTGGCTCGTGCATGGTCTTTCCACATTTCACGGAAAATGTTTGTGTAATATTGTTTATAATGTGCATCTACAAACATTTCAGAAAGTGTATTCTGCATTGCTAAATGATTTAATTGAATTTACGCCTTCATCAACCACTCTATTAATCTATGACTTGTGATATATTCACGATTGTATATCTTTCTGGAACAGGTACATGTTTAAGGGATAATATACGATTCTAGTGCTTATGGACATAAACATCAAACACAAATCTCACAAACACTGCTGAGATACTGTCATGCTCTCCATGATGGCTCTTCCATCATACCCCTGATTCCCCCGCCCCCCACCCTGTTTAATATCGGCCCTTCTGCTTTGCGGTGAGGATACCTACCTCTGCATAGGCTAATCCAGCCATATCACTCATATTCCAGAACAACATCTTCTGCTTTTGTTTCAATAGTGTGAGCACCTCTCTCTGCCGACCATCGTAACTCAGTCTGTCATCAGGGTCTTTCCCAGCAGTATTCACTTACAGGGCACAATGACGTCATGGTGACTACTGATACCATCTTCATGTCACATTACGCCCTACTGAGACAAAACGAATTATCCGCTATTTGTGTGAGATAATTCTTTTACATGCCTTCAAGCCAATGTCCATTAACGATTTGTCAAGGACAGGTTTCAGGTTGGCATAAAACATGCTTATTTCATTCATGAAACTACACTCCCATCCTTCTACATACCCCATATTCTGGTGAGGGTCATCGGGGGGAGATGAAACCCACATGCCACACTGAGTCCATACACACCCCACATGCACAGGGAAGACAGGGCTGACAGGCAAAGCCACTGCCCACCGACCAACCGCGCCCCCAAAAGCTATGCATTTACACAGAATAACTTACTGCTCATTCGACACTCTACTTATCAAGTAACACTGTCCCTTCAGCCTTCTACAAGATGCCATGTATTAATCACCCACATAAATCATTACAAAAACAGCACCCTAACGCCAAACACAGATTCTTGAAAAAAATTAAAAATATCTAACATCATAGCACACCCTGCCCTATCATACGGATTGATCAATATTCACACCTGCAACAGAAATCACAGGTTTTCCATTAATAGAGAAAATAATTTGCTACTCAGTGAACTGCTATGTAAGATACAAATGCGCAGACAGCCAGCATGACCAAACCTGTTCCGCATGTTCAAAACAGCCAACATGACCAAACCTGTCTCACATGTGCAGACAGCCAACATGACCAAACCTGTCCCGCATGCGCAGACAGCCAGCATGACCAAACCTGTCCCGCATGTGCAGACAGTCAACATGACCAAACCTGTCCCGCATGCGCAGACAGCCAGCATGACCAAACCTGTCCCGCATGCGCAGACAGCCAGCATGACCAAACCTGTCCCGCATGCGCAGACAGCCAACATGACCAAACCTGTCCCACATGCGCAGACAGCCAGCATGACCAAACCTGTCCCGCATGCGCAGACAGCCAACATGACCAAACCTGTCCCGCATGTGCAAACAGCTAACATGACCAAACCTATCCTGCAAATTGTTTACTCACTCATCAAACACTCTACCAGTTCACTCGTTACATACTCATCAAACGCAACTCCATACAATTCATTATGTGCTCATCAGACATTTCTTTATCAAACTTAATACTTAATACAAATGGAATATAAAACATTATAACAATACTTATTTATTCAACCTATATACTAACAAATCACTCATTGAATACTCATCAAACATACTCCCATGCTGAGTTGGGTAATTCAGGTCTAGAGAGTAAAAGTCCAGAAAAGGATTTTCTTTCAACCGACTAATTGAGTACTCTGACTGTGACTCTTATGCTCACCTGATTGGTTGAAACAAAATCTTGGTCTGCACTTTTAGTCTCTGGACCTGAATTACCCAACTATGTTCCCATGTTACTCATTAAATGCTCACTAAACACGCTCTCATGTTACTCATTTGTTATTCATATGTACTCCAGAGACAGTCTCCCCCACAATTGATTTCCCTAACAAATAATGGTGCCTTAAGTTGTACGGCTGTAGGGATGCTTGGTTGATCGTTTCACTATGATATATAGGGTCATATGTTAAGCAAAAATGGCAGCATAAGCAAGAGGCTCACCATCGTCACGGGCCTTCTGGACGAAGGCTTCCACGCCGCTCTCGCCGTAGTTGCCCTCGGAGGCCACCGTGGACACGTAGGTCCAGCGCATGGCCCTGACGATGTCCACCATGGCCTGCGCCTGGTAGGTGTCAGGTGGCACCACCCGCGAGAAGAAGTCGTAGCGGGTGTTGTCGCTCAGCTCCGGGGCCGTGGAGGCGTAGCTCACCTGCGGGATCTGCGGGGACAAGACACGGAATGCGCTGAGTCGCTGGGACGCGTCTGCAGAGGCACCCCCCCCCACCCCCGGCGTGTGCTGTATGTGGGCCAAGTGCCACCCCCCAAAACATTTACGGATGTCTTTATGTAGATTTATAAAGACAGGTTCACCATTTAATCAGTGCCGGTAACTCGGTGTTTATCACTGAAGCCTCACACCTTGGGGTTGGCTGTTCACATTCAGCCTCCGCATGTCCTTCCCATGTTTTATAGGTTTCCTCCCTATAATCTAGTTTCTTGCCAAGACCAAGGACAGGCAGTTAAGCAAACTGGCAGTAAATTGCCTATATTGTGGACCTGCATCCTATTCTGTTTCCTAAGACATACCCCAGCCTCACGGTCTCCATCCTTCCATCCATCCATCAATTTTTTTGTACCCACTTTTCCTATACAGTAAAATGTTTTAAATAGGCAGTGTATTATTAGTAGTAGTAGTAGCAGTGGTCGTAGTAGTAATTTATCTATTTATTTAGTTATTTATTTATTTATACAATATTGATTTGCACTTCAGGTATAATTTTTACTGCTTTAAAAACCTCAAAACATACATGTAAAGGTATATCAGCATGGAGTACACACACAAACTGATGGAAATGTTGATGGATTTTTCAAAATATGCTTCCAAATTAAAGTACAGTACTTTATTCAGAATACTCCTGGTATGTGTTAAATAGTAATACTTTCTATATATTCCATATCTATATTCACAAAGAATATAGAAATCGTGTATAGGAATCGCAAGGACACACATCTCACCTGCTTGCTGTGTGTCGCTGTGCCTATTGTGCAAACACAATGGAGCCTAACCTGTTGACTGCATCACAGGAAAGCCGTCCATTGATCCAGGGTATAAAAAATGAAAGAGCGAAATGACGGAAGATATTACGTTTTCATCAATCATCACTTCGTCGCTGTGCTAGCACCTGCTGCAGTCAGTAATACAACATCAAGCTTTTGTGAAAATCACCTTTTCAATTTACTTGGAACCCTCTTCTGTCTCATCTTCATGTGACAGTATATACTTCATTTAACGCTTTGTTTTGGACCTTGTCGCGTCCTTTACAGGAAGTTCGCTGCTCACCGAGAGGCCGGGCATCTCGGCAAACAGGAACACGTGACGGGATTCCTCACGGGGGGCAGGGCGGAGCCATTGGGAGCTGGTTCAGGAAAACAAGCACAAACACCGTGCGGGCAATCTCCCCACTGATTAAACGGTCGAATGGGGTTCTGGCCTGGGGTAACCGGCAAATGAAAAATAGGACACACCGATACATATTTACCGAGCGAGTGAGTGGTGGAAAACAACAAATCGATACATGCGATTACAGTCATGTGACTATCCCACTGGGGCTGGACATCAGAACTGAACCTGCCGTGTTGCCGGGTCCTTCAATGGATTTAGTGAGACAGCAGAGATGCAGAGAGATTGCGGTCAGGGGCAGATTCCTTCAGCTGCCTTCCTGCCTGATGCTGTTTTTAATTTTTTTGAACAATGCTCCATTCTACTTCATCTGTTAATCAAATTTTGTCAGTAACATCCCAGACAACATATAATGGCGCATGTCTGTATGAGCAGAATGTAGATCAGTATACATGGGAGAGACATTACACAGCCTGGACTCCGAGAGGTCTGGAAACAGCATCACAACAAGAGTAGAGGCCCGTAACTGGCCAGCTGGGAGTTCAGAACAGCTACTCAGAGATGCCATACTGTGTATAATGAGGCAGGTTTTTAAAATGTATTTTCATTCACTCATCCATTCATTTTCCATACTCACATTTTGCCTGAATAAGACAAGCATTTTCTCTTTAAAAAAAAAAAAAATACTTACAGGTGTCAGAGGGGACACTGTCTATGTAAAACACACCCAATTAAACAGTTACACTGTACAGGTGCCCCTTGGCAATCACAAATTTGACATTCACGGTATTGGTTAGTTGGTCGTGATCAATTAAAAGGAAAAATTACAGCCATATAGCCCACCAAAAAAAAGGAAAAAGCAGGACAGAAGAATAGGTCCTCTGTAATATTCAAAGTCTGGGCTTGGTTATGCCACGAATCTTTGCCTCAGCAACCAGCCTCTCTCACAGCTTAGCTGTCTTTCTGACCACGGAATCCCATATTTTTTAACTTTTAAACTTTTTTCTCAATGCTGTTAATTTGGCAATTACATTTCCGAAACGTAGTGCCCCTAATGTGATCAGTGGTCACTTTCTACATACAGGGACGTAATTGAGATTGTTTATATGTTATATTTAAAAGGTCTAGATAATAGATGAAACAGCAATTTAACATGCAAAGTGTAGAGTACAGTACTGTCTGTCTAGAAATCAGAAATAGATTTTTTTGTGCTCGTTCAGGCTAGCAGACTATTATGGGTTGCGGATAGGGGTGTCTAAATAGTATTCACAAATGTTGACATTGGTAGGGATTTCCCCCCCGTTAACCCTTGCGAATGTGAAAGGGTGAGTCTATATTCATTCATCCTACGAGCTACTTATCCATTATAGGCTCATGACTCACAATGGGCCTGGAGCCTACCCCGGGAAGCACTGGGCACCAGGCAGAGGGCAGCCTTACAGTCCACACACTCACACAAAAGGATTCACCTACATGACTTAAAACCATGGATGGGAGAAACCCATCCATCCATTCAGTTTCCAAACCACTTATCCTACTGGGTCGCGGGGGGTTCGGAGCCTATCCTGGAGGCAATGGGCACGAGGCAGGAAACCCATCCAAACACAAGAAAAATATTCAAACTCTCTCATCTGACATGAGCAGCCGCTGTGGTTTGTTAATGCGACCTGGCGAAACACTATCTGATGCGTCTGTCTTCAGCCTGAGTGGCGGCAAATCGCGTTTAATACTGTAAATACAAACATCCCAAGTATGGCGCCCGAGGACTGAAGTCTGAACCCACGGCAATTTCACCAAACACTGTCCGCATGCATTCTGCGTGCTTTGGCTTGAGAGCTGCGATAATTTTAGCATTCAGGGGACAAACACCCAGAGCTACACTGGCATCCTCATTCTAGAACTTAGGTTCTAGGTATAGATGTGAAAAAGCTGTATTTGTACGAAGGAAGTATAGAGAAATGATGTATTGGTGGTGTGCATGGGGGACTGGATATCAATGACGGCAATTACGTCGTTTAGCAATATAAATTGAGCATTCTTTTCTTCTGAAGTCTCATTATGTGAACTGTATGTTTCACTATCCAACCTGCTAAAACAATCCATTGCTAGCAAGCGTTGCACTTGCATGGGAACCAGACATTATCGGTGAGGAAAACTCAAAAAACTCAGTAACCCAGTGCTAGCAGCCTACTTCCCGAGAGTAGGCCGTGCGCTGCTCCTCTGTTGCAGATGAATTCTAAATTCATTAAAGTGTTAATTACGCTTCATTTGGCTTCTGCAATAACTTATTTGCATTTGCGCTACTGCTCTCCAAAAAAGAAGCACATTTGTGTAGTGCATTAAAAACTTTTGATTTATTTCTGCTACATTATTAATAACTATAAACACTAAAACAGTCCAAGAGCAATTAACAAATTCACATTTTATATTCAGGAGAGTAGAATGCACTCCGTAGCCACATGCCTCCAGTAACAGGGTCAATGGCTACTGCCAGCCTGCTCATGCGGTTTGCATTCTGGACGAGTGTTTACTTGAGTTCCATACTACAAGTGGGCCCTGTAAGAGGTATGAGCACAAGCCTGCCCCGGGCAAACAGATTTGGAAGATGGACGTCTAAACACAACACAAGCACGGGAAAAAGCAATCGCTCTTCAGCTGTTCACTGTACGAGAAACACGACCTCTAAGAGCATCTCTCACAAGCCACACAAAGCGTTTTCTCCCCACCAAATATGTCAAAATTCAGTTTACGGCACAATTTGGCCGACATCATCCAGAGTTTGGATGAAATGGAAGGCAGCAACAGCACCAAGCCTACAGCAATGGAGCTGGTAAAACCTCCTCTTATACTACTCTAATAAAAGAGAGTTGTTTGAAAGTCCAGAAGGGCGTTGAGGAGCAAAGGATGCACCAGACAAGGAGACATAAACATGCTGCAGGACACCCCCAATAAAACAGGAGTGGGCAACCCTGATCCTGAAGTGCCGGTATCCTGTAGGTTTTCTCTCCTACCTGATCGCAATCAGATAGTGACTCATCAGGTAGGATGAAAAATACCTGTTGGATAGCGAAACTCCAGGATCAAGGTTGCCTAACCCTGCTCTGAAAGATTCACAGCCACTGAGGTACAACATAGCAAGAACAGTCAGCTTAAAGGGACATGTAGAGAAGCGAATCAGAATGTTCCTAAAAAACAGGGCAAAGATAGGGGCCGATTGCAGTCAGTTTCATATTCTGTGTGGCACGTGTGCATTAGTTAATGTGATGCAGTTGCTTTTGTTGCTACTTTTTTTCACCCAGATTTAACCGGAATCACAAACACAAAGATGAGCGCTTAGCAGTGGAGTTTCGCAGTGCTGCAATGGGGCCTGTTCAGCTTCTCCAGGGCAGACCCTCATGGGGCGGTTAGGGTAAGAGCCCTCAGAGAGAAAAACACGGACAGGAGGCCGTTACGTCTGCCAGGTTACTGTGCAGAGGACAGCGAAGTCTATACACAACGTCAGCGGACAAGATGCAAAGCATGGGAGGGGATGGGACCCAGACAAAAAAAGAAATCTGAAAAATCCTTGCCAATAAACTATAAACAAAAATAATAATAACAATAATAATAATAACCGCAAAACTAAAGAAAGTGTTTCTCCTCCAACACCCGGCTAGCCCTCAAAATAACCCCAACAAGACAGTCAAGCCCACTAAAGCCAGATGCGTCTCACTGACCGCTAACAACAAGCTAAAGGCTGGCAATTACTTGCCATTATGACACAGGGGCTTGCAGAAGCCCCGCCCTGTCCTGTTACTGGCCTCCCATTGGCTCACACTTGGTACGCTCCAACACACAGGTTGTTTTCTTATTTTGTTTCGTATTTTTCTTCTCTTCTATTTCCGTTTTAGTTTAATTTCAATTTACTTTCATTTGGCTTGGAAACTCTTGCCTGCAGTTTTAGGAATAGTTTTTGCTTATATTTTAGTTTTCGTATTATATCATTTTAACCGTTAACTAGCTTGAACACTGTAAAAGAAAGAAGCACCTTCCTAAAATTAAAATTTGTATTTAAAATCATTTCATATTAGTGGAACTGCTCCTATTCGGCTCTACACTACAAACTGTGTGCCATGTAACTGTCCAAAAGAAAATAGTTCGAAACCTGTAATCTGTAAAGCAGTACTAAAGCCACGATAATCTGTGAATGAGTACTGAAGCATCTGTAAACTACATAACCTGTTAGCCAGTCCCTATGTATCTATGCCGTCAGAGCAACACTGCTGTGTGCAGTGGTATGATGAAGCCAATATGCACACGTCACTGCAGACGTGTTCACCCCCCCCCCCCCCCCCCACCCGCCATTTTATTGGTCCACTTATGCCAATGTACACAAAAGGGAGCCTTTAATCTCTAACACCAGTTGATATGAAGCATTGCACCACCACACTAATGCCACCTCCAGCTAATAATTTACAGACATCATCACTATATATATATATATATATATATATATATATATATATATATATATATATATATATACGCACACACACACACACTAAGATGGGGTCAATCTTTTGTGACTCGAAATGGAAATTACATGGGGACTGGCAGCACATTAATAGCAGTATAAGCGCTGACATGAACCTATCTCTCTGCAGATCACTCCCTCCCTCCAAACAGATCAGTTACAAAGAGGTTTGAACTAAGGTACTCAATGATTACAAAAAAATAAATAAATAACTTGGTCTTGGACCTGTTATTCTGCTACCGCCTCAGAAATGATTTCCCCTGAGAATTTACGACATCTGACCAACAGTAAACACAATTCCGCCTTCAAATTCCAGCCCAAAAGCATTTTCAAAACTCAGTCCTGAGTAAAAATGTAGTAATCAGTCACTGAAGGAACAAGGAACATATATATATAAATATATATATATATATATATATATATATATATATAGTGAAAAACAGAAGACGTTCACCCAGCAACTTTCCACAAGAACTTCGTGACAAAGATTTTTTTCAGAAAGTGGCAGGCTTTTGATATACCCAATCCTTCAAAAAAAGCCTTCCAATATCAGAAAAATACAGAAAAAAAACATTTTACCCCTTTCAGATTACTAGCACAGGTGATCCCGAACTTCAGATGGTGACAATACTACAAGAAGTGAACTCCTGGAAGTCTCACAGTGTCTTATCGTAATGTCACCTTATGCTGCTATGTCTCACAGTGTCTTATCGTAATGTTACCTTATGCTGCTAAGTCTCACAGTGTCTTATCGTAATGTCACCTTATGCTGCTATGTCTCACAGTGTCTTATCGTAATGTCACCTTATGCTGCTATGTCTCACAGTGTCTTATCGTAATGTCACCTTATGCTGCTATGTCTCACAGTGTCTTATCGTAATGTCACCTTATGCTGCTATGTCTCACAGTATCTTATCGTAATGTCACCTTATGCTGCTATGTCTCACAGTGTCTTATCGTAATGTCACCTTATGCTGCTATGTCTCACAGTGTCTTATCGTAATGTCACCTTATGCTGCTATGTCTCACAGTGTCTTATCGTAATGTCACCTTATGCTGCTATGTCTCACAGTGTCTTATCGTAATGTCACCTTATGCTGCGAAGTCTCACAGTGTCTTATCGTAATGTCACCTTATGCTGCTATGTCTCATAGTGTCTTATCGTAATGTCACCTTATGCTGCTAAGTCTCACAGTGTCTTATCGTAATGTCACCTTATGCTGCTATGTCTCACAGTGTCTTATCATAATGTCACCTTATGCTGCTATGTCTCACAGTATCTTATCGTAATGTCACCTTATGCTGCTATGTCTCACAGTGTCTTATCGTAATGTCATCTTATGCTGCTATGTCTCACAGTGTCTTATCGTAATGTCACCTTATGCTGCTAAGTCTCACAGTGTCTTATCGTAATGTCACCTTATGCTGCTATGTCTCACAGTATCTTATTGCAATTTCATCTTATGCTGCTACGAAGATTCTGTACTGGGCACTACATTATTTTTTTTTTCATTTCTGAATCCATCTACAGGATAATATTTCATCATCCTATGTTTTTAATTCAGTAAATATTTTCACAGATGTCTTATTAATTTTATTTATTAATTCAATCGCTCTTGACAGTTAACAGCAAACTCCCACTGTCAGAACCAAATTTGACTTCAGTTGTAAATGAAACCTCATAAAAACCCAATTTCTTTAACAAGTTTTCACCTGGAGTTTCACCCGGAATTTGCACAATAGAAATGTTTTGTCTGGGTTCCCATTCAGGGGATTGACTGGTTGTGATTGTGCATTTGTGTATATGTACACACCAACGAGCTAAAACATTTTGGTAGCCCCCATGCAAAGCAAATAACATGGACTATCCTGTACAAACAGTTCCTATCAAGGTCTTGGATTTATTGGATAGTAAGAAAGCATTCCATGCTCCTAATCGGCATGCTGTATGCAGAAAAAATACGCAGGGGGTAAAGATCTGAGTGGTTTTAATACGGGTCAAATTGTGACCCATCACCACGAAATTAGTCTTATGGGTGCAGTTCTACCAGTGCAACTTAAGACTTAAGAATTTCGTGGTGATGGGTCACAATTATTACGGCCAGGCGACTGGGTCAGAGCTTTGGGGTGTTCATGGTCAGTCACATGGGTGCTATGGGTGCTGATGAATCTTTTTTCCTTTATTAAATATATTAAATGGTCATTTAAAAACTGTGTTTTGTTTACTCATGTTGCACTTTGTCCTAAATCTGTTTGGATATTAGAAACAATTAAGTGTTATGAATTAGAAAGAAAAAAAAACAGAAGGAATCTGGAAAAACTTTGTCAACATTGTACATTATTTCTGGTATTGCAATAGTAGTGTAATATACAGTAATTAGCCGCCTAATTTCATGTGTGCATAATTATCTGCATAAAATAAAAGATAAATAAAATGACAATACAAAAAGACAGCAAAATGAATTTTAATTAATGAAAAGAAGCATCCAGCAAAAATGAAACGACAGTATTAACCTCAGCGCTCTGCCCTTTGAGTTACTGGACTGGGAGTTAATCCCAGCCTGGGCTGGGCACTGGCTGACACTGGGAGGGGGGCTTTGGCGACTAGGCCTGGTACCCTTAGACTGGCTCCAAGCTTTGCAGGAAAGAAGGGGATTCTGTGCATCTGCTGTGTGCAACACAGACGCGCCATTAAAGCAGGCAGGCCTTGTGCCACCAGCCCCGTTCCATCGATGGCGTTGGTGAAAAGAGTCCATTTAAAGTTCATTTGGTCCACCGGAGGCAGTGAAAAGGCCAGTGTAACAGAACACCAGGCACAAGGCCTCAGAGATCACCATTAACGCCGTCCGCTCCAGTTTGGCCTACATTCACGGCTGTCGTGGCTGGCCTGCTTCGCCACTCATCTGTCTCAACCAATCCAGCTACAGAAGGGGGAGGGGGTAGGGGGCATTTTCTCAGCACATCTCAGGCATGACTCTCCAAAGGTCAAGAGCCACTGTTCAGCAGGACTGTGGCCCCCCGACTTGTCCTCAACCAGACGTCATGTTTCTTAGCTCCATACGTTCCTAAGCCTACCTTTTTTGGTAATAAAATGCACCCACAGTGATTGAAAATACATCCAGTGATTGACAAGAGGGGGCCTCAATGAAAAATGCGGGCAATAGGAAAATCATAAAATGCAATCTCCGGTGGAAAAACACGTCAGTGTTATCGAACGTAAATTACAACCTGTGGGAAGTTTCAGAAATAATTCCCGATAAACACACACACTGATCAGCCATAACATTAGACAGGTGAAGTGAATAACACTGTTTATCTCTGTCACGGATGCCATTATATATTAGATAAGTGAACGGTCAGTTCTTGAAGTTGATGTGTTGGAAGCAGGAAAAATTGGCAAGCATGAGGATCCGAGTGTTTTTGACAAGGGCCGAAATGTGATGGCTAGATGACTGGGTCAGAGCATTTACAAAACCGCAGGTCTTGTGGGGTGTTCTCAAGATGCAGTGGTCAGTACCTGTCCAAGGAAGGACAACTGGTGAAGCAGCAACAGGGTCATGGGCATCCAACGCTCATTTATGCGTGTGGGGAACAAAAGCTAGCCTGTCTGGTCCGACCCCACAGGAGAGGCACTGCAATACAAACTGCTGAAAACCTTAATGCTGACTATAGCATTAACTGATTATAGAAATAACTGACTATAGAAAGGTATCAAAACACAGTGCATGGCAGCCGACTTCGTATGGTGCTGCATAACTGCAGATTGGGCAGAGGGCCTATGCTGACCCCTGTCCACCACAGAAAGTGCCTAAAATGGGTATATGAGCATCAGAACTGGACCATGGAGCAATGGAAGAAGGTGGCCTGGTCTGATGAGTTCTGTTATATCATGTGGACGGCCAGGTGAATTATGTCATTTACCAGGGGAAGAGATGGCACCAGGATGCACTATGAGAAGAAGGCGGGGGATGCAGTATGATGCTCTTGGGAATGTTCTGTAGGGAAACCTTTGGTCCCGGCATCCATGTTGATGCTACTCTGACATGTACCATCTACCTACACATTGTTGCAGACCAAGTGCATCCCTCCTTGGCAATGGTATTCCCCGAAGGCAGTGGCCTCTTTCACCAAGATCATTTGCCCGGCCACACTGCAAAAAATGCTCGGAAATTCTTTGAGGAACATGAAAAAGAGTTCAAGATGTTTTCTTGGTCTCCAAATTCCCCAGATCCCAATCCAATGGAGCATCTGCAAGATGCACTGGACAAACAAATCCAATCCAAGGAGTCCCAACCATTCTACTTACAGGAAATAAAAGATCTGTTGCTAATGCCTTGGTGCCAGATATCACAGGACACCTTCAGAGGACTTGTGGAGCCCATGCCGCTGCAGGTCAGGGCTGTTTTGGCAGCACGAGGGAGACCTACACAATATTAGGCAGGTGGTTTTAATGTTATGGCTGACTGGTCTATACAGTATATTCCATATATGTAGGTGCTGCTCTAACTGCTAACTATTGCTGCTATTGCAGTTCACCAAAAAATCGTGTAGGAATTGCATCCCACACTCCAGGGATGTGTGTGTAAGATGACTAATTCCAAAATAAAACCATGATTTAAAAAAAGCCACATTATAGGAGCGTGGCAGGATGAGGTGTGAATACACAGGCTGTCTCCTTCCCTGCCTGTCCTGAGGCTCTCAGCATCCTCTCGGTCTCTGCCATCACTTTTTTTTTTTTACAGCAGCTGGGTCCTCGAAGTTGTCGATAGTCTCAGTTGACCTTAGATTTCCTGGCAGCCAAGTCGAGTGGCCAACAACAGAACAGTATTTATGTTTCTCTCTTTTTCCAAATTCCCAGAATTTCAATGTATCTTTTCCGTTCATTTCAAGATCTAGAATGTTCCTCTAGAGACAAGAGACGAAATATAGGGTGGTCATTGGTGGATGCTTACTAAACTGGAAGGGTGGATGGTATTTGTGAGATTGAGGGTTGTGAAGGGGGAGATGTAGAGACAGAGGGGGGCGAGGGGGAATTTACGGCACGATCGCCAGGCATTTCCCACGGAGCTCAGATGGTTGTGATTTATGTTACAGCTCACACGCTGCTACGTTAATCATCTGACACACCTAACGGAGCGCAGGGATCTAGATTGCTCAGTTACCGTGGATATTGTTGAAGAAGAAAAATGGAGCAGTCTTCATCCCATGAAAAAGTGCTACACCTAGCAATATTTTCTGGCAAAAATGAACAGGCATTACAAAACATGGCCATCTCGAGACTAAGGCTACATCCGTCTCTCTCTCCTATGTAACCACTCATCCGGTAGGGTTTTGTGTTTATCTGAAGCTTGTCTGGAAAAACACACGGTGTACATTGAAGTGCGCCCTTGATGTGAACAAAATAAACAACTGGGCACAAATTCCTGCACATTTTCTGCAGGAGCACTAGACACCAGTACAAAACACTGTTTTTAAAGTAGCCCTTGTGGCAGCTTTTCTGAATTTCTGACTCCTCATAATAACCTGTGAATATGGCAGTAATGTTTCATGTTACCCATACATCAGAATCACTGTGTCAGAAAGATGTTTCAACTTGTTAGACGTATAAGATGCCATAACTGTATCACTGTTTTCTAGTTTCCTACCCTTATTCTCTAAATTACACTCTTAGAACTCTTTTTTCATTCAGCATGAACTTATATAACATTATTCAGAATGTGTATAAATAATTCTATGCCATTTTTCAATGTCTGTATTATTTATTTTCAAAACGGCAGCTTTAAATAACTTCTGATTTTTAAAATGAAACGAGTTCATTTTGCTTTAGATCAATGCAGAGTTAATTACATTCATTATGGGTGTACAAAAATATTGCTATCTGCTCTTGGATGTTTGAAACACTCCATCGGTTTGCCTTGCCATGCCTGTGGAGGAACGTGCATGGAGCTCGATCTCCTCAGGAGATTTGGCCCTTGCAGATGTGCTGCTCTGTACTTGTGAAACGTACCTACAGCATGGATTACATTTGGTTTGCCCCATTTCTCAGGAGGCAAAGGTGGGTCAAGGCTCCTGGTCATCCTCTATGCTAGCCAAGATGGAACTTAGTGAACATCTAAACATTCACCAAAGTATGGGTCAACAGCTGTTAGATTGACTAACCACAAAATCCTAAGAGATTAATCTTTCAGCAAAGTACAAACTAAGCCAAAGTCTATACCCTTGAACAGTAAGGATCCAAGGTGATTCCATTTTTAAAATAGAAACGTACCAGCGAGCCCTCCAAAATGGAGAAGCCTGTCCATCAGTCTCTGGAACAATGGCGGCCATGTTGTCCGACTGCCCTCGTTCTCCTTCCTAAGCAACTTTTTTGCCTTCCACCCGGCAGATGACCCTGGCATGGATTTGGGAAGCCTAACCTGTGACTTCAACACCAACCTCAGGACATCCACCCCCACCTGGACTTTACCACCCCTCCCAAAACCGTCAAATATATGTGTTAGTTCTCACACCCTGCCACTAATACTATGAAACACATTAGTGGTGAATCTGTTTTCAGCCAGCAGCTCTGAACTGTTTCAACCCACTGAACATGTCGTTAACTCCTTCCTAATTGTACAGCCAGAAAAGCTAGAGCACAATTTGATTTACATTTACAGCTTATTATTTGTAATTATTTGTTTTACTTTTATAAAAGCAGGCTACTTTCCCAGTTCAAGGGTAAAAAAAAATGTACTTTTTTTTACGTTACAGGCTTGCTAAATTCCTAGAACAGTGTTTCCTGTTCGGGTCCTCGCGGACCCATAGACACCCCATGATTTTGCTCCCTCCCAGCTCTATACGGGGAGCGGACTGTCTGCAGGTCCCTGAGGACCGGATTGGGAATCACTGTCCTACCACAAAGTCATATTGCTATTCTGCATCATTCACATCCTCAAGGTGTGACTGATGAATCCTGGTGTCCCTTCGCCCTCTGGTGACGCCAATCAGCATTATGTATTCAACAGGCAATGTGCAGAGGAAACAACAGGCCTCCCCCAGTGTGAGTTCTGTCAATATTGCATCCAGTGGAAAGTAACATCCATAGAGCTATTCAATGTTCCAGGTTTTTTTACATAACAAAACAGAATGTTTATTTCTCTATACTGGTAGGAATCTATGCATATAAATTATACTTTAGCCTGTAATTAGCCCAGGTTTTATATTACATGTTCATTAAGTAAGCAATTACAATTATCAGTATACCAGCAGCTCTTTGGCTGCACTGTGGCTTGATGCCTCAAGGGGCCTGGAAGTTAAATCCTGCCTCTGGCTCTGTGTGTCCTGTCTGTGTTCTCTGCTATTTTTATGTGCCTCGCACTCTTCTATCTTCTATCTTTATTTAGTGTCTTGACAGGAAATCCCATTCAGAGTGTCCCATCTTGTGAACTGTACTTTCTGGGACAGTCTCCAGGCTCACTATCACTCTGTACTGGGTAAGTCTTGATGGAAGATCGACAGATGGGTCATGTTTGGACGCAGAAGCATCTCTCACATGGATCAGGGTGGATCTCTGGAAGCTCACAGCTACTGTGCAGTCACAAGCTGAAGTTCTTCTTTCACCAACGGGCAAAGTGCACCAACGTTTTGACGTTTAACAACTGTCACGGAACATGCAAGTGTTTCTGAAATTGCGAGTACATGTGTGAGCTCTCAAAGACCTAGAAGTTCAGTTAAAGACATCTGTTTAATCAAAGGACTTTAACGGGGAAGATTCAAGTGGAAAATGGCTGCCAATATGTGCAAGCAAGTCATCCATATCAGTTGTTATCTAATGACTTGATAAAATGAGGCCTTAATGCATGGGTTTGTTCTATGTTCCATGTTCTGAACTCAACAGCAACTTGTAAAGGGAAGGAAGCCATTGATGTTAACTTCCCATCCTTCCACATTTCTCAGCAATCCCATATATAGGCATCACAAAGCCGTGACTGACTTGGTGCCCTGTGGACAGGGCTGTCACATATTAGTCGTGCACTCCTCTTGGTCCCAAGTCTCCCGTAATCTGCCGCAACATTCTTGTACCAGAGAAGATTAAGACTACCAGACTATTAGTGACTCTGCAAGATGACACCAGATATAGACATCAATCAGTTTCTACATGAGCAAAGGAGCTGGAATTCAAAGCAAAATGTGAGAAGAAATGGCATCTTGCAGCAGATTAATACAAATGAATAAATAAATGAACATCCAGAGTCACAAGTAATGATTAACCGGTGATGAATATTCATGAACTTCATAGCCTTGTTTGTATAAATTATTGCCATGAAATTGCCACCATATTGCAGACACTGCAGTGCACATTTTTATCTCAGGTGAGGTTTGCTAGCCAACACCATATTCTGGTAGAAAATCTAAAACTTTAGCAAAGACCAGCCATGTCCCCCTCATGCCCGGAACAGCGCCTCAGCTGACGGCACCTTCAGTTCCAGCACCAACATCTCCATTCAAGTCAGGTACACATACAACATGCCGGTGATGGAGCAGAGCAGCCCGCCACTCATTTAGATGGTGTTAGAGAAAGACAGCCCCTTCACTGAGTCTTGGACAGAGATGGTCACCATCGACGGACAACAGCATTGGTTGGCAATGAACTAGGCCTCCCTTTTGATCAACATCCAGTGATTCTGCAACTGGGTCCTAAGCAGACACTCATGTGACAATCTTTTAAGTTTTAATACAAATACCATTCAACTGCCATACACCTTTAAGCTCCCTCCTGTTTGGTGTGTTATAGATCCCAAACAAGTAACATTTTTTTCTACATATTTCTGTTCAGTCACCAAGAAGTCACTGAGGTTTAGGCAAAAAAATTATCAATTCATCTATCTTCCATATTTTTTCAGCAAACTTCAGGACCATGGAAAGCTCCGGAATCTACGACTGGTGCTGTGACCACTTCAGGACCGTGGAAAGCTCCGGAATCCACGACTGGTGCTGTGACCACTTCAGGACCGTGGAAAGCTCCGGAATCTACAACTGGTGCTGTGACCACTTCAGGACCGTGGAAAGCTCCGGAATCTACGACTGGTGCTGTGACTACTTCAGGACCGTGGAAAGCTCCGGAATCCACGACTGGTGCTGTGACCACTTCAGGACCGTGGAAAGTGATGGAATCAGCAAACAGGGTTGTGACCATTCAGCACCGTGGGAAGCTACCAATTCTACATTAGGGTGTTCATATCATATTTGCGACATTTGCAGTTTTGGTTATTTGCAAGTTGACCAATATCTTCAGAGTTTGTCAGAAGATTGCAGAAACACAGTCACTGACAATGATTCAGAACACATAAGATCATATAATATATAAATATTAGTGATATTTGTTAGTGCCTACTGTATCTTTAATATTACAAATTCTAGCTTATGTACACCACACATCTTTGCCTTGGTAACCAATCTTACTCGCATGTTAGCCGTTTTTTGTGACTGTGGAATCTCACGTTTCTCATTGAAACTTTTAAACGCCGTTACATTTGCATTTTTAATAACAAGTTAAAATAATATAGTGCTCCCAGTTCATACAATAGTAACTTTTTACATACAGGGGCATAACTTAGATAGTTTTCATGTTATATACACAAACATTTTGTTTGCGTTCGTTCAGGCTAGCAGACTGTTATGGGTTGAGGTCAGGGGGACCCAAGTATTGCACGTGAATTTTGACACTGGCTAAATAAATGTGAAGGGGTGGCTATTTCATTCCACAATTTGTGCATTAATCAGTGTTTCCAACCCATACAGCCCCCTTTCATGAATACTAAAATAATCGGAAAACATTCGTAATAGCAGGCTGAAGTCAAAACTTAGCCTGTGACCTCTGAGTGACCCTTACACATGTGTGTTCTTCACATCACTCTGTGAAATAAAAGTGATTACAGTATCACACATCATTATCAACGCTGCCACTGTAAATAAATGTTGAGGGTCTTGAGATTTACACTTGTGATTAAACAGTCATTTTCTTCCCATAAAATTACAAGAAGCACCCAAAAATGCAATCAACTATAGCTTTGACCTATCAAGCGGTCTCTAATTGTGTGATTAATTATAATCCAGGCAATTCATTTCCGAATTACTGTTGTAAACAACAGCACAAAGCAACAGCTGAGGTAACATCCGACATCCAATTACATCTTTCAAGGAAAACACTTGTGGCTGTGAAAGGATTTTACATGGGATTCTTGTCTGAAATCATTCCTCTAGACTTAGAATTTAACTGCATTGAAATGTCACCCTATTAGCGATGACCTTTATGCCAGAATTAAATGTTAATAAATAGTGAAGTCAAACTTATTGTCCTTACACATTTACATGACAATAATTGATTATGATGATTTCTATTTACCAACTGCCTGTGAACACTCTGTATTTTTCATCCTTTTCTGCAGAACCAATGAATAAATAAGGTTCAAAACAATGAAGACCAGACAGCAGCTCAAACGGGCAGAGACTTCGAATGATTAAAGTTATACAATCATCAGACACTATTTGGTGAGTTGAACTCGTCGTAAGAGAGACAGATTTGTCTCAGTAGAGAGGGCAGGCAGGTTGAAGTTTCGCAGGAGAGGTTCGGAGGCACATGCATGTCAGCGTGTCACTGCAAGGGGGGGCATGGTGAGGTCATGTCAAAAGGATGGCAATTTTCAGCTGGATGCGGCGTGTTGTGGAAGACATACAATTCAGTGTCACTGCTCCAAAGTAATTGGTGTCGGCACGACTCTAAGCTGCTTTTTCAGATAAATACATTTTGGTTTCCCCTCGACGTTATTTGCGGGTCAGTAAAAGAATTAGGACCCTCTCCGCCAGCCACAACCACAACCATTTAAAAGAAAATCAATTGTTAAATATTTAACAGATCAGCCTGCAACCAAATGAAGATCTGAGAGGTTCCGGCCAATTTGTGTGAATGTCTGTTAATTGCATTCGAAACTGGGGCTTCTGATATATTGTCCACAGTGAATAAAGAAAAGCAGAACCATTATCTCAATATTCAACAGGTCGCTCCCCTGACAAAAATAATGGTGCTGATTATCACAAATAAGCTTTAGCTAAAGAAGGAGGAGATCAGACCTTGAATAAACCATAAAGGCAGAGTGTGAGTTTGTGATCAATTCAATTTTGGGTTGGCAGAGCAAAAAAAGCACCGTTTCTGCCACACGGCTCGACCCAGATTCCGGTCAAATTCTCGTAATTAAAATATTATCGGTGTTTCACGAGCATAAGCGCTATTTGCGTTTTCGAACCCAGATGTGCTATGCACCGGGCCATTTTGGCTGCAAGTGTGAAACGTATATATAAAACAACACAATACATCGAAATGGATATCAAATACGATTTGATATCAAAAGGATATCCTGGAAGAGCATGGCTTTCTATTATTTTTTAGCCTATTGAAATGTATCCTACAATAGCGAAAGTGGAACCGCAGATCTTTAAATATGCATCGAAATGCAACCTATTGGTAAGATCCATTTGCGGGTAGATTACGCCCAGATTACCGATCCTGCTTCTCCCCTTTTTATTTCAGGATTAAATCTGTACACAGCTTTTGACAGGAAAGCGCAGCAGATCCCGCCACTGAGTCCGGGAAACGAGCAGCCGTTGTGGCCATGGATACGTTAAACCCGCTGGGAAAACCCACATTTGTCCCTGTTTGCTTTTACTTATTTGTTTGCGGATGCAATTATCGGCGCGGAGAGTGGCAGCCGACGTTATTCAGCATGCGCTGTTCTTAATTTAGCACCAAGTACATTACATTACACCGTGCAGCTTGTTCTTGACAAAAATAGAGCTCACCTCGAGATATAAAGGTGTTTGCAGATGTTACATTTGCTTACCTTACTAAACCTTATTATACAAGCCAATCAATTATAACGATTCAAAAACTCCGACGTCTAAAAAGTTGAAAAACGGTGGGGCCGTAATTCAGAGAGCTGCGGAATAATGTAGTATCTGTTTAAACAGTGTGGAATGGAAGGGGGGGGCATTTGCAACGTTCCTGCGGGTGGCCTTGCAGGATTAAGAGCATTTACAAGAGCTGACAGACTGCCGGTAGCGGGAAATGAGCTGCAACAATCCTGGCAAACCAGTGAGATCAAGAGACCGCAGTGACGGCTGCACCATTAAGCCACGTAACGAAGGATAATTGATAGGAAAGAATAAATGGCCACCCTCAGTAGGCAATTTTCAGAGAGTGAAGAGCGTAAAGGAAATCTAGACCTCAATGAAAGTGACAGGGAACCAGTGAGAGGGATCCAGTGCATAGTGGCAGCAGGGAGCTGCAGGCCACACAGCTGTCACAGACATCTACCATCACACCGACCCGCAAGCCGCCACACCCCGAAAAGGCACCCAGCATCGCCATTTACGGCAAAACATCCCGCTGACTAAACAGGTGAAGCTGTCCTCTCCTGGGGTAGCCCTCCACACTGTGAAAATAGTACTCTACCAGGCAAGCTTATTTTCCAAGTGCCCCCAACCCTGCCTGGAATAAATGATTCGAAGATGGATGGATTATGGATGTTAGGCTGGTGTTAAAAAAATAAAACTAAAGCCAGGAGATTAATTTGCCAGGGAAGAAGCAGACCTTTGTCTTGACTTTCTCTTGACCCACTAGGAACAGGCTCTGTCTTCAGATGGACACTACCTATATATAGTACAGAGCAGGCAACACTACAATACGCTGTATAATATCCTGGAACACCCCAACCCCCAGTCTCCCCAGGAAAAACACCATCTGAGAAAATTATACATGAGTAGGAAGTATTTTAACAGGGGAGAAAGCTCTCGGGGCGATGTAGCTTCATACAACATTAATTCCCAACCTTATTACCAGCTGTGCTCCAAACCCAGTCGTGACTAAGAGGCTACTGAGCTGGTGGCTTGAACGCAGAGCCTCTCAGGTTGCTGAGGTGCTGCGCAGTCAGCAGTAAACGCTGAGCTGGAGGTGCCCGAGGAACAGGGCAAGTCAGCAAGCCTCCCGAGTACTCAAGGCGAGAAATTCCTGCCACATGCAGCCGTGGAAGAAATGAAGGGACCATAGTACTTTCTTAGTTTCACTCATTTCTCAATTTATGGCTCTCTGAGTATTATCTATATTTTTTACAAACTTCAAGCTGGCTCTTCTCTGTTTCTCATTGAAGGGCTTTTTTCCTGCTTTATGGGACTTCAGTCCTGCTTCTAGGAGCCTGACATGAACTTGTTCTAGCAGTGCACCTCACACCTGCACTTAATGTTCCCCATTCCTTTCGATGGTCACTTGATGACATCCTACGATTCCGCCCCTTGACTGGCTGGTTTCTGGTCGTTCCCAGTGTCTCCTGCTTCACCTTATTCTTGTGTGCTGCAGTAACCTGGAAACAACCCACTGCTCAGCATATCCTTCTGCCAGCAGAACCATGATTTACAGAGTGGTCTCTAAATTTTGTCCATGCCTGTATACACAATATTATTTAACTGTACCTTCTGTTAAGTATCACACCAAAGTTACACTTTATTACAATTTAGAGCTAAGTATTTCATTTTCACATAACATAGTAAAGGCTTAACCTCAATACACTAAAAACAATCATCCATCCATCCATCCATCCATTTTCCAAACCGCTTATCCTATTGGGTCGCGGGGGGTCCGGAGCCTATCCCGGATGCAATGGGCACGAGGCAGGGAACAACCCAGGATGGGGGGCCAGCCCATCGCAGGGCACACTTACACACCATTCACTCACGCATGCACACCTACGGGCAATTTAGCAACTCCAATTAGCCTCAGCATGTTTTTGGACTGTGGGGGGAAACCGGAGTACCCGGAGGAAACCCCACGACGACAATCAAACAATCATTTTTTCTCATATTGAGTATATAGAGTACATATAAAACCAGCATACAAAGTTAAAGCAAATATTTACTAGCCTTTAGTACATAGTCTTTGGAGCACAGATGACTGTGGCGGGGGGGGTTTGTCTTTCCCGAAAGCCCCATTTCAGGTGTTAGTCAGGTAACAATATATTAGAGAACTTCACATGGGATATTTAGTGCCCTCTGCGTATCGCCCCCCCCCCCCCATCCGGCTGTGCATTCATGGCCTGTCAGGATCACGCCAGACAGCAGCCGCTGGTTCATTTAAAGCGTAGGCTTTAATCACACATAAGTGAGATGGGCCCTGTTGTTCCAGGCATTACATGTATCCCATGTTTGAGACATGCTGTCCCATCTATATGTAAATTAAATGAGTATAGCAGCCTGCATTTTATTTTGCGTGTTTAATGGTTCGCATGATTTCCTCTTCTGTAGCAGAAGGACATTAGATTCAAGCCCCATATTCACACTCATTCTTTCAGGCAGTTATTTTGTGTTTTCCTCCACTCTCCCTCTAGTGCAAACGACGGTTTTAAATTCGACTTCAGCCGGTGCTGGGATTTTGTTTATTCTCAGTAACGGCAGCAGCGGGACGGAGGGCGGGTACGTGTGGGATGACGAGTCTCGCAAAGAAGTTCATGTCCCCGGACACTCGCTGCTCAGGCACCTGCCAAGCTTCTCCAGCTGCCCGCGCTGAAGGACGAGGATGAGGAAGGTCAGCGGGAGGATGGACGTTGCCTATTCGCATCGCACAGCGTCTCCACCGCTCCAGACTCGGATGTCTTCCTCGGTGACAAATTTCGAGCGGTGCTCTCACACATACAGTGAATTCTAAGTGACAGGTATGACACAAATCTTTTTTTTTTGTTACATTTTTTTAATTAAGTCCCCCCCCCTTAAACAGAAGTGGAAACGTGTGTGTGAGGGAGGGAGAGATATATCGAAATGTGACATCGGAAGGAGAGCCGTGGGTATGACAGTCTGAGCAAGAGAGAAATGAATAAAGAAGCGAAGAAATATGTGGATTTAAAGAACGATATAATCAGTGATATAAGAAGCTTCAGAGGAATCTACCCAGAGCCTTGAGCCAGTACTGACAAAGGTCACTCTCTGTTATAATACAATTTATTTATTTAACAGATGCCTTTATCCAAATGGACATTTTTATTTATTTATTTATCTGAGAAAGCAGAGACAGACAGTTGCTGGGGCCTTTGCTCAAGGGCTCAACAGTGACATCACTCTGCCGACTCAGAAATTAGAACAGGCAGCTACATGACAGTACAGATTCCTCGCATCCCTGTACCAGTAAATATCTAAAGGGGCTGCATCTCAGCACCTTCGGTAAATGGCGCCGTTAGAAATTAATGAAATTAAGCAGGCAATCCTTGGGAAAAAGCCCACTCCCAGTAAATGAGCGGTAACGAGCATGTGTCATTAACACTAGACCCGGGCGATCGCAGTGACTGATGGCCCACAAGAGATGACGGGAGTGCGGAGAGGTGAACGTGAGAGAGGGAGGGGCAGCACACCGGCACTGGAGCTGGGAAAATGACAATTCCCCCCATGATGACAGCGACTGCTTGTTAGAGCTTAAAAAAGTGCCTTGTCTGAAACGACAGAACTATCAAGTACTGGGAGGCACTACTGTCAGTGGACTCACCTCCCTTGAGCAATGCAGACAGAGAGATAGACCATCAGAAGGACTTAATCAGTTTCTGGCACGAATAAGATCTTGAAACATAAAAAGGATTTTCTTTTTTTCTGAGATTAATTTGGGATAAATGATCGTATTCTCTGCTTTAACTAGCTCCTGGGAACATGGTTGATATTATTATGTCCATTCAGTTCCAGTAAGCAGTTAAACAGTTATCCAACCAGACTCACCGTCAGTATGGATGGCAGAGGAGCAGATTATAGTTGGTGTAGAGGGGTTATGGTGGATGTGGGGGGGGGGGGGGGAGGCATCTTAGGCCACTTAAACAATCATAAGTCTGAAGAAATCCGGAGTGGGAATCCACAGACAAACGTGTGGTATGTCTTCATACATACATTCATAAATACACGCACACACACACACACACACACACACACACACATGCACAAACACATGTTTGTATTCATATCTTAGTGGGGACTCTCCATTCATTTCTATGGGCATAATCCTAATCCCAACTATACCAACCTTAACCCCTTCCCACCCCTAACCTTAATCATAAGTAACCAAACAAAATACAAAACTGCTTTTTTTTAATTGCAGTCACAGATATTTAAAATACTGAATTCCCCCTTGTGGGGACCAAAAAAAAAATTTAAATAAAAAATAACAGGTTTTTATCACAATGTGGGGACATTTGGTCCCCACAATATAATGTATACCTGGACCACACACACACACACACACACACACACAGACACAGTCTGCACACATTGCCTTAAAAATAAACAGCCTTCAATATTCTTCTGCATCACACCGTTAGTAAAATCATTTTTCTTCATTGTGCTGGGACATCACCCTGTCACCATCAGCTAACCAATATGTTCAGTGTCTAATACCACAGAAATTAGACTGTGGTATGTATGCATGAATGGATCAAAAAGTGCTTCCTCTATCAGAAAAAAATGGCAATTTTATATTGCTCTATAATTACGAAAGGTACTTGGTGATTCCTTTCTCTCCAAGCAGCAATTACTGCAATCACAAACGCTTACACCTTTACAACTTTGTATAGAAATGAATGATAATGGAAAGAAAGAAGGCCAGATATGCCATTTCAGCCCGACATACAACACACCCAGAGGAATTAAGGGTATTTCAAATGTGCCATGTTCCTAAGTAGGTAGGAAACAGGACCGTGGTTTATTTGGAGTAAAAATTTATCAACGTGACAAATTAAATGAAAATAAAATGTTGATACAAATTTGTTAAGCCTACAAGATTCAATACAGATTTTTTTCCCTCATCCCAAACACGATCTTAGGCCTAATTCACACAGACAGAAGATATAGGAACATTGAGATGCCAGTTGATCTAATTGTGGGGTTTTTTTTAGGAGCTGTTGGATGACACCCACATGAACACGGGAAAAACATGCAACCTCCACACACACAAGGAGCTGGGGGTAGGGTGTAAACCACAAATTCAAGCTAACGTGCCACATCGGCAGGTATGAATGATACATAAAACCAGCAAAAATGGAGACACGGGTTAGGGTTGAGATGCAGAAGAGGCTCACTGACAATGGGGAGCTGATGCCAGGGCACAAGGCAGTAGACAGTGAATACAGGAGGGCAGCGGTAACAGGCGAGGAGCAAAGCTGAGGAGGCTTCACTGGAGATCTCTCACCCATCATTTACTGTATGGAAAAGTAGCAAAACTAGGCATTCAATTGCATTTTAAGAATAGGAGCCACAGATGAAAGACTGACATCAATTGTTCATCAAGGCAATTCACAGAGACAAGGGCTTTCCCACTGATCTGCTCTAGCGACCTCAAGAAAGGGTCAATGAGAGACGCTGATGGACACAGAGCCTGAAATCTTCCTGTATTGACTCACTGGTGTGTGTGTGTGTGTGTGTGGGGGGGGGGGGAGATGACCTGTGACATCTATGTAGGTTTGATGACACAGCAACACAGCACGGGGGGGGTATGCGGGCCAGCCTTGGATGTTTCACCACAGGCCCCGTCCATCATTCTGGGTGTTTAAAAATTCCCCGGAACTGTAGAGACCCACCAACATGAGCCACAGGACAAAATTAGCCAAGGCAACTGACATGCAGGGATAGGTGATAGCGTCACTCGCAGTCCCTGTATGCTGCACCCGCTCAGGCTGACTCGAGGTCCCGGCTGGGGGGGCATTTAAAAAAGAAAAACCCAGCTCCGCTAATACGTGACTAAAGCGCAAAGGCAGGGACGCCGTGTCAATCAGCCGCCATGAGCCTGCAGCTGTGGTTCCCACTGCATCTCTCTCAGGAGCCACTGTCGGCCAATAGGCTCTTCCTACTTCGGGCGCGCTCACATCTACCGGGGAGGAAGATGAAATCGCCCACTCAACCCTCCAGTGAGCCCATTAACTGCATCTCCACAAACAGCGAGAATCAGGCAGGAAGGTAAGAAATAATCTCATCTGGGTCAGACCTCCGTAAGATGGAAGGCAGATGTGTATCTACCAAGAAGTACTAGAGGTCTGCATGAGGCACGGCACCTTAATAAAAGTGCCGGCAAGTCTTCAGCTGCTTTAAACTCTATCCCACAATCTGAAGCATTATCTATATTGCTAATCTAAATCTATATTTATTGACTATTGTTTTTAAATATCTCGATATTATTACCATCATTTGTATTTTTGTGTTTATAAATTTATTTTATCAGGTATTTTCACCACAGGCTGGACTACCTGTATGCCAACCCTACTTTCCTGTTCCCAGCTGAAGGAGCCAGGTCTTCCGTTCCCAAATCTGCTCTCATTTCACCCTGCAAATCAGCCGGCACCGTACGCAAAGGCCAGCCGGAATCTCACAGGCACACAGCCAGACTCGACAAAACTGCTGACCGAGTCCCAGCCCACGCCCCTCCCTCGGCAGAGAGGAGCCAATTTATTCTGCCAACATGGGGGCTACCTGGACGCAATCAATGAGTAACACCAGTTGGAAACACCAGGCCTGAGCCTATGCTGTCCACTCTACTCAGGCATGCCAGAAATATATAATAAGTCTACAGGTTTCCCAAAGTAATCGTAAATTGTGGAGATCTACACAAATGGCATGAAACACCTTAGGAACAGTGCTGACACAAAGAAAGAGAAGGAAATTCATGGCAATTATGCGTTACCACAAGAAAAAATGCTAAATGCTCAACAAATATTTCCTTGCATGACTCATTCTTTTCATATATTTGTGTAGATCTGAACAAAACGCTTAAGTATTATTGAGAATGTTTCTCTTTGAAGGGACCAGGTTGATCCAGTACAGTACATATGCATGCTATATTTTAAATGTGTAAAGTTTTTTAAAACTGGGTAACATGAACTAATTTTGTAACGCCCCTAAAAGGAGACGCCATTGAACCCTAACCTTTAAGCATTACCTAGCCTGCCCCTGGCACAGTGCGCTGAGTGTCTGCTCTTTCTGATTGACGATGATCATAGAAACAAAAAGGACATTCCGATATAATAGAATATTCCGATTGGCTTGAAGAGCCCATGGAGAGCTCATGCAAAAGGAGTAGCAATGAACTTTATCTTGAATTATTAATATACACTAGGTAATCTTGAATTGCATAAAAATGCTGCAGCATCTCCATTTGGCTAAATCTTATCCCCCCCGCCCCATGCTGAATTTTGTCAACAATATTTCAAAATACTGGAACTATATTACAAAATCAGAATAATATCCTGAAGGTATGAAAAATTATATACTGCCCGAGCCTAATCTCAACCCAGCTGCCTATGGTCTTGCAATCTGACAGTTGCATGCACATAACATGCAACGTCAATATTAATACTGCATATCACCCAGGCCTACTTCAGATCCTGCTTACAGATCACAATTTCAATTTTGTGATATGTTACTCTGGATCACTGATGACCTGCATCTGTCCCTCAAACATGTTTCTTGAGTCATGCATCCTTCCCATCATTCTGTACCTCATTTCATTCAACCACAACTCTGCAATTTCCAGTCGCCATCATTACATCTCTGTCCTTCCCTGAGTAAGAACCGGTGTTGTGTATTTACGGTCGCAAGTTAAATATTAATACTTTGTGTCCAATAGGCTTAAATAAACTTATCAGTAGTGTTTGGCTCACTGGGTGAACAAACAAGAGATGTGGAAATGATGAAACCTTTGTTTACCAGCAGAAAGTCGACATCCTCTGTTATTAATGGCTTCATGTTGCTTTATCCATATAAGATTTTGTTTATTGCTGGTACCTTGAGGGGTACAAAAAACACAGCCATAGTTTGCCATAACTAACTACCTCAGTCATCCATTAGGGCCAAAAAAATGCATTGGTTTTGGCGGAAACTTGTGCACATTTTCCATCAGAAGCGGCTCACAGCTAGTTTATGCAGTATGTGAACATATCAACAACATCAACAACAACAACAACAACAACAAATTTATTTTTATATAGCGCATTATCACAACATTACATCGTCTCAAAGCACTTTACAGCATCCTCACCCAAAGCCCCCAGTGAGTAAGCCAAAGGCGACAGTGGCAAGGAAAAACTCCCTAGAAGGAAGAAACCTTGGGAGGGACCAGACTCAAAGGGGGAGCCCATCCTCCAGGGGCCGGCACATCTGAGAGCATCACACTGATGTCACGACTGTTGGTACGAAATTCTGTCCGTCGGCCTGTCTTTGACAGAGAACCAGCGCAAGTATTTCCTGGGTTTTATTTTATTTAGTTAGTCAAATGGTTTGTGAATTGACTACAAGAGATTTTATCTGAAGCTTCACTCGGTTGTTTACCACCATTGAACTCACTTAATTCATTTGTTAACTGATTTATTTTAATCTTATACCACATTGGAGTTTATTGGGTGTTTGTCATGCTTTAATGCATTAATTAGATTTAATTGGTTAATTAGAAGCTGGAACTTCTTTGGTGTTGCTCTAGTACAAGGAGGAGAATGTTAAAAAGTTCATGAACAATGACTGATTAAACGACGCATTAAAGCTCACTGATAGGTTGGCATCCCACCCAAGGTGTGTCTTGCCTTGTGCTCTGTGGTTAACAGATAACTTGTTTAAAGGGAAAGTTTCCGAGATCCTGGCGCTGAATTAGCTGCCCCCTGCTTTGTCCCGACGTCACATATGGTGTAAAGGCAGAGGATGCATTTCAGTGTTGTGTCAACAAGGCAGAGTGGTGTGTCAACAATGACCACTGATCACTAAATTCTAAAGAAAAAAAAAAAAGCTGTTTATTTAACTATACCGTTTTCTTAGAATTACTTTGTTATGGTTTATGTAACAGGATAAAAGCTTCACTTCCAACTAGGACCTCATGAGATCTAGAGTCTAAACCTGTTCAACTTATCTGGTCACTGGTCCAATTTAACCCCACAGATGGTTCATTATAGACTTTAGAATTAAATTAAAAATGTGTGAACAATTTAAATAAAACATTAATTTTCCCAAATCTCCATGCCTAAAACAGTTTCTTTAACAGTTCCACTGATGTTTCCTGCAGTTCAAATTCATTCAAGTTTGAGAAACACACCCCCCACCCCACATCTCGGATTTCCCTTGGTTGTTTAATTAGTCTGTCTTGTGAATAATTTACAACCACAATAACTATAAATTATTAATTCAGATCTATTTTCTGTGCCTGAATGAGACAAGAGGCCCAGATGGTGATTTTTATTAGCTGGAAAAACTACCTGCTGAATGAATATGTAACCAATTTCTGATTGACTTACAGAAATATAGAGTGCACTTGTATTCCTACACTCTGCATCCACAGAGTCACAGCTATACTGACAATAAGAGACAATTTTGTGAACCATCAGTCCCTTGATTTATTTATTGGGTCTTTTTGCTAGCTTCTCAATGAAACGCTTGTGCTGCTCGTTCTGCCACTGAAGGATATTTTAAACCAAACACAGTGGCGATACAGACGGCTCACACAGCCCGGGCTGGGATATGACCACCCTTTATTTCCATGGTGACTGATCGCCGGCTTTGTGCGAAGACAGGCAGCAATTAATGAAGCCAAGTCGGACCAAATTTGGGTAATTACTCTGATAAGAATAAACTGGGGCAGCTGAGTGGTTTCAACATAAAAAGAAGTCATCATTCCCAAATTTAATATCACGAGTGTTTGGGCTTTTGCCCATGGACTCTGATTTTAATTGTTTTCATTTAAAATTGATTTTCTGGTAGGTTTCTTTTTTTTTTCTTGTTAAATTACATTACATTTACTTAGTTAGCTGATATATTTGTCCAAAGTGATTTACTGCTGAGGATCAGAGAGCAGGGTCAGTCCCTGGAGGAATTAGGGTTAAGATCCTTGCAGAAGGACCCAAAGGCGACATCAGTCTGGCAACCAGAGGATTTGACCCACGGTCCTTCCCATCACAGCTGAGGGTTAACCCTTAGTTTGCTGAACCTCTGCCCTCCTCTGGTAGCAGACCTCAGCTCCACAATCTGCAGCAGTACATGCGCGTTGTCACAGCTCCATGTCACCATTATTAACAAACAGGCAGTTCAATACCACTCCTCTGTGACAGGTGCAGTTTGCTGAACCCGCACAACAAAAGCAGGCAATAAAAAGACTGCAAACAGCCGCCTACAGAATCACCAATAAAAATGTTTGATCTTTAAACATCCCTCCACCTTCAGCAGGTTTCCGGGGTTTTTCTGAGCTTCATTGTTTGATACATCTGTCACCCAAGCAAATTTCATCGTCACTGTGAAACAGCACACATCCATATTTAAATAGGCAGTTTATCAGTGGGGATGATCTGACAATCCCCTATACTTCCCTCTTCTTAAAGTTACTGCAGACGCCCACGTATCACAGAAAGCGTTTTCTGGCTACATGAGTAGCAGCAGACAGTGTAACGCAGCGGGATTTTAAATGCTCTGCCATGGATTACGAGTTAAACAGTCTTTGGGGACCCACTTAAGACAAAATATGATATATAGCTCAGTGATGGCTTCAGTGGCAAACACAACACTGTATAATTGAGTCAATTATAGAAAAGCACAGGAAGTGGCTGCTGCGTGCTTTGCCTGTAATTCATTTTACTTCTGGCTGTTTACAAACGGAATTAAATTTGCCTTGGGGCCAGGTTCTTCATTATTTCAGAAATTTTGATGTAATATAGTAATCACACCATAAGGCCGCCAAGTGGTTCTTGCCCCCTCCACCACTTCTGGATGTTGTTGTCACGGTTTTTCCGAAAAAAAAAAAAAAAAACAGGCGAGTCAGCAAGACGGCCCGGTGTGCCGTGAGGCCCCATCAGTTCTGGGCCGAAGCCAGCGGAGCGCGGACCAAAAAGCGGGGGTCGGTTCTTGTCGCCAGCCCCTCTCTGCCTGGCCGCCCACACATCACGCAGTACTGATGAGCCGTTTTTTTTTACCCAGCAGTACAGCTTTGACGGGTGGATGAACAGTTAAAGACGACCTTTGTCCTTTCTGGCAGATAAAATAAATGTAAAAAGTTAATATTGTTTGTGAATTTATTTATGGCAGATGGTCATGCCAAGAAAGTTCGATAAAGAGCTAGAGAACATTGCTTCACACGGTCCATTAATCATTAACTATAATTTAAAGAAAATAATAATAATAAATAACCATTGCCCTGTAGGATATTTTAAAAGCAGGCCGTCACAACAGCTCTGCTCAGATACTTCTGTGTTGGTTAACAACCAGGAGTCAGATCAGGTGGACGATTATCCCAGGAGGCGGCAGAAGCGGAGTTGTCATATTGATGCAGACGGCGTCTCTGTGACGCCAGCAGCGGCTACAGACCATCTCTGATGCTACGCCCACGGCACCAGTACTGGTCCATTCAGCGGACGTCAGAAAGCCACAGGCACCCAGCTAGGCACCTCATTAATAGAGGCTTCAGTTCCCCATTTTCCCTCTACAACTCAGACTGCATAATGAGCTCCTGGCCCAGATTTGTATTTTTTTTTTTTTGTAATAAAGACAGGGCCCCAGTGCTAAATGTACCTCACTGGCCATTTCTGGGAAACGTGGAAGCTCCATGTGTGTGGAGTCAAAGTAGGACCGGAGCCCACAACCTTGAGGTGTGACGGCAGAATCACCAGATAGATCCGGTGCACTTTTTTTCTCTCCTGAACGACCCGGTATAACTGGGTCACCCTTAACAAACATGACATCCTGGGGTCGTTATGATGAATATGCTATCGTGGCGGCCGGTGCTACTGACGTTAGTTAGCTGAGGCTTTAATCCGAAGGGAATCACATAGCTCATGATTCTTACACGTAAACGATTCATCCGGGCGGAAACTGAAGCAACATTATGCCACCAAAGGGTACAACAGCATAGTCTCTCCTGAGATTTGCCCAGTTTTTTGAGGAATCTAGTTAGCATTTAAAGCTAACAGGCAGCCTTAGTCAGATCCCATTAAAACTGCAGAAAGGGCATAATGTCAAATCATAACTACTGTGACCTGATTGAAACATACATCCTTCTGATCAAACAGTCAGAGCATGTTCCTGTCATTCAGTCAGTAAGGGTGCAGCCCCTCCCTTCCCAGTATCCTATGCTGTCCCAGACAGGCTCCACCTCTTACCCCATAACCAATAGGAATGGATGTTCCTACTAATTGCTTGGATCACATTTTTACCAGCCCCCGAATTATGTCTTACACGACCAGATGAAGTTAATCACTTTTTTAAGAATTCTTCCATTCAATAAAGCAGTTAATTAAGAACCAGAGAAGTCGGAGCCCCCCTTTTTTTCTTTTTTTTTTTTTTTTTTTTGGGGGGGGGTTCAACTGACAAACAAACACCAGACAATAAAATAATTAAACTAGAAATTTGCAGCTAGATTTAAAAACTGTTCCTTAAAGACAGCTAGTATGCTACATCACAGAGACAGTTGTATTAGTTACAGATTACATTTAACCGATTACAGAATTATGACAAGTGTTATCATAGATTTATTAAGATGTTATTAACATAATTTGGCCCCATAATAAGAGTAATTAGCGTACGTTTGCTTGAGCACCCTTAATTACACTGGCTGAGCCTCGGAGTGTTCACCTGCAGTGTTTCCTTCAAACTGATGACTCAAACTCTGAAACGACACCCAGCACATTTACCAGAATCCCGTGTTAGTTAAAGTTCTCATTATGGCATCATCCCCCAAGCATTCATTTCTTTCCCACTTCGGCTGTGGCATGGAACTTTGAAGGCCAGCCCTCCTCACACCATTGGCTAAGGTTCCTCTTCTGGGGGCCTGGATTGGCCGCTCGCTGACACTTGCTATCATGTGCACGCTCACTCCCCTCCTTCCACACAAACACACACACATACAGACAGCTGACAGAATGACTGAAACCACACAGTCTGCATTTAGTCCTATTACAGCCCAGGGCAGGGCAGCGGCACAGCATTTCCCAGGGTGCCACTAAAAGCAAAAAGCAGCGACTTGTTTAATTATCTTCCCCTTTACTTCACTTGCCTTATTTCTCCCCAGGGGCACAGGGATGAAAATGAGATCGCCCCCCAAAAAAATTATATCCTTCCAACGGGTCCACCAAAGCCTGCATCTATGGTCTAAATAGATTCATTCTTCGTGAATCGCAGTCGGCCCTGACTGTGATTCTGTCAAGGAATCTCTGAGGGAAAAAATGCAGCAAATATACTTTAATTCAACTCCTCCACATACAGTGCTGGCGTCCGGGTTAACTCTCCGAATCTGAGCCCCACCCCCAGAAACAATATCAGAAGAATGACAAGGGATTCAGTCCAGTAGATGAACAGTAGATGAGCCTTTCCCTTCAGGTGAGCCTGTTATCTCCCGCATTCTATTCACGGTAACTTTTTTTTAAAAACAGTCACAAACAGCATTTATTAGTCTAGAAAACACTACAATTCTGTCAAGAATTTGAAAATATTCAAAATAATAATTAGCAAGGAAAGCATAGCATGGTGGTCCAGCAGACATTAGTACAGCTTCACGCCACTGCTGCTGTTGGCGCAATTCCTACCCATAATTCAGCAGCTGTCCTTCCACAGTCCAATAGCACGGAGGCTCTGAATTGCCCAGTGTGCAGTGCTGATGAGTTGGCACGTCCTTGGTGTGCCCTACCTTGTGAGCTTTGCTGCAGGTTTGCCAACACCTTCTACCAGAAAAGCAGTTACAAAAGATAAATAGATCAGATATAATATATGCATAGCTTACATTTCGCGAAATGATAAAATCATATTTTTTTTTACAGTTAGTAACATCTCAAATTTGAATTAAAAAAACTGCATTATGTTCCATGAATTGAATGACCACTATTATCTAATCAGCTATCTAAAAAAATATATTTTTGCATTATTCTCTCGTTGTATTGACATATGGATTTTGTAACCCCCCCCCCCCCCCAGCTCTCCAAATAAAGTGCCTTTTACTTTGAAATATTTTTCTTTATTTCAGTTGTATACTTTGCATTTTAATTACTTTAGTTGCGAAGGACTGGCACTGTAACAGACTGCAATAAAGGGATGGAAGCATTAATACCTCAGCACTGGGAAGTAAGCAGCCAATACATGATCCATTTAATCGCATTAAATGCACCCCTGCTTTAAAGCCTTTTTACAGTTTTACAGATGGTATTATGGTAATAAAGCCAAGCACATATCTGCGCTCACGATTATCTGAGTCAACCCAGTTTATCATCATTGTGTGTAGCTGCACCAATATTAATGTTTCACGGTGAACTGTACAGACTCGATTATCAAAGGAAAGTGTGTGAGAGGAAAAGCGAACATTATTTCATTATTCATGCCTATTGTCTATTTATAATCAGTTTGCTGTTAGTTTTTCTTTGTGCTGGGTGTGGCTGAATGAGCAAGCACACTGAATGACTTGTTGCACATGGCTAATAAAGCATCGTGAATCTCGAATGGCTGTAAAGGCAAACAATCAGGTCTGTGTGACAGCAAGACAACACAGGGAGTTCAGGAGGAAAGTTCTGCTCTATATCAAAGGTGTCAAAGATTATCCACCAAATTCCTCATCAGTGGGAGATTTCCTTCCATCTACCCGCGTCACACGCCCCAACATCACCTTCCCTAAAAGCAGCAAACATATTGTTTTCCGCACTTTGTTTCCCCCACAGGAGGAAGCAGCTGCCACTCCTCATCAGACATCAACACCATGCCAGGTTTCTTCTCATTGTGCTTGTCAGCGCCTCCCTCGCTCTGGAGGTGACCCCCCTCCGGCTGCCAGCATGAGCCGCGGTATGACTGCCGTGTGGCTGACAATGACGCTTATGGTCCACGTGTGCCCTGGAGGTAGCGATGGTGACGACAGGGAGTAGCAGCTCAGAAGCGATGCTCTCTTAAAGAGGCAAGAAGCATCGCGCTCACAGTTTTGTGCTCCGCATGTAAACACGATCTTGAATGGATTTCTGCACAATTCGTTATTGATTTTCTTTAGATCCTAAAAAATCATTTATGAAAGGAATGGAACAAAGCAGAGTTATGGAGCCGCTGTCAAAGGTCAGGAGGCTACAGTCACGTCACAAGCTCAACGCTACTTACGATGAGTCCATATGGGGAACTCCTACAGCGACTTTGAATGGCTTTCACCTCCACAGCTTCCACAGTGAATACAGAGGAAGGTACCAATGAATCCATCCATCCATCCATTCAACCCCATTCTATGAGGGTAATACAGAATACAGTATGATACAGTAATTCTGAAATCCCAACATTTATAATTGTGCACAAAATCCTATTAATTGTATCTGTGCTTCTGGTCCACAAAAACAGTCATTTAAGATGCTTAATATTGGCTCAGTTGCCACACACAGCAACCGCAAAGCAACATGCAATTTTTCTAATAGAGACTGCAGTCGTGCAGCACTCAATCACACAATCACGACTCTACCCCCCCCCCCCCCCCCCCCACCATTAAGTCTGGAGATTTAGTGTTCATTAATGTGGAATCCTTGGAGCAGTCGACGTGTGAATTACCACCAGCAGGTATGGAAATACTTCAGCTGTTAGCCTGTGAGAGCACATTAAAAATACAACCCCCACCCCCCCAGTCTGCTTCCATAATTCTCAGGTTCTGTGATTCTCAGGTTTAAGGTGATATAAAATAAACAAAAGAAGTGATTGAAAAGTTTTTTTTATTTGATATGTGTGTTGTGGTTAAAAAGTACTTCATTTTTTTTTTTAAATAACATGTAAATGAAACTTAAAGATGCATCAGATGGCTTTTCACTAAGTAAAATTCTTGCTTATTCATTTGTAACGTCCCTGTGAAAATGCATTAAAATATCAAGCTATTCACGGATTACTTCTTATACCTCTAACAAAGTCCAGTGAGTAAGGTAAGTTTTGGCAGCAGTACAGTGAGCGAAAAAAGTCAAAACACAAAAATATGGGACAGAATTAAAGGCGTCATGCAGTCAAGGCGTCATGCTAGGCATCATCTCATGCACTCGAGAAATGAATCAGTCTGGTCAGAGTTACTAATGAAAATGAACATTAAAGCTGATAAAAAAAACTTCACTTTGAATCTTTTACTGAATTTTGAAAGAAAATTTCAAAGAAAAAAAAAGAAAAAAAATAAGGAGGCAAAGCTGCTCACTGGCATGACACGATCTGAACATAAGGAGGCAGAGCTGGGGGCTTGCATGACGCGATTTGGACATAAGGAGTCCAAGCTATACTCTGCAATGGTGTGATTTGGACAATAAAAGACAGAGCTGGGTTCTGGCATGGTGTCATCTGGACATGAGGAGGTGAAGATGAGGTCTGGCATAGTGTGATCTGGACATGAGGAGGTGGAGCAAGACTCTGGCGTAGTGACATTAGGACATAAGGGGACCAAGCTGTACAATGGCACGACACAATTTTGACATAAGGAGGTGGAGCTAGGCTCTGGCATGGTGTGATTTGGACATAAGGAGGCACAGCTAGGCTCTGGCATAGTGCGATTTGGTGATAAGGAGGTGGAGCTGGGCTCTGGCATGGTGCGATTTGGACATAAGGAGGTGGAGCTAGGCTCTGGCATGGTGCGATTTGGACATAAGGAGGCACAGCTAGGCTCTGGCATGGTGCAATTTGGACATAAGGAGGTGGAGCTAGGCTCTGGCATGGTGCGATTTGGACATAAGGAGGCACAGCTAGACTCTGACATGGTGCGATTTGGACATAAGGAGGCACAACTAGGCTCTGCCATGGTGCGATTTGGACATAAGGAGGCAGAACTGGGGACTTGCACGACACGATTTGGACATAAAGAGGCGGAACTTCACCAGGTTCTGTCTCCGTTTAAATCTTGCTTATAAATACATGCTTATAAATACATATAAATCTCTGTAATAGAGATTTTATTTTGCTAGCAAGTCTATATTTGCTAAGAAAAACAAATTAACATTTAAACACATGCAAATGAACAGTTACACCATAAAAAAAATAAGAATTTGTTCTGTTCTCCAAAATGCTGCTGATATCTTGCTGGATAGCTAGAATAATACAACTTCAGGTCCCATACCTCTCCTCAGGGAAACCCCAGCCATTCCACGTATGAATATATCACTTAATTAGCTTAATTAGTTAAATAAACTGATGAGACAAATATCATGTGCTAGTGGTCGAGGCAATGTACACACACAGACCTGGGGGGGGCCGTCCATTCATTTCCATGGGCAAAACCCTAATCCCAACAATGACAACTTTAACCCCTACCCAGCCCTAACATTAACCATAGGTAACCATACAAAATACAAACCTTTTGGCATTTTTTACTTTTTTGATTGCAGTTTCAGATTTTTATAAAATTGAATTTCCCCTTCTGGGGACCGAAAAAATGGTCCCCACAACACCGACAGACACTTCATTCAACAATGGGATTTCCTAAATCACAGCACTCACCAAGAGTGCCACAGAAAATGCAGTGAGGCTTCTATTCTCAGTTCAGCTACAGCACTGTAGTATTATCCGCCATCTAATTTCATGCGTGTGCAATAATTATCCATCATTATTATGTTTTATGCAAAATCTAATGGGCAGGGGATGAATGACACAGTTCTCCTTGGCCAGAAAGACTTCAGGAGCTGCAAATGTTCGGGTCGTGAAATACAGTGTGATGGGATTCATAATATATGTAACCGACTGTACAGAAACCAAGGATCCAGGCTCTGAACTCACTTGGGTTTGCATGAAATTGCCTCCTGAGACCCACCACTGAGCTGATATAGCCTCACGTCTAGGATTGTGTGTTCAGTTGCCAACACCGAATCTGTGTGTTTTGCTATTCACATGGTCTTGCTGTGTTTATATAACTAACTAAATACTTTTTTTTTCCCCCAAAGCCCAAAGATTCGCCCTCTAAGTGACCCGGGGCTTCTACCTATGAAGACAGACAAATAGCAACCTAATAAAACCTTGTTTCTATGTGTCTGAGGGCATTATTCATTCATTTTCGAATAGCACTCGAGTTTTAATGAAAGATGTCCCACATGGGGATGAGGGCCCCCCCCAGCCTTTCTTGCCTTTTAAACTACAGCCCCTGGTAGAGAATCCTGCCCCAAGGAGGGTGGTGACACTTACGTCTTGCGTAACTAAGCTATTATGCACAGGAGCCTCGCTGTTCCTTTAGTCTCCTTCCTGATTGGTTTGTTGGATATCACTTTGGAAATACCACCAATGAGCTGCCATAGCTTCAGCTCCAGGAGCCCGCAGGAGACTGCAGCCACCCAAAATTATATTTCCCTGTGCAAAATTACCCAGGACAGCTTTAACCAGCCTCACCCATGCCAGGTCTACGTTACTGTAGCTATCTGAAATATGACAGCTAGCTGGATATAGAAAGTGACAGGCTGTGTATGTGCTAATCCTGTGATTAGCAGATACTCTAAATTTCACGCTAACTACACTCTACAGTGCCCCAGACAAATTATCCATCCATCCATCCATCCATCCATCGTCAGTAAAGGGTCACGGGGAGTTTAGGAAGGGTAGAAGAAAGGCATAAGGCAAGAGGAGAAAATGGAAATAAACAGAAGAGGAAAAGGCACAAAATAGCAACAGCATAAACAATGAAGCGGAAACAGCGCTTCATCCGAACCGCACGTTTCGTGACTTTAGCTTTCCGAATATAACCAGCACAAACAAATACAAATGTGTGCAGACTAAAAATAATGTACTGAAAATATGTTACATAAATCTGCTAGTTTCTGTCAATAATTGTTGCATCTCATCATATCTGGATTATCAAAGATCAGAGAGCCTGTCATTATGAACAAAACACATCTGCGAAGCCCCTAATCACCGGCAGTAATGTGATTTCGATACTGCTTTTCGTGGCATGCTGCAGGCCAAAGCTGACTGGTACAGTATTAATGGGGATTACTTGGGTTATTTACCGAAGAGCAAGACCCACGGGGTGAGAAGATATGACCTTGGACCCAGTACTCCTGCTGAATAACAGAATATTTATTGATCGTGTTTTGGAATGGGAAGTTACTTATAAATTCTTAATCATAAATAAAGTACAGAGGATACTAAAGGTGTCACATGACATTTCTTTTTCCATGTAACTCTATTGTTAGCCTTGCACCTGTAGTTTCCAAGATTGCAGATCTCTGTGATCCTACGCAGGACCAGCAAGAGTAAAAGTAACAGAGACAGGATGTGCACAGAAGCACTGAACAGAGGGTAGGGGACACCCTGGATGGGATACCGACCAAATATGAACAAAGCCTGCTGTCTGATTCACATGAAATCTGCTTATAAAATGGTCATTATTTGTAAGAAGTTCGCAATTTCATTACTTGAGAATCATCGCGATCTATTTTAACGATGATCTTCAGTTCCGTTCTGTACTTCTGAGCTGGATTAGCGGTCGGAAGATACAAAATGTGAAAATGACAGAAGCTCCTGACAAAGGACCTAGAAGGTTCAGTAATAACTCACTTTCCAGGAATACATCACCCCCCAGGCCATTTTCCCTCTGCCCCTGAAGTTTATGTTTCGAGATTTTTCTCCAATATATTCTTCCTTCTCTTTGTGTCCTTTGTGGTTTTAATCTTAACTACCATATATGTTATAATAAGAGACAGCACCCAACAATTTGAAACCCTGCACAGAGGGAGTGATGGAAAATAACTCAGATAAAGGGCACTCCCCATAAAACTCTGCAAGAACAACATATTACACAATATATAACATTATAAGTGGAAAACACTATACAATATATTATATTCTGTGTAAGAAATGTGCTCTAATATAAATACCAACACAACACTACATTATCAATTATTTAATGCAGCATGACAGGACAGGCTGAAAGGCACTGTACTACACAATCCACAATATAACAGGACAGGCTGAAAGGCACTATACTACACAATCCACAATATGACAGGATACACTGAAAGGCACTATACTACACAATACACAACACGACAGGATACGCTGAAAGGCACTATACTACACAATCCACAACATGACAGGACACGCTGAAAGGCACTATACTACACAATCCAGAATATGACAGGATACGCTGAAAGGCACTATACTACACAATCCATAATATAACAGCACAGGCTGAAAGGCACTATACTACACAATCCAGAATATGACAGGATACACTGAAAGGCACTATACTACACAATCCACAACATGACAGGACACGCTGAAAGGCATTATAGTATGTAAAATCCCGATTCATAGGCAATACACTAAATAAAATTCCAACTGAAAAGCTTTATTTACTATAAAACACTGTGTAGCACACTATAGTAATTAAAGTTACAAATGAAGCTCACTATACTTTAAAAAGTACATTATCTAGTATGACATCCTTACTGAAGGGCGATTTCAAGTGTAAAAGTCTAGGATTACCAACCAAATAAACAGAGCAGACCTCATAGCTGGCCCAGTCTATTCAAGATTAATACCATATCAACTGTATTGTGCTTGTGTTATATTTTAGATTAACCACAAGCCCTTGTCATTAGCACAACAAGCATATCTGATACCCTTGGTTTGAATGTTTTGATTAATGGCATTACATCAGTAGTAAAAAACACATTAAAACAATTATAATCTTAACAATTGTAGTGCTCTGTTGGCAGCGCCATACGATATCGAAATGAGGGGAAGCAAAACGAAACATGCCAAATTGAATAAGCAGAGAATAATCATCAGTAGCCACTCAGGTGCGGCTCTGTTTTTCTGCAGTACAAGCCTGACACTTCTGCACAGAACAGGTGATCGAACATTTAATGGAATTTCATGGAAAGCCAATTATGACTGGAGCACTTTCCCTGCAAAACTGACACTATTATCCTCCACCATTTCTTTTTGGGAAAATATTTCCCATCGTAAATGCAGACTCGTTGATCATAATCTCTTTATTAATATTCATAGACTGTTCATTTCTGTTCACATGCTATTGCTTCTGGTCCTCCTGCCGTCTTGAGCACCCTGGAGTCACGCTGAATGGCAACGGGCCGCATTACTACCCTGCAAAATGCTCTAATGAACTGAACAAAGAGGGAGTGAAGATCAAGAATGACACTCAGCATAAAAGCGAACCACTGCTGTGGCCCTTTCCTGCTGTTTGCCTGTGTGGCCAAACGTCTTTGAATAATGAAAGACGATTATAGTCAGTAGCTGTTTCAGCAGAAACTCTCACCTGAGCACGGCTGCCTCAGAACACTCTCCGCTTCAAAAAGCGACGGTAATCCCACACCAGAAAAACAACTTTGCAAAGTTTCAAAATAGCACTGGCCAACAACCAGAAACCAAAAACTCCCCCAGTCTATTTACATTTTTGGTTTGAAGCCTCCAACAGAAGATTGTTAACCTGATTGTTTTCATCTTGTTCCTCGGAAATGTGAATGGACTCTTAGATACATACTGTAACATATCACACTTCCAGGATCTGGACGGGACAGGATTTGCACATCAGCCAGCCAAAGAGGCCTCTGTACCAAGCTGGTAATTAATTCAGGTCTGCGTTACTTCCAAACTTTACGTGACAGATAGCAAGGATCAAGGAAACCAGAATGTCCTGATGTAATCTAATAGTCCTCTCCATTCTGAACGCAGACTACATGGGTTCGGACCTTTTTCTGCTCTCACAGCAACACTGAGGCGAGATAAATCTGCTCAGAGCACAACAGAATGTAGCACCCGCCAAAAAAAAAAAAATCAAATACCAAAAAAACAGAAAGATGCTCTGTTCTTCAACAAGATCACGCCTAAGAGGAGCCAAGCTGTCTGTGTCATCTTGTCAGGCCCAATGATCGGGATAAAGCTACATTTTGTTTTATCCGTAGACTCCCAGACATACCAACACGGCCGGAACCATTTTTGGAACTTGGTGGCGACGACAGACCAGTGCAGGACTTTGCGTTCTGATGCTAGGTGACTATCTGTACTGAAAAAGAGGCTGTACAGTCCACAGACTATTCATGGAGTTTCGCAAACAGACACATGCAACCCCACTTGGTGGTAAGGAATTATCAGAGTAAAGGGAATATTGTGAGGAAAACATGTGCTAGATAATACAGCTAAGCACACATAGAAATCCCAAATGCAGCTCCCTGACTCTCCATTGTGTCAAGGTAGTCATAACTAGCATATGATAAATTTCTATGCTGGAACAGACAGTGCTTAAAAGCACAGATCTAGGAACACAAACAGCCCAAGCAAAGACAGGAGTGGAAATATTTTGAAAGGGATCCTTTGGAAGAGTCAGGAGCTGGCTGCGTTCTGGAGACGGCTCAATCAATCCACAGCTACGACGAAGTCTGCGAGCGCAGACAGTGAGAGGCTTGAGAGACAGCAGCCTTTAGGCGCAGGCATGGAACTGAGAGCCCACAGAGGCTGTGACGTTCGCACGAGTTCGTCTTGTCGATTCCCTAATTGCCCTGAATGAGTTCCTAGATAGTCGAGCAGACGTCACCTTATTTTTTAAAAGTCACTCTTTGAAAAATCACTGTTTTTTCATATGCACACGTATAACAGGGTTGGGCGGAGTTACAATTTCTGACAGAGAAGTGAGAGGGAGTGTCTGTACATCACCATGCACACTGCTAAATTAGAACACAGCACTCACACAACACAGGTGTCTTCTTAGTCTTAAAATGCGACTATTTTAAATTTTTCCTCTAATGGTGTTTTGCTCACCCACTGGCTGTTAAATTAATCTCCTATAGACCACATGTTGCTGCTCTGTCTACAGTACATGTGACAAACATATATCACGCCCCCCCCCCCCCCCCCCCCCCAGTCATCAACCGCGACCTCTCATTCGCTATTTAACCCAAACGACCAGCAAAGAGCCGATGAATAAATAGCTGAATGGAGCCGGTGCTGGATTTCGGAAGCCGAGATAAGAGCATTAGCGGACAGCAGGGCCCGCGGTCGTGTGAAGATCCGGGGTTAATGTGTCTCTGATGCTCTGCCGGCTAAGCGATAAGTCGCGAGTCTGGCCAGCTCGAACCCCATTATCCCAACAGCAGCGGTGGCTCTGCTCAGAAACTGGCAGGTACCACCATCTAGGAGTCCGATTTATGCTAAAAAATAACAACAATAAAAAAAAAAACTAAATCGAAAAAGAAAGGACAGATTCGAGTCCAGTTGAAAATATTACCTGTAGACGTTTTAGCACAGAAAACATTGGTAGAGCACAGCGCTTCTATTTACTCTCTGTCAATCTATGCCCTAATTGTTAACTGTCTGTTGTCATGGCGTCTGCAGAAAACAGTGTCAGTATTAATGTCCACCAGCCTCATGTGGCAATAAAGAACCTGATTCTGAAAGTGTCAGTTTTGGCAAACAGATATTGGAGAAAGAAATAGTATAGAAATAAAATATAATTTACGAGTGATGAGTCATATGAGAACTAATAGACATGTTTACATTAATATCTGGGATGGATGCATGAAATTAAGGGAAACGGGGGCGTCACAGAAACTCAGTTTCAGGATCGTGAGGTTTTAGGAGCTGAGATGAAGTGAGACTGATCCAAGAACAAACAGGACAAACAAAAGGACAAAAGGACTGGTGTTGTTTTTTAAGGTCCGGCTGAGCCTTAAATGAAGTTTCCAAAGATCATTCTGCAGAGAAGAACCTGGACATTTTGTACTGACCTCCTATCTAGGTAAAACACGCAAGAAAACCGGCCCACCCCCCCCCACCCAAGTGCCACTCTTTGCAGGGTGGGGGGTTGAAAGTCATTGAGATTTTAGGAAACGAAGAGCAGGAAAAGCACAGTTTTAGTTTGGATTCCGGGTCACCAAAGTTTGGAGAGAGATTCAGGCGTTCAGCCTAAACCATGGGTGACCAATCTTACCTGCAGAGAGCCGGTGTGTGAGCAGGTTTTTGGGATAACCTGTAGCTAGGTCAGCTATTCAAACCCAGGAGTGAGGACTCTTCAGCCAATCAGCCCTCAAATTAGTAATCTAATTTGGGAGTTGCAGCGAAAACCCGCATATACATCAGCCCTTTGCAGATAAGATTGGCCACCCCTGGCCTAAACTAATCCGTATAAAAAAAACGTGCATCACCATTTTTGCACTCTAGGGTCAAACAAAACCCCTGTGCTTGTAATCATTTCATCTCCAGCTTTCGCCATGAAACGCAGCTTCGACTACACCCAGAGCCAGGTGACTGAGGCAGATAGAAGGGGAATCTCAGGCGGGAATCTGAGGCAGGAATCATAGGCAGGATTCTCACGTGGGAATCTCAGGAAGAAATCTCGGGTGGGAATCTGAGACTGGAATCTGAAGCGGGAATCTAAGACAGGAATCTCAGTTGGGAATCTCATGCTGTAAAAATTTCTGAAATTTCACCGGCATGATAACAAGCTGGGAGTAATAAATCCAAACCAAGTAATCTTTCAACCTGAAGCCCCCTGCCCACGCCCCCATGTCCCTGACCAGGTACTTCTGCCCTTACGGTTACAGGGGACCCTGACGCAGTGCCTCGCCATGTCTGCGCCACCAATAATTAGGGCAGGATGAGCGAACCTGTTCAGAGTGCTAGTGCATGCGCCGGCCCTCGTATGACTGGCACTGCGTTTCATCTCTAAGCTACGCCGACTCACAGGTAACTCAAGAAATTACACGAGTGACTCATCTGTAAACGGGAGTTAATGAGAGAGATCGGACACACAGCGAAACAGGCCACTGGCTAAGGCATGGATGCAGGGCTAGCGTGGGGACAGGGATATTCCAGCAGATTCTGGAGGCCCGACATTTTATAGGGGCCCCCGAATATGTCAAATTATATGTAAAATTGGGCAGGGGTCCCAGAATGTCTAGCTACTTTGTTTAGCGCACAAAGCTAAAGTTTGTACATGACATTCTGCAGTTTAACTATTACTATGCATGCGGTTCTAGTGTATAATTTTACTGAGAAGAAAATATGCTATTAGAATTATATGGGTTATAGCCCATTATTAAGTAAGAGTGACGAGGGGAACGGGAGCAGAAGTAAAAGACATTTTATTGTTTCCAGCATTGTGTGTGCTGGCCATTAACTATCTAGCTGAGCTGCTAGAAGCCTTACAGCACCGTAGAAATGAAACCATTTTTGCCCTTTATAATAAAAATTTATAATAAAAATGAAAAAAGAGTAATAAAACCAGGGCAAATGCTTTATTTTTAATTTTTATTCTGTATACACATACGTTACACATATTGTAGCCATCGCACCCAGAGTTTCCGGGCTCATCATACTTTATCATGTCAGCAACTGGCACATGCAGACCAGACTGCAAGTGAATCCAGTGAATAGACCATGCTATCGATCTACCTCGCAGACGTTTTTGTGGAGGGACCTCTCCCCCCTTGGTCGGCAAATTTTATTGTCAGAGCCCTCCGGTTGGTAAATTTTTTCAGAGGCAGTGGACCGTGACTTTGTGTTGCTGATGGAATTTGGCCCTCAGGGAAAATCATTTGGGAAACTCTGCTGTGGACGATAAGATGGCTGGATAGATGTATTACTAATGAAGTCGTGTATATCGATTTCAAAGCTTTTTTTATTGAAAAATGGAAACACAAATAAATACAGATGGCATCAAAACCCTTGTGATTTATGCATTACTACAAGCACTCTCGGTGAAGTAGTTATGCAATCTAAAACAATATGACAGGAACATAAGAGAAAAGCTTCACAAGTGAGGGGAGCGTCCATTTGATTTATAAATCCGCAATGCGTCCTAACCAGTTGCACCGATTGAATATAAAACAAGTCAGCTGTAAGCCAGACATGACATGAGAGCATGCTGTGTGCGGAGTGGGAGGAGTCAGAGCAGGGCTCACACTTCCGGTGACTCCCACACACAACCCAGGAGCGGGAAACAACCACTAACCCCCCCCCCCCCCCCCCTCGTGTCGTCTCCCCGGTTTGGCTGGGGGCAGTCCAACTCTGGGAAGGGGGTTGGGTGGGATGCCAGCCGACAGACGGCTTAGTAAGTAGGGGAAATTCCTTAAAGGCACGGTGTGGTATAAAAAGCCTAAATAAATGGGCGGTGGGGGGGGGGGGGGGGGGGGGCTCCCCCAAGGCAGTGTGAAGCAGCTCATTTTGATGCCAAATTGATTTAAACAACATATATTTGGAGGTTTGGCACAGTGGTATCTCACTCGTAGAGTTGTGTGTGTGTGTGTGTGTGTGTGTGTGTGTGTGTGTGCGCGTGAGAGAGAGTGTCTTCAAGCACAGTTTGTGGTCTCTCCATGTTGACTGGATTTCCTCCACGTGCATCCAGAGTCCGCATGCCTATCCTGCGATGGAGCGGCATCCCAGCTCGAGAGTTTCCATGACCCAAGGTGATTCTGTGGAAGCCCATGACCCAAACTCAGTTACTCAGTTAAATGCGAGGACTGTAAAGTATTTAGGGGTTAATTTATAACTCTAATGACTATATGATACAGTCGTGGGAAGCACTTCATCTAAAAACTGCGGGGGCAGCATTTTACACGCTGGCATTTTTATACTCTGCACGGGTTCCTTTATATCTGGTACCTCAAAGTGTCTAGGATGTGTGATCTGCCCCATCTTCTCTGTACCCGGAGACCCCTCCTCTAGTGCAGATGTCTGTTTACTGTGCTGTTTACTGTGCCAACGGAAGGGATTGATGAGACTGCTGTGTAACATCATCCTATATCTCTGATCCATGTAAAACGACGATCTTGACAAACGATCTGAGTGACTGAAAAAGGTGGCAGACCCCCTACCCACAGCAGACGCATTATGGGCCCTTGTTACAAATATCTGAAGCTGAAATAGTAGCATGAAAAGGATGCTGCTGTTACTCTTAGATAAAACAAACACAGAAAATTCCCTGGAAATCTGGATAGAAAAATATGTTTCTACAAGTTCTAGGTCTGAGGCTCATTCTATTCTATTCCCACGTAATTCACGAGTAATTGCTTAACATGCGTAACTGCATCTGATACCGACCCCCTGATCCCTAACAATAAAGCCTGATAAATCTTGATTGTGAAATCTCAATGATATGTCATTTTACGGCATTCCATTCCAAGTTCCTCACCTAAGTAGTAATTTTAGAGGTAATTCAAACAAAAGGAGACACCTCTGAAAAGTGAAAAATGATAACCGGTAATCTTGTCTATGGAATTTAGTGCAAACATCTTCAAATTTTCTTTTAAAAAAAATCCTACGCCATATATCTCAAAGTGAGAAACAAACATCTGATTCTAATTTAAAAATATATCATTTCAAAGGACTCTTTGAAAGGCTTCTTTGACACCGTATGAACAATGAGCCGTCATGCAAACTGAGAGCAATCTGGTGAGTCACATTTATGACTGACCCCATAATTACGTATGTATGTGTGCACATATGCACAGAGTAATCATTAAATACAGTATTTAATGTTTTGGAATTTGCTTGCCTAAATGGCTAGTATACAAATTCATAGATATATATCTTACAACCAAGTACAACACTGTGACCCCGCACTGAAAGACACATGAATAGATGTTACAATATAATCCAGCATCAAGCACAGCACCTTCCTTTGGAGAACAGCATCCTATGCATCCATGATCTATAGTGCTTATCCACGATAGCATCCTGGGGGGCATCAGCCAATCACAGGCGACGTAGAACACATGCCAAGAAAGGCCATGCAGGGGAAGCCGATTCTCCTTAACATCCTTTGTTTTAATTGCATATTCCAGAAGTGATGGTTTTGCATAGATATTTAGAACCGCTAGAAATACCGTAGTAAAGATACATTAAAGCATACATTATGGGAGATACCAACTAACCAACCACATTTTTGGACTTCAGGAGGAAAGAGGAGCAGCTGATTAGCCTGTACAAACAGTTAATGTATATTATTTTGATCACTTTAAGTAACTCTTGCGAATTTTAGCACGTTCCTGTGACTGTAAAGGCTTGAGGCCAGTGGAGGACCTGTGGCATGGAACGCAAAACAGAAGTGGTACCATCAGCAAATCTAGGTTGCTTTAAAAAGAAGCAGAATGAATGGGTTCCCCTCGCTCTGTCCCCAAAGCAGACAGGTGACTCATACAGGATCCCCCTGGCTAAGAGGTCCTCCGGCTCTCTCTGGAGGGATGACCGGACCCTGAACAGACCTGTGCCACCCCCAGGCTGGCATCCCTTCACCAAGACCTTCCCAGGATGCCCTCTCAGGACAAAGGAACGGCAGTGGGGCAGCTTCGTGTGCAGCCTTGGGTTTTAACCACTGACCGAAAGCTGGGATTAAGCCAAATGCGAATGTATGGCAGGACCTACCCTTATAAGGAAACGTTTCGATTCACTACAGAAGCTGTTCAGATGTTCCTATTCTTTTGAAGTTCCTGCCATAAAACCACAGGTGATGTGCGTTTGCTAGACTACTGACCCTATGACAAGCTGTTCCCCTCCTTATCTGTGCTCCCAGAAATCGACCTCACAGGCTTCTGGTGGCTCTCTCTCTCTTTCTGAAGGTAGATCCAAAGAAACGCTCCTCGCCCCTCAAACAGCTGTTCCCCCACCGCCCCACAAGCCCACTCTCCTGATTTGCACGGATCCCCCACAGTGCCCCTTTGCTTCCACCAATTAGCAGGCTCTTCAGCTGAACAAGCAACTCGTTAAGAATTTGGTTTGTAATTGGTCCAGGGCCATTACAGCGAGGCGAAGATGGGGAGTTAATAACAGATGTGGATGAAAATGACGGTTTGTAGCTAATTTTCAAAGTGGCCTGTCACTGCAGAAAGTAAGAAAAAAAAACATAGATATGGGGAATTACTCTACTGTATGGGAAAAGGGACAAACTCTGGCTGAGAAGCACAGTGTAAAACCTAATTGGCCTGGACTTTGAGTCCCAGGAATACACTTACACTGACGGCGGTGCTGACGTCCACAAAGAGCTGGTGAAGTAAAGTCACCCTGGTATCCACCAGAAACAAGAAGTCAGTGATCCACCTATCAAGCATTCACTGATTGTAAACATGGCCTCCATTTCCTGTTGTGCTCAGCGTTTCTCAGTCCTTTCAGCCATTACTTCCTTGCTTTATGGCTCCACTTTTGCCAAGCGACCTGAGATGTTACATTTACCGGTCTCCTAAGATCACGTGATTCAGTCTGGATTTTCATCCACAACAATTTGCCTGCAAATGTTTGGCAAAATAACAAAACAATAAAATTATTGTTTTATGGTCATTTTTTGGTGCCAAACAAGTGCCTAGTGACTGGGACACTGCAAAAACGGTACAAACTCCGATGTTTTGAGCGGTGGGTGATTTGCTATGCATGTAGACAAACAGGAAGGCTTATTCGGCCTGGCAGTCAGGGGCAGATTAATGCACAGGCAATCCGAGGCTACAGCCTAGGGACCTGGCAAACATCAAGGCCCTGCCCCGCATTGGGAATATCAGATCGACTAGTTAGATCGGCAACACCTGAGTGTCCATGCCGATTCCAGCCTAGGGCTAATCCGCCCCTGCTGGCAGTCATTATGAAACAGGGTACAAGTATTACTATTTAGGTTATTTCGATCAGAAAATCATTTAAAATGGATAGAAAGTTTCAGATTTTTATAATATTAATATTTTCAAGCGCTTTTTTCCCTTAAAATTAACAGTTTAGCATGTTGAATTACGCTCGCCAGAGAACCAGTGCTTGAAAAGGATATACAATTATTTCTAAACAATGTAAGAAGAACCTGAAGAGGTATTCAATAAAAAATTGCATGGATATGGTTATTTGTGGTTTGAAAATTTTAACCCCTGAATTTATGGGACTTTCAGCGAACATTGTTACATACCTAATCCAGCCATATGGTTGGTTGAAATTGTGTTTGTCTCTGTGATGTGGTTGGCTGATTTGTGCCATTAAGAATTGTGCCTTATTGACAGTTTATCAAAGTCTCTCATTTTCTTACATTTCTCATTTTCTTTTATATAACAATATGTGATATATCGTTTAGTCTCGCCCAGTCTTGGTATATTTCACCGACCAGGGAATTTCCCCAGCTGGCATTTGGGTTAGCATCCATGCAGCAGTCCATTACAGACTGAACCGTGTTTCCGGGCCACAGTAACGCTTCCCACTTTGAGGATGCTCACCGCTTCTGGGCCACTGTGCAGTAGTTCAGAAACACTGGTCTAGTTATTGTTCAAACAGAGCCTATTCTGACATTACTTTTGGAAGTTCATGTTTGCTTACAGTAGTTTTCACTAGCTACAGAATTTCAAGTAATTCTGTCCCAGCCACAAATATTCTCTGTATCTCGTTACTTCTTCCCTGAGGGAGTCAGTGTGTATTATGGGCTGGCACTCCATCCAAAAAGTACCCTACCGTTCATCCTGTGCTTTCTGAGAAAGACTCCGGGATCACTGTGTCCCAGTACTGGATAGGTGGATGGAAGATGGATAGACGCATGATTCTCTCTCCTCTGAGGTATCATACCATGTTGTGACATTGTGCACCACAGCCTGGGACGGCAAGTCCTTTTCAGGGCACCGCTACCATGAAAACTGTTGATCATTTCCCGTCGTCCACGATGCAGGTAATTCAGGGACCCTGGGTCACTGCCTACTCTGCCCGTACCTTGATCCGGCCCATGGCATACCACATGGATCCGGGGCCTTTTCCTGACAACTGATGGGAGTGGGACGGCACATCTCAGTGGGTAACGCTGCATCGACAGGCCGCACACCGTTTTCCCTGCCTTGTACAGAATTCCAAAAAAGTCCAAAGGTATGCGTTTCAGCTGACGGGCTTCTCGAAGTTGCCCATAGTGCATGATTGTGCAAGTGTGCATGTTCTAGGAAGAACTGGCCTTCCACGCAAGGTGTACCCAGCCACGTGCCCCGTGCTGCCTGGGATCGGCTCCAGGCCCCATCGTGACCCTGGCCAGCATATATGATGAATGGGTAAACAAAAGATGAATGGGTAAACAAAAGTATGATCGAGGGAGGGGGGCAGATTTCTGGCCTAGTCCATAGTATTTTAGCTTCACAGCTTCAGGGATGCGGATTCAGTTCCAGCCTCCTGCTATGTGATTGGAGTTTACATGCTCTGCATGAACTCAATCTTGTAGTGGATTAACGGTTATACAAGATGGATGGAATTACAGGTGATGTTTTGCAGCATCCTTGCCTTTCAAAGGAGCCTCTGCACAGCAAAGGAACCCCATTCCCAGCCGTCGGTAATGCTGCACGGGCCGGCGGTGAGCTCTCCATCAGCCAGGGAGCCTCGGATGCACATCAGTGTACCCAGACCAGCCTGCAGCCTCTAGTGACAGACTTTGGCAGCACTGATGAATAGAACACCCAAGCCACGGCCCTGCACCATACGTTCCTCATTATGCATGCCCCATAAACGAGGCGTTAATCCCCCACAATTCGCTTTACTTCACAATTCATTACCGATCACACTTGCCCGCTGCCCCGGCGCGTCACTGGCGATAACGCTGGTTCTCTCTGTCGCGGAGCCGGCCCCCTCGCTCAGACAAGAGAGACAAATGAACAATTAGTCGCTGATAAAACTCGAGCTGTCGGCGGTAATGAGGATGCGCGGGACCAATGGGGGTGGAGGGGATCCCTGCCTCCCATCACAGGGGCACTAGGGTTTGGTGGCCCCACTGGTGGCTCCGAGGAGGCGGGACACTGGAGTAAAACCCACAATCCTGGAGGGCTGAGGCCACAGTGCTTCTCGCCGAGTTTGATTTCCTCCATTGAGTCCAATATAGAGCCTTCAGAGAGGAATGATGACTGTCGAAAACTTCTACCTAGCTGCCATTTTATCTTCTACTAAACCACTGGAGAGCCTTCAAAGCTGAATCTCTCTTTTGTTAATGGTGAAAAAGGATGATAACAAGAATCACTGGGGTGGTACGATACCAGGCTACTTACAAAAGCTGACCTTACAAAAGAAACTGCAGCTTTATAATTACTTGGTCGCATGACTGGAACCCTGAAATGAATGGATGCAAAAAATGTATTTTTATTGTCATTATTATTAGCTAGACATAAGGTTAGATTTCTTGATTGAGTGACATAGTTCATACATCCAAAGTTGTAGGTTCAACTTCAGCTCCATAATGACAACAATATAATTTTAAGGTTTTCGTATTTATTACGTCCACCTGTTCCTCATGACCTCGTGACAATGCGTGTGTGTCCTTTTGAGTTTTGCAGTATAATCCCTGACTCCTCTGCCCGTCTTCGCACTTTGTCATTTTCTGGTTTACTTTAGCTTGTAGGTAGCTTGTAGAATAAGATAATCCTTTACTAATCCCATGAGTAGGAAATTTGCATCGTCATGGCAGAAAGTGGACAATACAAGATAAAAGCAGCAAAAATTAAAAACAATAGAATAAAAACTATACTAAAAGTACAGTATAAAAAGTACACTATACTTTATTTCCATTACCTGGCAAAGGCCTGGTTCCCAGTCCAATCTCTCTGTCAAGTGGCTCTAGTCTCCTTCCATAGCAGAGTGATTCCCACAAAGGCAGCACTGACACATACTGCATCATGTCACACTAACTCAGATAACCTGTACAGTTTACTGGCACACGGCTGTTCCTGTTGCACACCTGGCCCACTCTCCATACAACCCCTGGAGGATTTTTTGTACACTTAATTCCAGTCAGCTGCCTAGCGCTGGCCTTGTATAGACTGGTATTGTTTGCTGGTATTTGCTTTGTTGCATGCTTTGGCCTCAATTGTTTTTGTTAAACTATTATTCAATTGTGCATTTTTTCTAGTAAATAAGTAACTCTGCCATGTTTACACAAGTGTAATTAACCTGCATAAACAAATTGCAAATCATATTCTATACAAGCACTACTAAAGCTAAATTAAAATAAACCACTGAAGGAATATGATTTTTTTTCTTAATTGTTTATTATTACACATAATGATATGAATCAAAAGAGCAAAAACGTAAAGCCCATTGAGGATGGGATGTTATATAATGTCAAAGACATCATAACAGGAATGACTCATGCTTTACAAATACTGAGAGAGAGATTTGTACCTTACAGAAGTGCAAGTGATGAGGATGTATTGTGGGTCAGATAATAACCAGCAAAGCTAATCTATGAGAGGAAAGAAAACTACAGCCTACAGCCTTTACTGTGTGTTGTAGGTTGCTTGGGTTCCTTACACATAAATTTCACTTGACATGTGTATTATATGTATGTATATATTAGACCAGCATGGTCAGCACGATGTGCGCATGTACAATAACCACATCGCAGGACTTGCGACGTCAAGTAAGGCAAATCAAATCAAACACGCCACACTGCAACTTTCTTATTGTTTGATACAAACAGACTATTCACTTGAATCTCATTTTCCATGATTAATCTATAAGAGAAGTCTGTCTAGTATAGCAGAATTTACTCCATCTGAAAGGTTATTGCATACATGGAGTTAGTTGCTAGTGAGTAGTCCTAGGCATTGTATGATATTAATATTGACATTGCATGTTATGCGCATACAACTCACACATCACATGCACTGCGATAGTCAGCTGGACTGAGATCAGGTTCCTTCCTACCTTCATCCTCAATGGACATAATTCTGCAAGCGCGGGGGTGGGAATGGGGTAGGCGGTCTAAGTTTCACGAAAACATTTCTACTCTGTCATAGGAAACAAACCTTAGCAAGCTTAGCAATTTTTATGATTGTTTCTTTTCAAAATTGCCTAGTATGCATGAGCTCTGCATGCCGCTCTACACGCTGATTAAATTGCGCATAGACGCATTCGTGAGAGATTTAATGAAATGTGTGGGGAATAGAAAAGCGAACAAATACTGGTCACTAAAACCCATATACCTTCCACTGTAAGGAAATACTGTCGATTCTGTAGAGAAGATAGTGAGCAAAAGCAAGTGGTTTGTCAGTACAGCTCGTGCCATACAACCAGCGACAACACAACCACCGGCAACACAACCAGCGACAACACAACCACCGGCAACACAACCAGCAGCAACACATTTGACTATTTGCAGATATTGCAATATTTAAAAAAAAAAAATCACATTTTTCCAATATTGTGGAGCACTTTATATATATAGATAGATACACACAAACAGTGAGCTCTAGAAGTAGCCTGTGATGATGAATCGCAGACCGACCAGCTGAGGTTTCTTAGCAACACTTCTTAGACCAAGACAATAGTTTTATTGGACCTGATTATACACTGGCCATTTTCATAAGTATATTATCATTCTCTCTGAGAGACTAATAATCCAATCCTTTGTATTTTATGGACCTATGAGGGCTGCAGTCAAGTGATCAGGACATAAATCCTCGGACACACGTGGGGCATGACCCCTGCTGTAGCTATAGCTGAATAAGGACTTGCACCACCGAATGGCTACTGTAAATGAGGGCACCAGCCATGCGGATGGGGTCTCGCCAAGGGGGCATGGGGCCACTAGGTGGCAGTAGAGTGGCTTGGCATGCCATTGAGGTATTTCCCGCCCCTGTAGCACTCCTAAGGCAAATTGTGCCTCTCCATACCCCTTCCCTGACACTTGTGTTTAAGAGCCAATAAATTACTGTCTTTGAGTATCCAGCTAAGTTTACCTGAGAAGGTTGGTCGAAGATCAAAAAGAGCTTCTTATAATTGGGAAAACTCGACATGGCGGCAATGAATGAATCATAAGACTGCATATAAAGACCTTATAATATAATGACAGTTTAAAAAGCTTCTCCACGTCCAACGTCATTTAACTGCTTCGGCTAAATTACACTTAGTGCTGTGTCACAAAAAAAGATTGGCAGTTTAAAAAAGGTCGAGGTGGCAATTTAAAAGAAACTGAGGCCAAAATTGATCCCAAATTATGGGTAATAGGCTTAATGCGGTAAGTCACTTTTTAAGTTTTCTGTGGAGAGAAATGCAGATTTTTGTTAATATCCTCTAACCTGATTCCTATTTTCCCTGGTTTATATATGAAGTCAACCGCTCCACTATATGAATGTTTTCTATTGTTAATCTGGTCACTGTTGCTTATTTATGTATTTTGGTTTAAACTACGTGATATTTCAATTTCTACTCTATCGATTCTCCGGTCTGATAAAGAAGCAGCAAACTGTGAACAAAAAGTGGACCCACAAGGCTCGCAGACAATGGGCAATTTTCGGGTGCGGATATTGCCCAAGAATGCGTGAATCGTTCAGCGGGATTTTGGCGGCCATTAAATTTGGATGACTTCTGAGTGTGTGGAGAATTTGATTTTCGTCAAAGCGTGACTGCATCCCCGGTCTGGTGTGGAACTCCACTCGGTAAACACAGTAACACGGAGCAAGAACATCTCTACAGGGGTCGTGTCATTCAGTTAAATATTAATGCAAGTAATGCCCCCCACCCCACTATGTAGCTGGTGTGGTCTCTGGATTTCTGGGAGAGATACTGTGTGCTTCAGAACACTATTGTTTTCCATCTGCATTCATAAGAATAAAATACATTTTTCACATGGAGAAAATTACCACACAAGTCATAGCAATATAGATGATCGCTAGGCTGAAGCCTGATTCATGTCTACACTAAAACCTGGGGCTAGCACAGATTTGAGTAAGCATCCAATTACATGGCTGAACTCAATCGGCACTAAGCATTTTGTTTTAATAGACAGGGAACTACCCTCCCTGCCCTGGGAGGTCAGCAACACACATTTAGAATGCAAGCATTTGCTAATGGATGATTCCGTACTGTCATCCATCCACACAGTAATGTTACAAAGTTCCAGGCATGGGATAAAGTCAGAGTTAGAAAGACTGTTTTGTGAACCAATAAAAAGAGATAATAACGGTTTTTAGAAAATACAAGGCACAGACAGGCTGGCTAATAAGCCATTTTTCAGCATTCCAGGCGGTGTTGGTATATACTATCCTTTAATTTTGTATAATGGATACCGCATTCATTTTCACCAAGTTTGAAACAAAAATTTATGTACGTCTCACAAGGCGGTGTTAAATGCACCGATTTCCTCTCAGCCAGACGTTTACCAAGCCCTGCCCCAACAGCATAGAAGTTTATTAGGAAACAATCACCCACGAATTCAGGGCACCACAGTCATAAAATTCACTCAGTGAGTGAATTCCAGCACGCTCTACTCTCGAGCAAGTCACCTTTACGGCAGCGGGTCTAATGCTCTCAGATACGACGCGCTTGTCAGAAACACATCGCTCTTCAGCGGCTCGTTGAAATAAACAAGTCTCGATCGAATCGGTGCACGAGGGCCGGGGAGTCGCTGGGATTCGCGATGGTCCTGAGTCACAGAAGAGGGCTGCGCAGAAATGATCAGAGACTGCTTTTTCGCAACAGCCCTGCGGAACCTCGCAAAACATCGACCAGCAGTTTGATTTTATTACAATTTTTAAGTGACTCTTCAACTTTCTCTCTGCAGCTCTTATACAGAGAAAAGACAAGACTGTATGAAAAAAACAAAATTAAAAGCTAAAAAGTTCAGAAAAAATCACATTGATGCCGTTTAACAATTCAGCTGTGTACCTTTTAGAGAGAAATATTGAATTATGGCATTTTCAGTAATTCAGTATTATTATTGTCATGACCTGCTTGTCGGCTCCTCGTGTGTGCCACGCCCCCCTGATTACCCACGTGTTCTTCCCCGATTGTATCCAGCTGTGTCTAGTTACTTTGATCAGTCCTGTGTATTTCAGTCCGTGTCTTACCTGAGTCCATGGTCTGTCATTGATGTTAGTTGGCGTTTCATGTCTCCTGCTCCCTGTTTATTTATTAAATCCCTGGTTTACCCCGACTTCCGCCTGTCTTGCCTGCTTCCTTGACTGCCTGCCCGCACGATCGCCTGTCTGCTGCACCCCGATCGTGACAATTATACTCAAACTGGCCACCAAATTAAAGATATTTCAAATGCAATTTATGTATATAAAGTGTGCATGGGTGTGCTGTGAAGCGCTACCGTACCACCTGCCGTTTAAATTAGGTAACCCACCTGAAGCTACAGTGTAAGCAGGTTTGGGTCTGGCCAGGGAGACCAACTAGGTAAGCCGGGTTGCTGCTGAAAGAGATGTTAGTGAGGTCAACAGGAGAGCCCATCCTGTAGTCTGCGTGGATCTCAATACCCGCAGTGATGGGGACATTGTGCTGTAAAAATGGTGCAGTCCTTTGCATAAGACATAAAAGCCAGAGATAATAAAAGATCCCCGGACATTCTTTGAAAGAGTAGGGGTGGTACCCTGATGTCCTGGCTAAAACTGCACACTGTGGCCCTTTTAAATCCAGCGTCGTAATCATCCCCTATATCTAACTGGTGAATGCTCTCCTGCCCCTTCACCACCTTAGCTATAGTGTGGTGAGTGTACTGGTCCAGGTGGCGGCTTGGCAGTGGATCCACATTGCTACTGTAAAGCACTCTGGATGTCTTGAAATTGCACTATATAAATGCAACGTTCATTCATTCATCCTCAAAAGTGCGGCTCCCCTTTTTAGGAGGGGCGTGTGAGTATTTGATTGAGCCACCAGCCGCTTCTGCCAGCGTGTCAGTATCATCATAGGCTTCTTAGCTAAAAATCTTAACATCACACTGTTGTGTGAAAGGAGATTTCCACCAGCTTATAAGCATAAATTCCAGAGGATGACACTGTTTTATAGTGCTCTAGTACTCAATAGTTCTATGTCTGTAATGTGCTGTTTACCTCACTTGTATGTTGCTTTGAAGAAAAGGATTTGCTAAATGAAGTAAATGTAAATGTACAGACATTATACCTGGTACTGTCTGGAAAAGATATAAAGTTAAAAGCAACTGCACATATCCATCCATCCATCCAACCATCCATTCAATTGCGTATGTGGTCAGAGTAATAAAGGGCCTGGATCACATGTAGCACAGGACACAAGGTAGGAAAAACCCAGGACACTACTAGGATTTCAGCTTTACATGGCTGTAGCATTACTAATTACTTTAATCACTCCTCTCCATCATTTTCACCAAAGGTTCCTAAAGCATTATGAAAAATGCAAAAATTGCTGAAAAAAAAAGCAATTTGTTCATTCCCTCTGAAGCACATGATGGCAGTGATGTGGAGGAGAGGCGTGTGGTAGGAACACGGGGGACGGGGGGGAGGGATGGGGGGTCCATGCAAAGCCAAGCCCCACCGGCAAACAACAGCATGGCTGTGTAGGGAGACGCAGGCATGTGCCACAATAACCCCCTCGACGCACCAAAACAGGCATACAGGGGAACAGCACGCAGCTGCACAGCAATCGCACAGCTCAGGGCAGATGATTCCAGATGCCACTGTCAGGACATTCCAATCCAACTGCCGCTCATTGGGCAAACATCCCAGATGGCCCATATCAAACCATATGGGCAGCTAACTCAGTCTTATGGGAAAACCTCTATAGCCACAAGCCTCTAAACTGTGTAAAAAGCAGACATAAGCCGTAGCCTTGTTGCAGACACACCATTTGCTATGAGGCTACAGTTGGAGTCTACTCTTCACACAGTTTATGCAGCCATCCACAAAGCAGGATTGTGTCATTAATCAGATAACTTAAGCCAAAAGTAAGGATTGTCCAATAAGAATGTCACTTACCTGTCTCCCTGTTAGTTATTACGTTTGGCTTAAGCAAATTGGCAAATCCTGCTTTGGAATAGCCACTGGTCTATGAATATATCCAGTACTCATTCTTCACTGTTGCTATGATGCAGTTGTCCATGCCTCATAAGAAGTTTACAAACGAGAGGAGGCCCTTTGGCCCATCAAGCTCACTTCAAGCTCATTCAACTAATAGCTTAAAGTTGTTAAAATCTTATGTAGCTGTGATTTAAAGGAGCCCAGGGTTTTAGCTTGCACCACACTAACAGGAAGACTATTCCATACTCTCACTACATGCTTTGTGAAGAAGCGCTTTATCAAATCCAGTTTAAAATGTTCTCCTGTTAATTTCCACCTATAACCACAAGCTCTTGTATTTGAACTAATATTGACATAATTATATGGTCAGACCTGTTAGAATCTTATATACCTGGATCATGTCCCCCCTTAGTCTCCTTTGCTCGAGGCTGAACAGATTCAGCTCATCTAACCTCTCCTCATAAGACATTCCTCTAAGACCAGAAATCATTCTTGTAGTCCTACATCGAACCCCTTCTAAGGCAACAATGTCAGTTTTAAGGTATGGTGACCAAATCTGCACTCAATATTCTAGTTGGGATCTTAACAAGGAATTGCATAATCTTAACATCACCTCCCTTGGTTAAACTGCACACACCCCGTGATGTAACCCAACATCCTATTCGCCTTTTTAATTGCTTCCCCACACTGGCGAGAGTGGGACATGGAAGTATCAACATACAAAAACCCCCTTTGTGTCCCTGTCTCCACCTCTTAGGCGATGGGGGGCATGCGTTGCCGTAGATACTGCAGAGGTACTGAGAACGATCGGTGGGCTCAGACCAACACTAATCTGCCACTGCCAGCACAACAGGAAAATATTTTCAGCCCAGTCTGCGGAGCTCCTGGGTTTGTATAAAGGCTTCCCTAGCTTACCTTGCTCACTTTTGGCACCGCATCTAAGGATGAAATCTAGGTCTTCGGGGAATGTATTCTGAATGCTTATCCTCCTATTCATTGTAAGAAATAGTTACGTGCTTTAATACAAACTTAAAAGGCAAAGCCTAACTAAAAAATATTGCAATTCATCTTCCTTTTAAAATATGCCGACGTTACTGAAAGACTTGCTCTTCATGGGGTGGCAAGTCATGTGACGCAGGGAAGAGAGAAAAAAATAAGAGAAACCTTAATTTAGGAATGGGGGAGGGCAATTTAATAGCTTGTTTTGGGTTGGGGAATGGGTTCCAACAGCGCATGGGCTCGAGGATCAACATCTGGGAATGACCCCAACCATATAGGGCTACTGATAAGGCACAGGTATACAGACATCCATACCCCACATTACAGCTAGGCACTAAGTTTCTAAATGAAGCTGAAACGAAAATTACAGTCAAAAGCAAAGGATGTAATGACTCTCAGGGTTGTATGAAGACAAAGTCAACAAAGTAAGTCTTGTTTTCTTTGTGGCGTAAAAGCAGAAGTGCAGAAATGGAGTGTATACCTCAGCTGGTTAGGATGTTAACAGCAATTTATACCTGGTCGTTAATGTGCAGATTAGTTACACGGTAATTCAATCTACCATCCTGTACGTCAGTCATGACTAAAACAGCAGTCAAGCAGCAGACAAGACAAGTAAGTAGGTAAAATACATTAGAGCACAAGAAGGTTCTTTCACTGATGAAAGCAGCATGATTTAATTAAGGGATCTGCAAAGGGACCACTTTCATTTGGATGTTCCAGATCATTCTGTAGATTTGAAGGGGCAAAAATCAGAAAAAAACAGGCAAAGATAGGGCAAGTAATAGGAGGTGGTGATATAAATCTCATCTCTCTCTTTCCCTCGTGTTTCTCAAGTCAAGATATTCTTCAAATCCCTGCAGCATTGACTTATATTTTTCGAAATAAGGCTTACTGGGAACTGAAGTGTATTAGGCCCATCGAATAGCACTTACGTTTGAGAGCTTATCATTTTGGGGTGTTTTCATTTGAGATCTGTTGATTGCTTTTTATTTTGTCAGAAGTTAAAAACTGCCAGCGCCAGCTACCCGCCATGTGGCGTGACGTTGCTTGCGGAGATTAACGCACACATCCACCTTCTGCTTTATGGAGAATGGCACTAACACAGCTGCGTCTCTCAGATCAGCAGGCATTTCTGAAAAAGCAAACGACGGCTGGTTGTCTAAGCTACGTCAGCAATGAGTCCTTGAATATAGTGAGTCTTACTGGAGATCTGCACTGAATTTGCCAGTCTTCCTCTCTAACCATCGGGAACATTGCGATTTGACTCCATGACGTCTGCCAGCACATCCCCACCAGCTGGACTCAATGGCTGCAGCCAGACTGCTCTGACTCAACGAGTCATGTCAGGCCAGGTCAGAGGATCCCATCCAGTGATTAGCAGACCAATGACAGAGCTACCTGACTCTGACTCAGCAACTGGGGCTCAACAAAAGATCTACTCAGCTTGACTCAGTTACTGCGGCTTTCAGGACATATTGTACCAATAAGGACACTCCCCACCCCCACGCCACCACAGGCCAGTGCTGTTTAACGGCGTTTTATAATGGTACAGTCCACTGTTATTGGAGATATTATATGTGTGAACAGAAAGAGTGCAAATATCACTGTCATAATATTTAAGAAAATTTTAGCACCTCTTAAGAAGTCATATGGTGGATAAACATGCAAGCAAATTCTGGGCTGTTTTTGATCTTTCCACTTGCGTTACTTTTGCAGATTCATGACTAGCAGTTCCGGCAGCAAAGGGAATCACCTTGAGGTTACAGCACCGCAGAGGTATGAGTGGCATGGACCCGCGAGCAGAGTGTCAGCTGACTGCTCCTCGATGATGTGCTGAATCAATACGGAGACCACTCTATATCTCGCACAACTCTCTGGGGAAGGAGAAATGGGGACAGCTAAAGTGTGGGGGGACGCATGGTTGGGTGGGGTGAAGAACATGCCTGTGAATAATGATGGCAGACACGAGGAAGAGAGGGAACTTTTTGCAGTGAGATGCTGCGAAGATGTTTAATTTCTCAGAAGTGGAAGGAATGTAGGGCTGGTCGCCAGGGTACAGCTTTTGAAACAGTGCTATAAGAAAAAAACTGACAGGTTGTGATTTGTGAAGAATACCTTTGATATTTTATCTCCCCAATACCCTAACAGTGCTGTATGTCTTAAAGTGGGTTCATAACAGCCGTTTAGGGAGCCAGACCTTAATACATTTCCTGCCTCCCAGCCCAGAATCAATCCAGCTTTTTGCTGGATTGTTTTAAAACATCTGAAGGACTTCTATTACAGATATTTTTTCTGAATGCGCAAGTTGTTTTCTAGGTGACTCAGTAGCAATTATTGTGGAATAGACTGAAATAAAAACTAGGCCTGGGTATTGTCACAGATGCCCTGATTCAATTTCGATTGACAAACTAAAGATTAGACTGAATCCGATTCTATTCGATGCCAATCTGACATAATCCATTGGGAATAAGAAATGAAGTATTGTATAGCAGCTGAACATGTTGGGAGAGATGTTTAAAAAGCACTAAATAGAACAGCATTTCTGCTGAGTCACTGGAAACAAATTGCGAACACCACTAAAGAATGATCAAAGGCTTGTAGACAAAAATCATTTTATTTGAGGAACATTTGAGTATAGTTCCATGAATATGACTGGGGTGAAAATAAAGCCCTGCTTGACTTGACTTGCTTGCATTCACATGCTCAGAGTACGTACTCCATAACCATGAATGACAGGGCACCAAGATGGCGGCATGAGGCAATTGCGCAGTATTATTGCGAACCCTCCGATACTGTAGGTGAGACAGAAAGTAGTGCCAGCTATATGATAAGAAGATCGACAAGTGAAATTCTGTGAAAATATTTTCAAAAATCACAGGGGAAAATTAAATTAACTTGACAGATCTTGAGATTCGGTGAATCAATACTGAATTGTCAAAACCAGGATCGCGATTAATCTCAAAATCAATATTGTTTTTCTAATAAAAACCACATGCTTGTGTTGTGACGCTCTTACAGCCTATAGACACAGTGACTGACGGGGCTGTGATACTCCAGGAATATTCCAGATCAGATTCCATCACATCTGTCAAAATTTTTTAGGGTGCAATGAATCTCACTGACACTCATTTTCTGCTTGTTTTCTACTCCAAGTTCATTTTGCTATCCGGGCGTTCTACCCCATCTCAGGGCTAGACTGGGATTAACATTCGGCCTTGAACACTAGGCTGCTCTGCAGCCCAACAGTAAATTTCCCTGACCAATGGGTGGGGGGGACGTTCTTAAAATTTCACCATTAAGGTGTTTACTCCTGATTCCTGCACAACTGAGGTCTCCTCTGATGTTAAGACTTTTAGAGAGCCGTTTCAATCATCTTCCCTGGATGCACAACAGCATGTAGAGGGAAAGTCGGCTGGGATGAAACAAAAATGTGGACCGACCTGGGATCCCTCAGGACAGGCTGAGAAACACTGTCCTAAGAAAAATCAGGAAAGATGCTGTTAACTTAGGAATGTTGTAAACTTAGCTTGGGGTTTTTGGCGACAAGCGAGGCAGAAATGTTCAAAAATGATTACCTGGGTTCCAGATGACAGGTTAAAATAAGGCATTATAATAATTTGGCTGCGAGGGAAAATGGTGGTAAACAGAAGGGATTGGGCTGCAGGATGTGTGAATTTCTGTGCTGCAGGAGAGAGAGCTATACCTTGTGAGTGCTGCCTTTTTTGCACAAAGGCAGTGTGAATGACAATTTCTTAAACAGGAACTTTCATGAGCTAAATTTAATAAACCTCTAGTACAAAAATGGAAGCCCTGATCAACAGAGCAAACACTGTGCCATAGTTTGCCTTGCTTGACAAATTTCCAACCTTACAACACATCCTGAGACAGTGTGTACCCAGGGTGTACCAGATGGGGGGGGGGGGGGGTTGGGGTGACTCGTAACATCTTCATGTGCCGAAGGAGAAAACGGCTGCAATTATTCACAATCAATTTCTCCTTCCACCCAGCGTTTCTGTGCCGTCACTGGGCAGCTGTCACATCTCAGAGCAAAATGTGAGCGACAGGAGAAGCGAGGCTTCAAAGCCCACGGTGGGCGGGACTGATATTAGGCTGTCAGTCACTGTCTGCTTTCAACCAATTGCAAGTCAGTTCAATTGGTGACTGACAACTCTAAAGACAATTGCCATAGACTCAAGGACCCAGTTTTTAACTGGGCATGTTCAAGGCTGTCCAAGTCAGATTAAAACACTTAACGATGATAAATTCTACTTTGTTTTTCTGCAGTATAGATGGCAAGTCTATATCAAGGAATACATTCACACAACAGGCAATTTACACATACCAGTTCACTAAACCAAGTGTTTTTGAACAGAAAACCCATACAAATACAAGGGAAAATACCAAAAAACCTGCAGGCATGAGGGTAGAGTGCTACCCACTTAGGTGCTCCTATGCGGGCAGGCCAGTGTGATACTATGCAGAAGAATGATTTGATTGGTGGAACTCTCAGCCAATCCCACAACTCCAAGCGTCAGTCAGGCTCAGGACAGAGCTGTCATTAAATCCCTAACACCTGCGCTTAGTTATGCCTGGAGGGTGAGCCTGATAACATCATCACACCTGTCTGTTCAATTTCTGAAGGAATGTTTATTCAGTACTAGAACATTACCCTGTTTTTAACCTCTGAATATCAATCTTCACGTGCAATCTGTGTTAATTCACCAGCTGGATCTCGCGACCTTCCTCAGACTGTCAAACTCCTTCCCCCTTCCTCTCCCTCTCTTGCACGTTTGGATGGAAGCAGCCGGATGCTGACGTCGCCCCCTTTCCTCATACATCCCGCACCTTCTGGTGCCTCCCACAGTCAGGCATAAAGAATTAAGCATAAGCAGCCAGCGGATACACCATCTATCCATATATAAACTTGTTCACTTGGGTCCCACAACCAGCCAAACACTTCTATCTTATTTTACCAGCTCATACCTCCAGCTGCCATATTCAGATTGCTTTAGAATTTTAGAATTTAGTGAGCAGTGGTCGTTGTGGCTGACACACCACAGCACACAGTGCACAACAATGAAATGTGTCCTCTGCATTTAACCCATATGTGACATCGTGACATAGCAGGGGGCAGCTAATTCAGCGCCCAGGAGATGTTTAACAGGAGATGCCAGGACAGAGCTGGGCAGTACACCACGATGCAGGACCTCTCGCTTAGACAGACAATTTGTTGGATTTAAGGTAATCTCAGCTAAATTGACTATATCTTTGTTCACTTACATTTAGCATGGACTACCTTAAATCTGATACCAAGAAATCCTGCTTTGTGGAACATGCCCTTGGACTGGGCCAATTCATTTCATCATGTACCCATCTATCTAGAACAGGGTCACAGTAACCATGGAGCCTATCCCATAATGGTTAAGGCAACACTGAAAATTTATGGACATGGATTTGCTTGATGTTCACGGGTGCACCAACATGAGGAGAACATGAAAACTCCACAGATAAAGGACCAGTGATGGAAGCTGAGCTCACAGCACTGGAGGTGTAAGGTGCCTGGGCTGCCCACTGCATCCTGCACCCAGTAAATCTCAAACACTGCTGTCCGTTGTCACACCACTGGAGCAGCAACTGCAACTGACGCTAATTAAACTGATTAAAAAGGCTAGTACCGGAAACAGCATTAAGCAGTATATATTTTAATGGTAATGACTGTAATATTAATTAAATGCAATGTGTGGTAAACACTGACCAATTATTTTAATGTGAATGATTTAATGACACTGATTTTATGAGACTAATTGCCATGTGCAGTATAGCAAGGGAACTGCAGATTGCCTCCATGTAGCGAAAATATCACTAACACTGCACTCCCGCCAATTATGGTGGATTTTGCAGCCTCATTCCCCCATCGGTAACCAGGTGTAGTCTTTGACAGTTTTAGGACTGTATAATAATCTTGTCGCACCTCAAATTTGTCCTCTTTTTCTATTCGAAATGGAATTTTTCAGCCAGGACCCTGTAGCCTGCTGTGTCCCCCCCAAAAAAAAAAATTCCTCCAGAAAAGAAAGAGAAGAGAAAACTGAAATAATAAAAAGTTTCTTCATTCAAGACATTTATGCATTGGCGTCAAAAGTCTGCTGGCATTCATCTCTACCCCTTTCCTACTTTTTTACCTTTTTTACCTTTTTTACCACCAGTTTCTCCTCCCGGATGTCTGTAAGGTACTCAAAGCTTCATGGCAGGATTTTTATTGAGAGGTTTTTGTCTTACAGGGATATCGCTCGACCCTCATTTATTTTGACACACTCAAGCTCAGGCATAATCAAACACACCCAGATACAACAGGAAAAATCCAGCTCTGCAAGTGGACGGCGGTTTACACATTCCCAGATTTAAAAAGCCTGTAACATCGCTACCCCCCTGAGAGAAAAATCGAACGCCATGATTTTAAGCTGCGGGAAGGCAAATCCCAGCAGGGGGGGAGCGAAACTATTTCAGAATCCAAGGATCCAGGCGAGGTTGAGCCGATCATGAAAACAGAGTTGACGTGACACCGCCCAGAATGAACTCAGACCGAGCTACCCTCCAAGGCAGCACAGAGGAGCGTGGGTAACACTGTAAGGCTCCGTCAAGAGACTCGCAGAGCTCCGCGGCTAACAGGAGATAAACTGCTCAAGGCTTAACGGAAGATCTCTTACTTCACAAATCTGGCCTCAAGTAGTAAAAATTAGGCATTTCTGAAGAGGGGAAAAAAGCCGATGTAAAATCTCGTTGACACCACAGGTACTGTGACATTGGTAACACGAAGATGTACTCTGGTGCTCGTTCCTTAAAACTCAGAGCATGCATTTCAAATGACAGAGGAGTTAAGAAGCGTAATAAATTCTCCAGTACCCTTGAGCACTCCGGTCACAGCACCAAACTGGCATCCAGTTGAGAGTTTCAGTTTTTTTTCCTAATAAGTGTTGTTCTGCACCAATTCTCCTCTGTCTCATTCCGCATATATTATTTATTTTGTTTATTTAGCTTCATTTCTAAATCTGCGAGTGCATCTGCCAGCCCTCGTTAGGCAGATGGACTTTTCCACACTTTGTCTCGGAAAAGAGTAGAAATGGCCCCTGAATGTCGACGTGCACTCGGCTGTCTCCACGTGGGTCCTGTCCCGTGGGTCCATCAGACGTTCACTGCGTCCATATAATAATCCTCCACCGCATGGCAGTTCACTGCCACTCGTGCGACATATACTCACCATCACAGCTCTACCCAGCTGGCTTTTCATACTGCTTTGAATTCTATGTCTGCAGTAGGTGTCGGGAGAAATATGATGGTCAGAGGGGCAGATGCTAATTGACTAATCTATTTCAGCTCCTTTCGGTAATTATTTTGGGGGGGTCACAAGCCATCATAACCCCCCATAGTGATCCCCCCGAAGCATCTACACCATACATCAAAGTTTTTTATCATCACGGTTGCCATCTCTCACGCATCTGACGTGACACTCACACTTTCAGACTCACACGCTCAGGCAAGAAATCTATATTAATCTATTATAAACCTGAAACTATATTTAGTTTTATGTAGTTTCATATATAAAGTTTTACATATAATATAGGAAGCATTAGGGTAGTTTGCAAACCCTACAGACTATATACAGGGTAATAAAACTGTTACATACAGATAAATACGTGTGCAGACTTGAAAATCTCACTTCAGCCCACTGACCAAAGCTTGCATCCCTGCATATTACTAATGTATGTGTGTATGTGAGTCACTCACAGGTTCTATTTGCCTGACAATACATTGATTATACACGGATGCATCCAGGCACATAGATCCAGGGGTGACGATGGGATGCATTAGGTGTGAGATGACAGTCCGATCTACTGTAGGAAGCCACTATAATACCCTTAGTCTCTAATCTTCATGTTCATGGTTCATGTTAAACCACCGCTAGTGTAGGTCATCTCGGAATCAGGATATATATATCTGTATCTTCTAACTTTGGTTGGACTGGACCAATTTGTTAAAGTAAACTAGTTACTGGCAGTATTCACCAGCAGTTATTAACATCACCAGCAGTTTTGAATATCAGTATAAACATTTAATTACTGTAATATTATTCCAGCAGAAACACAGGACGCTCAGTGACATTTATTCTCATATCTTTGGAGTCCGATTATTATTTAAATTGGAGCAGGATCATATAAAATCTAGCAGCTGTTTTTAATACACTACTGATAAAATCCCTCATTCCACATTCCTCCGCCAGCACTCACTCCATCCTTGGCTGAATCTGTCATGTCGCTCTGAGCTGCGAGGCTGTTATGCGCAGATATCGATGTTACAGTCCTTGGTCAGCGCACGCCCTTCTCAGGCAGGGTTTACTGAGCTGAAATGGTTTTTGTGGGGAGACATATTCGATAATAATGGGCGGCAGGGAGGTCCGCAGTTATGGGAGGAACGTGTACGCACGTCAGCACGTGTGCCTGTGTGTGTGTGGGTGGGGGGGGGGGGAGGGGGGGGTGGTATGCATATATTATATTGTGGAGACCAGATTTCTCCATAACGTGATAAAAACCTATAACTTCTTACTTTGTGTGGACACACTTTCTCGCCCCCCAAAAAGATTCCCTCAATTTTTAACAAATCTGTGACTGCAATTAAAAAACTAAAAATACCATCTGCGGTCTCCTACTGTAGTTCCAGTCAAAGCTGCAAACGCCAGCAATCAGCTAAATGTTTGTTTCTAAGGCAACATTCCTCATCACAGGTGATGACCTCCCCCCCCACACCTTGGGGGACATAGTAACAAGATGGTGGGCCAGACGGCTCTGCCCGCCCCCTCACAGGTCCAAACTCAGGTGGGTCTCAGACACCCAAACACCGTCTTTGGGGGTCAGGTGATGATTATGTTCATTTGCTTTATTAATACCTACTGGTACCACTGGCCTCAAACTGGACTCCGGGTTTCTCTCCGCTCCCTATATAACATGGGCTGGATCACGGAAACCTGAGCTCCCAGCCCTATGGTACCCGTTCCTCAGCCCCGAAGCCTGTCTCTGGTTCGAAAGTTGAAACATCTGCCTTTCATTTTCCCCACTCTCTACCTGCTTTGTTAAACCCATCTCCACTCCAGAACCCCAGTCCCCGCCCCTCCCCCACCTCTGCATCATGTGCCTCTGCCCCCCCTCCTCCCCAGAGCGGGTCTTACAGCGTTACATCACGCCTGTAAGTACGGATTAGCAGAGGCTAGAAGCTGAAGCTGAAATCCGGAAGCTTCCCACATTCCAACCCCAAACAACTTCGGCCGACCGCTGTTATGTAATCGCCGTCTAAAATATTCATCCAGCCCTTCTGGATGAATACCTGTGTGCTGAGGAGACAGTTTTTCTCCAGTCCCTGCTTCCCCCAGCATCCTTCGCTTTTGACTGCATTCTGAGGGTTGGGGGAGGGTTCTGCTCAAAGATTGTCCCGGCACTGAAGCAGCTTGGGTTGGGAGGGAGTCACGGATAACAAACAGCACAGCTACAGCACAGCTCACTGGGCCAGATTTTTTGGGAATTGCTCGTTAAATAAGCCCATTAAGGTTCTGCCCTCTTGCCAGGACTGAGGCTCGTATCTAGTGAGACAAAGCGACGCTCAGCTTGGCACGGCTGGGCTCAGACGCGTCCTGCTGACTGGCAAATGATCCCCTCACCCTTAGCACTTATAATTCAAGGTCCCCGAAAATGGAGGTGCTGCTATTTACTGCCTAATCTATACTTTTTCAGCTGTGGAGGGCTGCCAGGAGCTGCCCCCACATTTTTTCCATCATAAGGAAAATATTTATCCCCAAAACGTCCATTAATCCGGCTTTTAGCGTGCAGTCCTGGCCCCGCCCACCTAGAACGCCGCCGTCTGCCACGCTGGGGGGTGATTTGCAGCCTTGCCGCAGGACGCCCATCCACCCTCCCACCCGAGCCCCCCCCCGTCGGCCGTGGCATAATGCATTATCGACACCCCGGGCCTTAGGCGCGGCGGAACACAGCGGCACCATGCGGAACGTGCCGGAATGCTGATCGGGGGGCCAATCGACGCTCCTGCCCGGACTTCAAACTGGAGATAATTGCCAGCAGACAGGAAAGGGGGGGGGGGGGAGCAGGGGGCTTCGTCTGGATAATAAAAAAGAGAAACGCAGGCTTTGGAGATGAGAGATCACTGGAGCTGAACGGAATATCTGCAGAACAGCCGCTTCGGTGCTCTGATAGGGAGACGGCCGGCATCAGCCCGGGGGTGGGTGGGGGGCGCTGAAGCCCTGGGGGGGGCGCAGACAAAGGCCACCCCGCTGGTCCAGAATCTGCAGGATTGTGATGGCCCCGCTCACCTCACCCAGTGCCCACCCCCACATTGTGGGTTTGATGCTGGTCAGAGGATTCCCATGCAGCAGTTACCATTTGCATTTTAAAGGAATACACCCTGTCATCACCCCGCCTCGTACTCTGACCTACCAGTGTGAGTTTGCAGCTTCACCCTGGCCCTGCACTGGATAAGCGGTCTTGGAAGATGGACGGATGGATAGGTGGATGGATGGATGGTAAATGTTATACATGTCCGTTTTTAAACATAGCACCATGAAGAAAACAGTAAATAAGTAAATAGGATATACTTGTTTGCCCTACATATCATTGCATTAAAACATTCACCTTTTTATTATTCAGTATATAGCCTGGCTACCGTCTCCTGCTGTTATATGACGCACTGATCCAAAGTGCCCTGTATGTCCTCCAGGGGCATTTTTGTGATGTTGGGCCAGCAGTGGACCTGCCCAGGTTTCTCTGTGCCATATGGCTGGCTGTTGAGGGCCCACACCATGCCCACTGTGGGGTCCATCGAACCTGGAAAAGTGGTCCCAAAAGCAACCATCCCACAGTCAGAGGCGGAAATCCTTACTGGGGCCGTAAAGTTTTCTCTCAATACGGGATCTGTGTGTATACTGTCATGTGGGCCCAATCTGGGCGAAGTCGCCTTAGGTCTGCCTAGGGAGGGGCTAGAGCTGCCCCCTCTGCCCACAGGCACCCGAAAGGTCATTTTAAAGGGCTTTTCTTTTTTAGAATAATGAACATTTGGTATCTTTAACTTGATCAGGATCTTACATTAAAACCTATCAAGTGTTACTTGCACAAGTTAAGTGATTATTCAGTATGACAATATGAGATACGAGTTTCCACTTTTTGAATTTGATATTTCCTTGAACCCCCTATTCGAGCACCATCTTCCTAGGTATCTTTCCGCCTCACGGCTCACTGCAACATGAATCGCTGCTTTGTTTCACCCCCCCAGCACTCCACGCATGCCCCCACCGTCCCGGGTATTCAGGAGTCACCAGTAGAGTCAACAACCCACCATGGGAGGGGCAGCTAAGCAAAAGGTGGAAGGGCGACGGGCCAAAGAGCCGGACGCTTTCACCATCGATTCTGGCAGCACCGTGCTCAGCTCAAGCCACAGATACACCCTGAAATACCGGTACGGCCTCCAGAAAGCAAGTGGGGTCACATCTCTGGGAAGACCTTAATAAAGGAATGATTATTCACTGGACCCAGATGAAAGAATGATCATGCATGGTATCAACATCATGCTAAAGCTGAGGTAATACGGATAATTTCTGTTTAGTCTGTATTTTAGAGGGCATAGGAGAGTTTTACAAGCACACTGAGCCAGCAGGCAAGAGGTGCCATTTTGTGGAAGCAGAAATTGACTTCTGGTAGCTTTACTTACACAAAAAATGTTGAGGGCAGAATGAAAGACCTAGACATCATAGGGAACACATTTCATTGATTGGTACCACCTCCTCTAGTTGCTTAGATCCATTTCCTCTACAATCTGATTGGTTATCTCTCTGAACCAATCATTTTTCATTCCCCCATTCCATTCTGGTACAAGTAATACTCCTATGAGCCGGAAATTACCAAGGGATTTTGATCTAACCTATCTACTCATAAAGCAGTTAGCAAATGCTAACAAAAACACTAACAAAGAGGCATTTTGTTTCATGTCTACAGCACATCACTACTATAGCATGACTATTTGCGGGTTAAATTTGTTGTAACAGAGGCTCATTTAGATATATGAAACAACTCATTGTACTTCCTTGACACATAAATGGACCAGTTATTGGAATTTTTTATTCAGACGCCTTAAAACCGTCAGATTTCAGATTACTGAAATGATACACACTGTTAAAAATAAAGCAATTCCTGGTACACTGCTCGCTGCAATAGATTTTTCTTGCTCACACGCGTCAGAGTAATTTCCTGAAACAGGGTTTAGTAGAGCCTCACAAGGTACACAAAACGCGCTGATTTAGAGGGAACAGAAGCTGTATAAATGGATATATCAAAGCATTCAAAGATCTATGCCTGTTTCGTGCAGATCTGCAGTACAGTATAGGAAGATGAGAGACGTGTTTTTATTTGATTTCAGGGTCTTATCTAGGAAGACCTTAAACAGCACCAGGGGCACAATCGCGTAGTCAGAGCCTCCTGGGCTATTTGAGTCAGACGCCCCTGTATGATTTTGCCGATAGAGTTGTTGACTGGGGGGGCCTTTTTGAGACCCCTGCACAGCACATCTACAGTGAGAATTTACACCTAAGGGGGCGGTGAGCGACGTAGCTGCCAGGCCCCGTCTGCAGAGAACCAACATCATCCCAAGCAAATCAGGTAGATGTCTGAAGTTTCAAAAACGTTATCATTGCCACCATAAAAGTTCAATTAAGAAGTAAAGCAAACTATTATTTAATACAGTTCTTGAAATCATGGAGGCTGTTAGGAAAAGAATTACAAATTCCTTTAAATTTCGTTTTAAATGGTAGAGTGTTGACAATTAGACACTGACAAATGACTCTGATATTGCTTTTTTGCTGTTGCAATATGAATAAAATTCTTTATATTGTGCACTGACATATGTATAAATTTAATAGTTGAAAGTTACTACAAATACCTAATTTTCTTTTCCTTCACAACACAGAACAGAAAAATAATGACAAGAGAGGCAAACAGGAAAATGTTCTGCACAAGCATAACTAAAGGGATAAACATTAAAGACCAAGTTACCATAAGCTAAAATAAGTGAACTCAAAACGTCTTTTGCTGGTTTAACATAAATATCAAGGTAATTCACCTTCAGTTGGCGAGTTCATTCAATTTTCAAGTAAGCACTGTTGACATAGTAATACAATATATATTTCGGTGATGCTTGTTTACCGGTGCATTGTAATTCTATCCTTTGTCCAAAGGCTGAAGGCTTTGCAGTGTATAAGACAGCAGTGAAGGTGCAGAAAGGCAGCACAGGCAAATGGTGTCTGATTTTCATATTTCGTGTTTACAAAGCCCCCCCCCCCCCCCAACCCCAAGACACCATTAAGATCCCAGCCCAGTTTGACATCATGGTCACAGGGGACACCAGCACTGCACATACAATCCTCAGCAGGATTTTGCCACATGAGTTGTTTCTCAGGTGACCCATGCGGCCTGCTACCTTCATGTCACATCTCCCAGACAGACTCTGTCTGTCTGTCTGTCTATCTGTCATTCCCTCCACATACTCTAGGGGCGCCAGCATTCACTTCTCTCAGCTAAACGTTGCAATCACAATGGAGATCAAATTGCGAACCCTTCATCATCCACCACAGGGTGGGTTTTTCACGCATAATATTAAATGTGCAAAGAATATTTCTTTCTTACTATATATATATATATATATATATACTATACATTTAGAATCGCTTGAATCTTACTTAAAACCTGCTCTTTCCAAAGAAATCATGACGTTTACAACTACCCAGAATTCAGTGCATCAATGATTTGAATTAACCAACTATGAATAATTAAAATATAATAATCTGAGCAATAATTTGAGCAAAATTTTTACTTAGAATGGCCATAAAAAACACTTTACGGCATCCTCGCTTAATGGAAATCAATATTTTAACCATCGCCAACCACAGTCAGACATGAGTTTTTAGTTGACCATTGAAGTGACTCTCAAAAAGGTGAATAATTCAGGTGCAGAGGGTAAAAGTCCAGACTAAGATTTTGTTTTAACCAACCAGTTGAGTTTAAAAGGTCACTGACACTAAATACTCAACTGGGTGGTTGGAACAAAATCTTGATCTGGACTTTTATTCTCTGGACCTGATCTACCCACCTGTGACGTTGTCCAATAAATAAATAAAAAATAACTTAAAGATTGTGTGATCGAAGACCTCGTCTGAGTCGGCCTGTCGTGTGAGGGCAGGCTGAGGAGAAGGCCAAGCACGTGTACCTTAAAGAGGCGCAGGATGTTGGCCACCATGATGGAGACAGAGCTTGCGGAGGCCCCGATGACACCCACTACGCGCTCCGGCTTGGCGATGATGGGCGGGCCGCCGCCCAGGCACTTGACGTCGGTGCCGTCCCTCTCGATGAGCGCCTGCACGAAGGTGAGCGACTGCTCCAGGGCGTGCGTGTCGCGCGAGCACGTGTCCAGGATGCGGGCGCCCAGAGTGATGTTAGGCAACAGCGCGTTGTCGTTGTTGATGCGGTCCAGCGCAAACAGCATGGCCTCTAGCCGGTGAATGCCCTTCTCCTTCTTGAGCTCGCCGCATGCCTTGCCACCGGTTCCACGCGCGTGCACCGGGAAAAGCCCCCCCAGCGAAATGTCCCCGTCGATGCGGATGGAGTTCAGGTGCGTGTGCCCGGGGCCCTTAGCTTTACCCGCCAACGCGTCCGACAGCAAGCAGAGAGCCAGCAGGGCTAGACCCGGGCCCGCGCCCAGCGCCCACGAGCGACACATGGCGGCCACCACCCGACTCACATCCAACTTTTAATCCTTTTTAGCCGGGAAGGAAAGGGGAGGGGAATAAAAATTGTCTGATGTGTTAATTTCAGAGTTTCTCAGAAGAACAAAGACTGCCGTATTCCTCCCGCATACTCTGATATGAAACGTGCGCGTTAAAATTTGAATGAATTTCCTTTTCCTTCTGTCTTCTCCTTCCTCTTGGTAAATTCACTCACTTCTCTGTGCCCCCCTAGCTCTTGGAACATGGGCCACCCCCCCACTGCCGCGGCCTCGCTGCCGAGCCGGGGCCCCGTCCTCTGATTGGCTGCCCGGGAAGCATCAAAGGCAGATGAACGAGTGACTTTGTTTTGTTTTGTTTTGTTTGTTTTTGCTCCCCTTCACTTGGGAGGATGACAGCAGCTCGTCTTGGTCCCCGAGTTCCCTCTGGGGGAGGAGGACAGGAAGGCGACACGTGGAAAAACTCCTGAAAGATAAAAAGAAAGTCTGATGAGCAAAGGGGAAGTGAGATAAAGCGTTCCACACTGTTTCACCCCTGCCTCCCCAGCGTGGTCCTTCGCGGGACGTAACCGTCGATTAGCCAGTATGACGTTGTGTGGTGACATCACGCCTGCACTGCCGGGCCCTGGCAGCCCCTGAGCCCGCGGGTGACGTGGGCATGCCGCTATCTCATGCCTGGGCAGATCCGCAGACAGCATGGGGCTCTACGGGGGCAGGAACATCAACATAAACGCAGGATAATGCCATAATAAAGTGGTACGAGGGCTCACTAAGCAACACCTTTGTTTCACACACCATGAAATTAGCGTGTCACCTTCGTGTTTACATATAACTGACCCCCACAGTGGTTTAAGCAAGGGCTCGAACTGCACAGCTGGGCTAATTTCCCCCTGCTGTGTGAGGATGTGCTCCGTGACAAACCAGCATCCCGTCAGGCGCTGAGATTCACATTTTACTCATGGGCAACCAGGCTGCCCCATGGGCAACCAGGCTCCTCAGCAAAAGCTAATTGCACACAGAATCCTGCCACAATTAACAGGCACTATATTCCCCTGGTTCTGCCTCCAGTGCACATGTAAATGCTAAGTGTTTGTTTGTCGACTGCTGCCTTTCCCTGTCATCTGTTATTTGTTGACAGCTGCTGTATATATTGTTGTATGTATTTAACTCAATCATCCATAGGAAGCACACAGGTACAACTTTCATTGTACTGTACACAGGGGCGCCGCTAAGGGGGGGAAAGTTGGGACAATTCTAAGGGCCCACGCCCTTTAGGGGCCCCCAGAGATCTGAATGGGTGTGGTAGGGGGGCCCAACCTCATATTTTGTCATAGGGCCCAAAATTGCTAGCGGCGCCCCTGACTGTACACACCAGATAATAAAAGAGCCTTAAACCTTGAATCCTGCCCTGTGAATTCTGGGATACTCTCTAAGTTCAGCACAACTGCGAACTGGAAAAGCAGTTCTGGAAAATAAATGGATAAAATCAGGTTATATGCAAGACATGCTGTGTTTCCCAGTTTTGTCAAAGAAATGAATTTCTGTTAAGCTGTAGCCTATTCACTTAAATAACTTTTTGATGTGATTGTCTTCTACGGTAACTATAGTGTGGAAAAAAAGGAGACCGATAGAGGGATATAGTCTACTGCAGAGAGCCAAGGGATCAGCTAATAAATAATTAGCAGGAGTGATTAGTCATTGGTGAGCTCTCAGTGATGGCGAGCAAAGCTTCCCAGGGAGTCTAAAGTTTGGTTCCAGTTGCGCTTGTTGCTTTTCTGTGCTGGTGGAATCAATCGCTTTATAGAGCGTGAAAGACATGCGAATTCATCACGGCTGTGTGGGAATCCGCCCACCCCTCTGGTTTTAGGTTTTACAGACCAAAGGGTTTTTTTGTGAGACACTCCTCCCCACTCGCAGTGCAGGAAGAGGGGGGGGCTGCTGCACGGAGGATGGGGCAATGCCTCCGCTCAGCCCGCAGGTGCCAGAAGGTGCCGGAATAGCTCAGAAGACTAACAGCAGCCACCCATCATACGCGACGATAACAAAGACCCAGGTATTCCCCCCCCCCCCCCCCCCGCACTCTGTCGCCACATCAGGGGACTTCAAAACCTTTGTCACCTTTGAACCACGTTCAGTCATTTTCATAATGTAACAATTTTATGCTCTTTAAAGTTATTGTTCTCAGTGGTATCAATGAAATGATAATAATCATATTAGAGGGAGGCGGGGGGTCTTTCTTTTGAGAGACTGTCCTGGTTCATATCACACACCCTGATTCTCTACCCACAGGACACACCTCCCGACATCCGTGGCCACCTTGCCTCATAGGTTTCACATGGTTAAACGTGACTAGAGAGAAACCCAACACATGTGGACAGGGCTCTGCCATCATTGGTACCATAATGTTTCTGGCATTTACTCATCATCATTATCATGCAGAGATTGCCATTCCTGCAAAAACCACATGATCAGTCACACACAATTACAGCTGCATGCACCTGTGAGCTGGCAGGAGCTGCCTAACTCTCCATTAAGCCCGTGCTGAGGTGAAGAACACTCTGGCATAAGTGGAATACCTGGGTGCTTCCGGGCCTGTCGATGTGAGGCACGCATGCTTGTGTGTACAACACCCAGTGCTCCTTCTGAAATCCTCTGCGTCACGTAACAGCGTAGTAAACACGGGTCACTTCCCATAATCCTCTGCAGCGAATGTAGTGAAGACTAAGTGCTAAGAGAATGGTTTTGAGAGGGGTTTCCGCACAGCACAGGGAAATTGCTCTCAATGGACCCTCGCAAAAACGTGAGATTGCAAAGTGGAGAATACACTCGCACACGCAAGCCAAGCATTTTTTAAGCCATTAGAAATGCTATTAAAACACACATCCATAGCATGGAAAGAAACAGACTGTGATTAGGCTACTTGTCGTCACCAGTGTGTAACAGTCAAGGCAGAATGAAAACATTTTTAGTTTCTTTGATTCCCTTACGTAACGCCACCCTGCAGAAAGCAAGGCTTCTATCCAAAGGCACTGGCCCCAGCTAAAATCTGATTGGCCCCTGAGGTTCCCCCCCGCCCCTTTCACACAACAATTCAAAACATATCATTGGCTAATGATAAAGTCGTCCCCTCTGCATGAATTATGTTCACTCTCATCTCCCTGGACGCATGGAACTTCTGAATGGCCTTTGTGACCTTTGAACCATTAAAGGCATTTTCATAATGTAACAATTTTATGCTCTTTAAAGTCAAAGATATTAAGTTCATTGTATTTTTAAATCCTTCTCTGGCATTTTTATGGGGTCAAGACCTATTAGTTTGCTCATTTTCTTGGTAATTAAGGAAGTAACCGTTTATTTATTCTTGCCACACACTTCAGCATTGTAAAGCTGTGATTTTTTATGAATTCATACATTATTAGTGTGTGGAGTGATTTAATTAGCCTTAAAGAAATTAATAAATATTTAGCTCTGTTTTTGAGTTGGTTCCACGTTAATTGAAATTCCGCCGGCATGTCGCATCTCGACACTTCCTTTTAGGGCTGCCGGGTGAGGCATTAACGAGCAGCTCGTTAAAGGCAGGATGTTAATTGAATTAGACTCCACAAAGAAGGTGTTGCTCGGATTACGCCTCCCGCATCTTTCAAGATACCTACTGAGGGATAGCGTGCAAGTTAGGCATGGCCCTCTGCAGAACAGTGACAGGGAGCATGAGGAAAAGACAAAAATGAGGCTAGACTGGTTTTAAATTTAGTGGATTTTCTGCCTGAATACAGGCCACTGGTTCACTTCAGTAGTGTATGATTACCAGTTAGACAGGGTACTGGGGTTATCACTCATCTGTTCCAGCAGGGCCAGACAAGTTGGCCCCCTCAAGCCACCCTGCCCACCCCCAGCCACCTCCCTGCCCCCGGCTGACAACCTTTACCATAGTCACCCCCTTACTTTGATATTCAGGACCCTACGCCTGCACTGCCGGTGTCTCCCCATGAAAATCTTGGATCCCGCCATTAGATCTCTTCCAGCACTGACCCAACACCCCAGAAGACATCCTAGTACCCAGTGGCCAAGTTTGCATCTCTGCTGTAACCCACGACACGCCCAATTGGGGCTCATGCATCTTCCCCTTGTTCTGACAGCAGAAGATGAGTCGTCAGTCCTCACACCTCCTCACCGCCTCACCAAAGCCATCTCCATTGCCGTTCCCAAACGTAGCCACTCTGGTCACGTGACTACAGCAGCACATATAGCAGAAATGGTGTGAAAATGTGTAGTTATGCTCTCGAAAAGGACAAATCCTGCCATTTTCGCCACGCAGCTCAGCTCTTCGTCCATCACACACTCCGCATACTCAGGCATGGGCAAACGCAACCCCCCCCCTCCCACCTCTGTCCGCCCCGTCGGCAATTATCCCGCGTTATGCGCGATACTCTACGGTGAATCACTCGCACACGCACACCCCACACACGCCCATGCACTCCTGCTGACAGGAAAGACAAAAGCGAGAGAGGAGGAGGAGGACGGCATGCCATAGCAACCACCTCTCACACAAGGGCGTCCCAAACCTGGCTTACCCTGCTGACCACTTAAGGGGGCGTCCCATTCCCATAAGTGCACATGCAAGACAAAGTGTGGATAGATGAGACACTTTCAGGGTCGAATGAAGCATTCTACATATTTGACAGGACCCTCATCACCCTGAGACATGATTATGAGTAATTTTTCACCGCTACTCGTGACACACTGTGCTGCCTGAAAAAATAATGCACAGGGCCACTAGGCAATTGTACACGCTGAACGCTTATTATTTACACATCGCAGTCAGCAACTCGGAGCTACAGAGCTTGTGTTTACATTCACGAAGACATTTGATAAAACACTGGCACATTCATGTCTTGTTTTAAGTATTCTGCAGGTACAAAAAGGAATGAAATAGATGGATGGATGAATGCCCCAGTAACCAAACTGGAGTTGGACTTTGAGTTGGCGCCGTATCAAGTGCTACATGTTCCCAGCCACTATGTGTGCTTCCATTCGTCATCCAAAATTGGACTTGCAGCACCGAGTTACCCAAACCGTTCTCCTTTGTTGTGTCTCGGAGAAACCGTGCCACACTCTGCAGGACTCCCTGAGGAAATGCATCTCATCACATTAAGGAACAAAGAGAACAATCAGCAGGAACTCAACGGCAAGAACCACCGGATCGTGTCCCGCTTGCCTTACAACTCAGGAGCTGAGGGTCCACTTCCCGCCTGGCCTCCCAGGTAACAAAGCAGATGGTCTCAGACGCCCATGTAGGTCACCCACCAAATTGCTCACAAGGCTGTACCAATAGAGGTGCCCACCAGCGGGATAAAGGGGCAGGTTCAGAGAGGCGGCACGGCCTCTGGGGGCTCTTGATAGGATCGGATCCCTCTGCGGTCCAGCTTCCCTATGCAGCCAAGGCCTGGATGGCCCACCTCACAAGCGTCACATCCTGAAAGGCACGTTAGTTACATCAGAGCTTCCACAGCCCCCCCTTAGCCTTTCTAGTGCCATTTCTTCCTGTCTCCAGGCAGAGAAGCACAGTACAGGGATGGGGAGGGAAGGGGGAGGGGGTCATGTTTTAACTGGTCTTCTTCCACTGCTGCTCTCCTGCTGACCAATACAGTGGCAACATACAGCATGGACACAAAATGAAGAGGGATAGCATGTAGGGACCTCCCAAACATCACATTTTGCTGCTAGCACTTCCATTCCAAAACAACTTCATTTCCCTAGTCTTTTATCCACCTGCTTATTTTACATAATAATCAGCATTTCAGGTTAAACCCATCACTCAAGGCTAACAGAACTTGAGCCTGCAGTTTTGAGGCCAGATCCTTAAACGCTACGCCATCTGCTGTTCCATCTGGTGTCTTGCTTAATGGAAAATAATTACCGCAATAACAGGCATGTAATTGCTCAGCTTATCTAGCGTGAGCGTGTTTGTGTACTGTCACTTGTGACCTGCGGCTGCCTCTCTGACAACGATAAACTTCACAGAGGAGATGATATGCCCACAGGCTTTCGGGAGGCCGTCGCTCAGCTGGCCGTGACACTGTTATCCGACACGGATATCTGGCATGCACCTATTTTCTTTTCTGATCCGTGACTTGCGTACTGAAATCTCTGGAACGGTTTATTCGAACGGAGAGGATTTCTGGCGATCTGAGACATTTAACCCACCAACAGCAGGCCACTGATAACCCAGCTTTCTATGACGTGGCTTCTAACATCGTTAAGTGGTTTCTGATAGATCCAAATTACACACAGATCCTGCTACGCTGCCTTACAGTTCACATAACCAGAACAACTCATATTTCCATAAGCTGCAAGTCTGTTTAGAAAATCTAGAAGTACAAATGTTTTTCAACTTTTGCTGAGTATTTTTGTAGAACTGGCTGTCCCCAAACTAAGAACGCCTAGCTTACGGACAACTTGTACTTATGAACCTATCATATTAAACATCCGGGTTAAATACAATGGTTCGTAATAACGATCATACGCAGTACTTGGTGACGCTCATGAAAACACTGCTGGCTTCAGCAGTTTGTCGGCTCAAGGTCCAGTGTAGTACTCTATGGAGTTACTTTCATTACTGTTGTATTATTTTATTTTACTGTTCTTATTCTATGTACTCTATTGTTCTTCTTCCAAACTTACCTACAAATTCGACTTAAAGACAGACTTAGGGAACGAATCTCACTCATAACCTGGGGGCTGCCTGTACTGTGAATGCATGTAGTTTTCTTCCCATTCATTACTACATCCTTTCAATGCATTCTAGATACTTAGTTATGCAGCATGTTTAAGGGTACAGAAGTTCATTGCGGCATTTAAAAAATAAAACAGGGTCTGTGGAAATTTCAGACGGAAGCATAATGAAGGTTGGAAAGGAAACTTGTCAGGTGATGGGTGATAATGTGATCAACAGAGTCGGGTCAAGACTCCTGGCCCTGAGTGCAAATTAAACTGGCTGCAGTATGCAGCCTCAATCAATATCATTTAGCTAGTGGAAAAATGCACGAGTTATGAAGAAGGCATAGAGATGTCCGCTACACGGCTACATTCTGAGACTATGCAAAATGTCCTTGTCAGTTGCTTGCGTTGTCATCCTGGCTATCGCTGCAGCACACTGGGACACCCCAGGTTTTTTTCCTGCTACACCAATGACTCCATTTATGTCCCCAAGAGCAAACTACACATGTGGCTCACCCTCATTGACTGGGGGTGCCGCAAGGTCCAGTATTAGGCACACTGCATCTCCTACAACAATCAAGGCTCCTTAGTCAAACTGTGCTTTTCAAATATTACGGTAGCAACAGACTCTCCTCTCCCAGACCAAAGCGTTTTTTATTGGAATACTTCAGTGACGACTACAGGTGATGCTACTTGTACATCAATGCAACTCCCCACCAGCAAGGCTGAATTCTCCACTTAATTTGAACCATATGAATATATGCTGCCTTCTCTCTGCACTGCTCTTCCCTACTCACAGAGGAGTACTGGCAACTAACATGCATTTCACAGCCCTAGTCCTTTTTTGTCCATCACCGTTACCCCCCCCCCCCCTCCCCCTCGGGCAGTCAAAGGGACCGTATAACATAAATAAGTTGTTGTGATGTAATTCGGCTCATTGTTCACATCTGTAGCCCAGGATTTGCTTTTTTCCTCTGTCAGTAGGCTGAACAGAGTGCTGTCACAGTACAGGGATGCTGCAGATGGTCTTCCCAGGGCCCAGGACCTCCCCCTGGCAGAGTTCCCCGCATGGATGAGCGGACTCTCAGCACACGCTTCGCCTTCACTTTGGCAGGGCGGCACTGGAGGGCGGCTGACCTTCTGGCTGGTGATGGATGCCAGGGGGACGCAGAGGCAGAGCGCCCTCCAGACACGGTGGGTTTTTCCCAATCGAGCCCATACCGGGCAGAAGCTGCTGGGTCGAGACAAACCGCCCTGACATGAAGCTGCCTCACCAATACCACTGAATACTGAGACCTCCATTATTTAACAGAAGCCTTCCACCGACCATCTTACACCATTACAGTACCAGGTAGCTTCACCCGCATCTCTCAGTTATTTGCTTCTTCTTTGGATGCTCTTGACCTGAGGAAATTTTATTTAGCCAGTCGCCACTCCCAGTGTCACCTTTATGTAGAAGCTGACGCAAAAGCAGCAATTCCGGTTGAGTATCTCGCTCAAGAATGCAGGAGCAATCATCCTTCCGGGACATTCTGTTACAAATCCATTACCAAAACTGCCAAGGTGCACTCTTCCCTGCAATGGTGTTTACTGGAGTGACTGTGTAGTGTGTGTGTGTGTGTGTGTGTGTGTGGGGGAGGGGGGGGGGATTTCTCTCCGTTGCAGGCACATAAAGATTTCACCACATGCTCCAACTCAGCTGTATGACGCACCGCCAACATTCACTCCACACGGTCAAGCAAATGTGTTGATCTCGGTACAGCTGAGATCTCTCTGCCTAAAATTAAATAAGCCCCCCAATCAATTTACCTCATGTAATTTCTCTCTGACACTCAGAAGATTGTCTTAAGTGTGCAACAAGATACATGGAATGAAAGAGAATTTGGCACAAAGCTCAGATATCATCTTTCCAAAAAGAAAAAGCCAGAGAGGATGTTTAGAGCAGACCCTCCTCACAGAACCGAGAATCTTACCGATAAGACTGATAAGATCTTGTTAGTCAACCCTAGTGAAAAGTGAATAAGGAATCTAACACATTCCCCTGTGTCAAGCCAAGGAGGAGCCCAAACAGCAACACAACTTAATGACTTCAAAGCTTCCTTTCTCTCTTCTCCCCTGTACCTTCAGGTCGACCAGGGAACCCTGGCATAGACCATCTCAAAATATTTCTCAAGCTCCCTTCTTAAACAAATGATGATCCACCTCTCTATGCCAGACACGCAGTCAGGTGTGACCCTTTTATGGCAGCTGGTGTCCACTTGTGTGTTCTGAGCTTGTATGCTCTCCATAGGGTCTTCTGAATTTCCACCCATGGTCCAAAGATATGTAGTTCAGGTATATGGGTGTCCCTGAATTGCCCATAGCTTGTACTTAGGCGTCCCACCCCCTCGAGCGCAGTGCTTGCTGGGAAAGTATGCAGGCTCTCCATAACCTTGCACTGGGTAAGCAGTCATGGAAAATGGATGGATGCAAAGCTTTATTGCACATTTTGCGAGCAGAGGCATGTGAAATCCACCACTACAGACATCAAATGGGTGAAATTCATCTACTCAGATGAGGCGTGACCCATACCAATTACCCAGAGTTAACTACAGCAATAACAAACGATGATAATTACACTGATCCTCATTTGTTTTGTTGATACAAAATCTATCACAGCAACCATCCCAAGAACATTGATTTAACATTTGAATAATGCATAAATCTAATTTAATCATTAATTGCTTTTGTTTATAAAAACAGTCAACTGGAACAAATATATGCTTTTTCTGTAATATTCAAAAACTCACAAATACAACGTAGATCAATATAACTATCCAAACATGTTGTGTGGGATGTTTTTTGGAAATTCATCGCGCAATATGACATTCTGTGACTCCTCCTTCAAAATGTAGAAATTTCATTATTTGCTAAGTGCAATGCCAACATATAAACATGTAGGGAGGAGCTTCTAAGCATTTGCTATACACAAAACTTGCCTATCATGTTTCTGGCTGATATTTTATAACCGCTAACCCAGTAGAGTCACGATGAGCCTGGAGCCAATTCCTGGAATAACAGGACATAAGGCAGGGGACACCCTAGATAGGATGCCAGTCTGTCGCAGAGCGCAAACACTCACGCACTAAGGGCAGCTTAGAAACACCAACTCACCTAACCACATGTTTTTTTTTGGCTGCTGCAGGTAACCCGTACAACACAGGAAGGACAAACTCTACACAGACACATGAGCATATTTCCCCCAATCCTGGAGATGTGAGGTGGCAGCGATATGCACTGAGCCAACATGCCGCCCACTAGTAGAGTCGGTCTCAAAAAATATACTTGCTGAAAGTCATCGAAGCACAATGTCACTTTGCATAGCAACCCACATCTTCCAGGTCAAACTTCAGCCTATCGTGCTGACTAGGCCTTCCCTTTCCCATAATCCCTCATCTCCCCGCTGCTATTATGTTGACGCCGCGCTAGTGCGAACCGCTGCCAAAATGTGAATGTTAAAGGCTGGGGAACACTCTTTAAAAATGATTCCCCTGGTCTAAACAAATCCATCTTCTAAAAACATGGGGAAATAAATAAATAAGTTAAAACCATTGTGCTGTGAAACCCCAAACAAGCAACTGAACAATACATCTCCCACACTTCCCCTGCAAAGAGACAATGACCTATTTTACTGTTCTACACTGAGGCAAATGCATGTGCAAAGCAATGCAAGACAATGTAATGGTCTCCACAAGATTTATTCGTCATCTCCATGGAAAATTTCTGGAAAATCAAACGGACTCTTAGCCAAGTTAAGGACCATATCTTATTATTCTAAGTCCTTTCAAATCTTCAGGGTTAGCCTTAAGAAGAACCTTACACAGTTAGCCTTAAGAAGAACCTTACATAGTTAGCCTTAAGAAGAACCTTACAGAGTTAGCCTTAAGAAGAACCTTACAGAGTTAGCCTTAAGAAGAACCTTACATAGTTAGCCTTAAGAAGAACCTTACAGAGTTAGCCTTAAGAAGAACCTTACAGAGTTAGCCTTAAGAAGAACCTTATATAGTTGCTCCAACTTCCCCCACACTCCTGTTACAGGAGGGACTGGCCTAGATCAGCATGGGGGGAATTTTATTTATTTATTTATTTTTTTAAATCTAGCTTAATTCCATGGAAAACCTATAAATGGTATCAACTAAGACTCAGGAATCGATATCTCCCAAAATTGGACGATGCATCCTGGGGGAAGTTCGGAAAAGGATATGCTGGGTTTGGAAAAGCGCATAATCCAAGTTTAATCGGAAAAAACGGCTGTGCAAGACGCATAAGGACATGTGCGACTTGAAAGAGGTAGACGGGAAAGGGCCCAGTGACGCGGCGCTTTACCGGAGTGCTGAGTGACTGCCCCGCTTGAGCAAAGCTGTGGGAACCGTGTCGATTCCTCCTTATTTGCGCCGGTGTGCGATTCCCGCCGTCACATTCTTCCGGAAGCGCTTTGATTCCTCCGTGCACCCTAAAATGACAGAGGTGCCATTTGTCTTCACAAAAGGGGACTTTTGTGACAGCTACACAGGAGAACTGCTGCAATTCACCACCAAAAGTGTTTTATTTAATTTTCTCTTTTTTTGCTGAAATAGTTCCAGGTCTGGTGCAAAAAAATACCTCGGATGTCTGACTACGACGGCAGAATCTTCCACAAAAATTCATCATCTATCTTTCTGACAGGCCTCTTTTGTTTTATTTTATTATTATGACTAAAACAGCAGCAGCCGTAGTCGAGCGAATGAGCCTGCAGACACGGAGCTTCCCTGGACCTGAGCGACCGTGCTCATCTCCCCCTGCCTGCAGGGGGCAGCATCTCTTTGCCTCTAATCCCTCAGTGCTCTGAGCAGATACACGGAGAGCAGCCAGCAAGGCTGCAATCATCCCAGCACCTCGGCATGTGGTCATTACCCCGGATGCGCTTAGGCTCCGATAATCTCTGGGCTTTTTAACAAAGACCTGAAGACGGCCAGAATCAAGCAAGAAGAAAGTTCTGACTGCTCTCTCTGCTCTTCCCAAAAGGGAAATTTCATGGCTTCCTCTTTTTTACCCCCTATAACCAAAGGGGCATTTTAATTACATAAATAAAAAAACAGGCTGAATGCCTTTTCATTTCTTTACCTTCATAATAAACGGCTGCAATTGCTGTATCGGTACAAAGGTCAAACTTGGTACAGTGTCTGCTCATTTCATTCTACCATCCATAAAGTCTTAAATATCCAAGGTAGGGGCACTGTGTGCGGCGTAGGAAGCACAGCACACATAACACGGAGTATGGATACCAAACCACATGCTTTGAGACTGCAGGAAATTAACTCACACAAACGTGAAAATATGCAAATTCCACAAACAGGGCCAGTAATGAGAGCTGCCCATTGAGTCATGGCCCCTCCCCCTCACACCGACAGAACCTTCGATGGTTATCAAGCCCCCAATCAGAGAGCTGCACACTGATCCATAGCCCCTCCCCATCACACTGACAGAACCTTCAATGGGTATCAAGCCCCCAATCAGAAAGCTACCCACTGATCCAAGGCCCCTCCCCTTTAGACTGGCATCACCTTCTATTCACTTACGCTCTGCACAGCTTAACTTTGAGGGATTCTTCAGCGGCTAACCATGAAGACGACACGTTTCTTCACTTTCAAAAAAGGACTCCTGCCGTGCCCATGCAGAGCTGCTTTCAGCGGTGGACCAAGGGCTGGATGAAATTAAGCTGCTCGTTTCGGTTGAGAGTCTGATGTCATGTTTACCCCTGCTTTCATGCCACGGCCATACTGTTCCACCTTCAGGTCCACAGCACTATCTATTCATCTTCTCACCACCGTGGATGATTCAAAAGTTTGTCACCTGACTGAGAAACATGGGGGGGGGGGGTTGTTTTCTTATAAAATATAACTTTTAGGTTGATGCTCATATCTTATCCTGTACAGATGAGTTCTTCTGCAACCCAGTGACATTTAAACAAAAGCTTGTTGTACAACGATTTAATGAGACCTTCATCAAGGGGGGTTAAGAAAGCATCTGTCATCTGCCCAGTCAAGATCATAAACTGTGGATCTCCCATGGTGGGGGGCAGGGTAATGAGGAAGAAGACCTAACCTGGGGGGTCCTTAATAAGTGTTTGTGAGTTTGCAAAGACCTTCACAGAGGCGACTGATATACACACGTGTGACACCAGCTCCCGGGAAGATTGAGTCACCTGACCAAGAATGGGGGGGGGGGGGGGGGGGTCAGTGAGTTTATATTGGGCTGGAACTGGAAAAAAGTGTCACACGTGTGACAAGAAACCGAAAGCACTGGATCACGTGGGCTGTGGGTCAGGTTTGGCATCACGATTACTGGTAGAGGGGAAAACACACATACACACACACACACACACAGGTGTTCAAAAGTCTTGGCCATAAAAAAAGAGGGAAGAGACGAAAACCATCTTTGTAATATTTGTAGTAAGTGCATATTTGCACAGAAAAAAAACAAAAATTAGAATACATGCAAATGAACAGTAACAGTAATAATAATAATTCTAATACTACTACTACTACTACTAAGAATAATAATAATAACAACAACATTATATAACTATTTTCTTCTGTTCTTATTATATCAGCGCCACCCCAGCCATTCCATGTATTCGCCATATTTCACCATCAACTTAATTACCTTAAATTCACAAGGCATTGCTAGTGGTTGAGTCACTAAATACATCTTTACAGAATTACGTAAGCCAGAAATAAAACCTTCCTACAAGTCTCATGGAGTAGCATCATCTCAGACTGGGTGTCTTTTAATTACACAGAGGAGATGATAAAAACACACGAGAAAAGTTAGAGCCCCAGCCTGGAGAGCTGGAACTGCTCGGTCACTGAAGGGAAACTGGAGATATTCTAATTGGCCGAGACTTTTTACCATGTGAAAGCGAAAACAAAGACCTGGGGCCGGTTTCGCAAAGCAGGATTTCTTGTTCAGCCACGTAACTTATCAGATTTAAGGTAGCCTGGGCTAAATAGACTTCAACTTCTTTCAATTACATTTAGCCCAGACTACCTTAAATCCAGCAACTTATCCGATTAAGCAAGAAATCCTGCTTCGTTAAACCAGCCCCTAGAGCTCCAACTTGCTTTGCTAGCCTGTTTCGTTAGTGATGCCTTAAACGGATGATCAAATGGCACAATATTGTTATCCAGGTTACTCAAAGTCGTCGTGCTGAATTAAGAGTTCCAGGCACATTGAATAAAACTGGTTACTTCTCCCCATCTGGACCAGCTGGGTGGCACACACCCCAGTGTCTCTGTGTGTTTCCTCTGACTGCTCCAGTTACGTCCCACAGTCCAAGCGCACAAGCTCCTGGTGTAGTGCTGTCTGTATTGCCTGACAGTGAGTGGTTGTGAAATGCTGGCTTCCTGTTCAGGGAATCCTGCCTTGCGGTTTAGGCTTTTGGACGATAAATGAACTTCACGCTCCTTTTTTTATTATTATTTTTTTTTTTTACTATCTCCTTTAATCTTCTTTCCATTTTCTTGGGCCTTGGACTCTTTCTCTAATGGGCACTTACTAAGCCCTCGCTTGACCACCATAACTGCCGCAAGACTTGACCTGAAGTCCATCTCCTGTCCGACTGGAATCCCCGGCTAAGCCGGACGAGATGTCGGCAAGATTAACGATAGCCGCTCAGCCTCCCAGGATACGCATCTCGAGTCCCTTTTGCTCATTTCTACTTCAAGTACGTGCAATTCAGAGCGATTCTAAACGGCAACTGTGAAGCTATGATGTTCCTGGACCTTGTAAACATTTAGAATTTATTAAGCTATTAATCGCACACTTAAGCGTCCGGAAGCTGTCATTAAGTTTTTTTTTTTAACGACACAAACACCATGCAAAAATGAAAGCAGAGGGCAGGGGGGCGGCTGCAGACCCCAGCTGAGTCTAGCACATGACATGCTTTGAAAAGCTCTTATATAAAGAACAGCGGCAGAGTTGGGTTTAACGTGTTACTCCTTGCGCCTTGTGGAAGTTTCCCGCCCCTCTCGGCCCCCATCTTTTTCACGTTTTCCTGCGGGGGCGGAGCAGTAAATGACATCACCCAGCCATTTCTGAAGGAGCAGGAATATGTAGCCCAATCAAACGCCAGGACTCCCGGTGTTTCCCGATTAAAACACAGCAGACGTGCTTCTGTTCTTGGACGCATGACAATCATGAAACTACGTCTTGTGGCAAATATACAACATGGCTGACTAGGGATGGGGAGACTAATTATACTAGGAAAGTTCAGGTGGGGGGCAGCATGGAGGTATAGTGGTTAGCATTGCTGCTTCACATCTCTGGGACCAGGGTTCAAGTCCCCCTCCCATGGTTCCATGTGTGTGGAGTTTGCATGTTCTCCCCATGTCATCATGGGGTTTCCATCTTTGGTTTCCTCCCCACAGTCCAAAAACATGCTGAAGTTACAAAATTGTGTGAATGATTAGGTGACACATTGTGGGGACCATTTTTCAGTTCACCACAAAGATCTGTAAATGCAGCTAAGAAAGTAAAAATGCCAAATTAAAGTCTTGTATTTTGTTAAGATTAGAGTTAGGGCAGGGTAGGGCTTAAGGTCATTATGTTGAGGTTAGAGTTTTCCCCATAGAAATGACTGGAGAGTCCCCACAATGATATAATTACAAACCTGTGTGTGTGTGTGTGTGTGTGTGTGTGTGTGTGTGTGTGTGTGTGTGTGTGTGTGTGTGTGTGTATGCACACATATGCATGCCCTCCTACGGTTTGGCGCCTCCTATGGGTTGTTCTTTGTCTTGCATGCGCATAGCTTCTGGCATAGGTTCCGGACCCTCTGTGACCCTGAATTGGACAAGTGGTTACAGAAAATGAATGGATGGAAACCCGGGTGACCTAGGAGGTGTTCAGAACCTGAACACAGTTTTTGGGGAATCTTTTCTCAGCAGCTAGAAGGAAACAGCAGGGAAAAATATGTGCAAATGGCAAATAAGTATCACGTGATTTTCAGAAGTAGGAGTACAGGTGCAATGGGATGGTTCCTTCCGTATATCCATCCCATCAGACCATGCAGGTGAGAGCGAGGCTGGGGTTCTGACGCATGCAGCATTTTGGGGGGGTCATCCTCCATATAAGCAAGCTTACAATGGTCATACTGGATTGGACACTTCAATCACATGGGCAGGGTGGATGCTTGGATCGCATAAAGGGTGAAGCATCATATGGTATATATGGAGAGGATATCAGCGTAAACAGTGATGGGGGGTCATGCTGCCGAGCTACACCCCTCCCCACAGACCTGCATCGCAGAGAGGAATCATGTGTCCAAAACACACAAAAGTGTCAGTGTAACGCAATCCTGCCATTAAGATAAATTTGAACTTTTCTGAACCATTTACACGGCAAACAATGCCGTTTTTTTCCCCGTAAATTTGTTTCTCTAGAGTCAGTTTCACCGCTGAACCATTTCACGGGCTTTTGTCGGATAAGAAACCATTTAAAGCTGAAGAACGCTTCACGGGTGAACAGGAAAGTCATTAAACATTTAATATTCCCTGCTGCAATTATTCTTACAGAAATGATGGCATTCTGATTAAGACTATGTACACACTTTCCACATAAATGGCTCCTTAAACAATGCTGATTATGTAGCGTGAAGTTGAATTACTTTCAGCACAATCAACACAAGTTCCTGGAAAGTGAACGAGCTCTGGTTTTGTTGAGCTGTGTTTTCGCTTGCTTTGAGAACCAAAACAAGGTAAAGTGCTTTATGAAATGTGACACCATAACTTCAAAATAACAGATTTAAAAATATGTGCAAACATTAGCATATCACTAATGTGCAATGAGAAGGAATTTTGGGTAAAGCCACACAAAATCCTGACCTAATGTGCCAGGCCCAAATACTCTATGCAGTCGACTTCAGCTTATTCCGTGCTTATTTCTGCCGAGAAATGAATTCCTCGGTCAATAAGCGATTACAAAAAATACGCTAAAGCCTCGTAGTGCTTCATTATCTTTGCATATCCTGGAGACTCACTTACTGTATTAAGTCTAATGAAAGCCTAATCAGTCAGCGTAATTGGCAGATAAGCCACCTTGATCCAGACCTTGCTGGAGCATCCTCCATGCCGCCAGAATTAGGAGCAGACACACCCAAGTGAATCCGGTGCCTGCATCGTAGGGAGAATGAAAAGTTAAGGAATGACCAGCTTCCATCAAGCTTCCATTATACAAGATGAATAATTCGAGCTCCCACCGTTCATTGTGTCAGCAAAAAGGGCCCTTTCTCAATATGAAACAAGGCTTCATATCGTTTTTGTCGTAAAGCAGGATTATCCTTTAAACCACCAACATTTCAGTTATCCTTCTAATTGTTTTCCATGTATGCTGAAATTACTATGAAGTACATATGTATATATATACATACATACATACATACATACATACATACACACATATATGCATGCAGTCCACAATTATGAGGTACGGTCAATGCCGTGCAGAGACTATTTGAGGGGCTGGTGCCCAAATGCTGGAGGGGGTGTAATTTTGACAATTTCTGATTGGTAGATTTAGGTAGGTCCCTCTTGGTAAATTTTGCACGACGGTGACTCAGACCCTAAATTATGCACAGGCCTGAGTACAGTTATACTACTGAACAGTGCACAATTATACTAGCGAATTCATGGGTCCTGAAAATCATAGTTATCTTACAAGGATGATGAGATGGTTTGTAGAGATACGTGGAACTCAGTAATCATGAAGTAGCTTCTAGTTTTCTGCTCATTTGCCCGGCAGCACTGGGTGCAGTTAGGGGAACAGCTTCCAGAAAATGCCAACCCAGTCTAGGCTGCACACACAGCAGAGTAGGTACCTATGAACAAATGAATGTTACATTTAAATAGTGCCTAACCAGAACCAATGGGGAGGCACTTCAGCCACCACCACTGTGCAGCCCCCACCTGGATGATGCCTCACAGCCATCCTGCACCAGTACACTGACCACACAGTAGCTAAGGTGGTGAAGGGGCAGGAGAGAATTTACCAGTTAGGTATAGGGGATGATTAGGGGGCCAGATTTGATAGGGCTACAGTGTGCAGTGTTAACCTGGACATCAGGGTACCACCCCCCCCCCCCCTCCTTATTTTTCAAAAAAGATGCCCAGGGATCATTTATGACCTCAGTTTTATGTTTCATCTGAAGGACGGTGCCAGTTTTACAACACAATGTCCCCGTCACTGCACTGGGGCACAGGGATCCACACAGATCACGGGACGGGATAACCTGCTGGCCAGTGTCCCCCTCACTGCACTGGGGCACTGGGATCCACACAGATCACGGGACGGGATAACCTGCTGGCCAGTGTCCCCCTCACTGCACTGGGATCCACACAGACCATGGGACGGGATAACCTGCTGGCCAGTGTCCCCCTCACTGCACTGGGGCACTGGGATCCACACAGACCATGGGACGGGATAACCTGTCAGCCAAACCAATACCTCTTCCAGCAGCAACCCAGCTTTCCTAGTTGGTCTCAAACATGTTAAGCTTTATGTGGATTACCTATTCTTTATTGCAGGTGGTGTGGCTGGCTATATCTTTGTGGGTACTCTCCATTAATTTCTATGGGCTTAACCCTATTCCCAGCAATGACAACCATAAGCCTTACCTAGCTCTAGCTTTAGTGCTACCAAAACGAAGCTCCTCTTCACGCGGCTCTTCGCTGGGACAGTCATGCTATGGTGCGTCTGCATAGTAACAGAAAACTGGCAGCCTGTTCCTCCTCCAAGCAGCTAGCCGGTGGCTGGCAGTGTGGGTTAGGCGCCGAGAAAGCCATGGGGAGGGTACAGCCATATGGCAGTTGATCCCAAGCCTGAACAGCACAGCCCTCTGGTCGTCCCGGCTCGTCACACGACACTCGCGCTCCCCGAGCCACCATCTGGGGCCGCTGGGAGCACAGGGCCACCGTGGGCCCCTCGGTTTAGGCAGCATTTGTTTTGCTGCTTCGCCGTGGAACTGAAGCCAGTGGGACGCCAACGGTGTGAAACCACTCACACACACTGCGTAAAACGATGCAGCGCAGGGCACTGCTGTATGTGTTACTGTTGGACTTGTCTCTACAGCAGGGGGTTCCCTGCCTGGTGCCCTGTGCTTCCAGGAATGAGCTCCTGTGGTTATGGATAGATGGATGGATGGTTTACGTTGGAATACAAATGCACTCTGCTAAATGCTAAGTTTAGCAATAATTAGGATATCAGACATTATTACTTCAACTGTTACATTTTTACCAGCTGTAATACAACTCTGAACTGTCCCCCCCCCCCCCCCCCCCCAAGAACCCTGACCCCAAATCTAGCCGTAGCCATTAATTCCGGCCCCATTCCCTGCTGTCATTCCTAGTTCACTCGACTCACTTTGCTGTCGCACCCAAATTAATCGTCACGCTACTGCTGCCTAAACTCCAGGTCGCTCACATGTGAGCTCATTATCTGTGTGATGTTACCTTGTGGAACAATATCGCCTCAGAACAAAAACATTTAAATGCTTTCAAAGGAAACCACCCAAGTTAGGTTGTTTTTCCCATCAGCAGATGATTTCATACACATCCGGGATAAATCCTATTACATGGTCCTCGAACAGGGAGCAGCCCGATCAAACTTGTTTATAAAATGATTTCTGTTTTGGATTTGTACTGGAAGATGATCTGACTCTATACCTGACATGCATGCTCTCTGTTTCCACATGTAAATTAGTTTATCCAGTCCACTGAAAAAGTAATCGCATACTGCATCGTTTTGGGGCCAATTTTGTATTTGCGACTGCCCCTACGCTGAAGTATTACGAGCACTGGATGCATACTAAAGTCATTTCAAAATCCGTTTTCCAATGATTGCACCGCACAAATTCACATATAGTGATGCAGACATGGAGGAGAGCACAGAGACACAGCCACATGGTCACAATTTAATGATGTCATGACCCAACGCTGCTCGGACTGGTGACCTTTAATTGGGGCTGAACACCAATAAGCTCAGCCGCTGTCTGTGACCGGTTTTATACAAAGACATGACATTTCAAGTTGAAGACGAGACCAAAGGAGATGTTTCCAACAGCCTTGGGAAAGCCCTCAATGGTGCTTTGACTTGATTTCAGGCCATGACATTTTAATAGGAGAACTCAATCTCATCAGGAAGTTGTAGGATATCTGGTATGCTTCCACAATGTACTCCACAGGTGGCCAACCATATTTCTATAATAGCACAGGTTCTTCGCCCTAGGTTGGACTCCTGCTGGTTACACCCAACAGCAGACTTATTAGATACCACGGTGTCACTTAGGTTGATGTTTCGATACATGGGGCGTTTCTCAATACCAACGACACAAACCTTGTACTTGGTGTCTTGGCAATCTTGAATTGAGGCACAATGGATTATAGGATTGCTTCGTTTGACAAGTACACAAGCAATGTATCCTTGACATTCAGGGCAGGGAAAGAACATCATGTGGGAATTTTTGCCATCCTCTGTACTTCTGTTTTTGAGTATTGGAACTGGTCTTCGGCAATGGAAAATGATGTAAAGCAGGTACGCGAGAACCCAAGTATCTCAATATCTGTATTTGACCAAACACCTCTGAACTTCCCGAAACCTTTCCACAAGTTCAATTTTGATGCTCTGACTTTTATTGGGGAGGACAGGCTTCCCTGCCGGTTAAGAAAGGTGGGTGTTGAGGAGATGCACACTTTAATATCAGAGGCTCATGCACACTGATCATATATTTGACCTTTAATATATGACACCTTCAACATTGCGATCAAGTGCCCTTTGCTTTATTTACAGGCAAACCCATGATTCTGGGGAGTTTTTTTATAGCTTACACCTCGATGAAATGTGCGAGCAAAAAATAATTTTAACGGGAAACCAAATTTTATTATTTTTTTTTTTAGAAAATGGGAAATGTTGAGCACAGATGAAAGCTATTTCGCATATTTCCAAGCTTACACCATTTCTCCAGTCAAGCATGGTGGTGACAGTGTCATGTTTTAGGACCGGATGTCCTCGGCAGAGTTCGGCAGTCTTGTTGGGGGGAAAAGAAAATAGAGAAAGCACGAAGGCAAACTGGAGGAGAGGCTTTTTCAGGCTTAAAAGCAAGATGGGAATCCAGCAGGACAATAAGCCAAACCACAAGCCAACAACACACAGCGCTGATGTGGAAACAGCAAAGTGGGTTTACTCAAACAATGCCGTAGAGAATATATGACTGGAGGAACTGGAAATGTGCTCTCCCCAAGAAATCCCCAGCCAAGTTTAAAGAGCTTAAGCTGACTGCTCATGAAGAATGGACAAAGTTGCATCAAGCCAATGAACAAAATTGGTAGGGACTTGCAGCCAAATCTAGTCAAGCTCAGGGATCCGGATACTTGGGCAACCAAGGTTAAAGAAAGACACTGTGATGCATAAAATGGCCAACAATGTCAACAAGCAGCCAGTAGAACTGAAGCTCTTGGGCAAACTCTCGGCTTTGAAGCTATCCGTGGAAAGGTCTCTAATCCTCTGGGCTTCCTTTGAAGGCAGCACTGTGGCATGGGGGGGTGGGGGGTTGAAGGTTACCGTTTAATAACATATTCCTTGCCGAAACAGTATATAGACACTGCTAGTGAAGCTCTCGGCTGATGGCAGACTACCAAAATGACCTTCATTTACCTTTTCACCTTGGCCCCCTTACCTAAACTCTAAGGTGCTGAGATAGTATGAACTCCTAAATCTGCCACCCTTGGCCCATCAGTTGCAACGATATAGGGGGTGCGGGGGGTGTCAGGTGAAATCTGAAGCTGACAGAAACAGTGCAGACGAGCGAACCTAACGCACACGCGAAGAAGCCTGCTACTAGCCAATCACATGCCAGAATCATCAGCTCCTTTCAGATTCACGTGTGTTGTTATTGATCCGGTACACATGCACTGCTCTCCCCCCACCTCCCCTCCAGAAAACTGAATTGCAGTGTATCTTTGGTAAGTATCATAATACTTTCATAGGACTGGGGTTTCTTTTTTTTTTTTTTTTTTTTTTTTTTTTTTTTTTTTTTTTTTTACAGAGAGGGGTTGGGGAGGTTAAAAGCCTTTTAAAAGCTCAGAAAAAGCCAGCGTATGATTGACTACCCTTTCTGGACAGCCGACCAGACAACAGGGGCCTGGGATCGAATTCCAGGAAGACCATCCAGGGCCTATCGCATAAAACGGATCAGCTCAGCTGGGCTGGGTCCCAGGGTCAGGCCAGAAGCGTCTCACTGTCAGGACCGCAGCTTTCACAAGATCGATAATTTACCATAAAACATGCTGAAGCTTCTTATCTGACACTCCCGCTTTTACCACATTAATCCGGACAACAAAGCGTGGAAAAAGCACAGCGTTCTGGTCACATGCAGGATATGCTGCCGTGCACGCAACTTTTCAAGGATTATTTCTTGGGACACCAGAAATGCGAGGTCTGTTCTCAAGTGAAACACCTTTGCCACATCTATCTTCGAAAAAAAGTTTCAGCCAGCACACAGCTCCAGTGAGACTGGAGTCTATCCCAGGCAGGGGAGCACCCTGGGCTGGATGTCAGTCACATACATACTCTGGGCGATTTATATTCACCAGCTCACTTAACTGTATGACTTAGTCTAAAATCTCAGCTTTTTCACCGAAGCAGATAACGAATGGATCTTTGACTAATTTCATTTCAAAATATCCTGAGATGGACACAGTGGAGATAATGGAACCTGAAGAGCTACAAAGAAAAACGTCTGCTACAAAAGCTTCAAAGTGGCATCTTTGCCTCTGTATGATCCGTTTCATAAAAACAGATCTCATTACATTTCCCTGTTCTCCGGAACTTTACTTAGGCCTAAAAGGCGTGACAATATACAGCAGTGCAGATGTAGAAGAATGTCGCTGCTGCTCCAGGATCCAGGAAAAGCCTGTAACCGCTCCCTCGGTGTCAATTAAATGCACAGCGAGTCACACAAAGATCTGCAGAGAACAAACAAATGGGGATCCAGGGGGGCTGGACCTGCCGACATTTACTCCCACATGAGTGTAGGAAAGCCTGGGTGGCTCAGCTCAACTGAACCAGGAAACACCGGGAGTCCAAGAACCGGTGACAGCTTCATTCTGCCGATTCCTTTTTTTCCAGGAGCACTGAGGAGGGTGGAAACAGGATGACAAAACAAAAGCGTTCAAGAGAAAAACTAAAATAAACCTTTCGGCAGGAGCGAGACTGGAACGCTGCCTGAGAAAGTGCGTCACGGCACAAGCGTTTGGACACTGGGCTGAAGAAGTTAATCACAAAACAAAAGTAATATATACAACGTCAGAAACACCGGGAAGGCGAGCGAACCGAACAAATCAATGCAAACTCTGACAGTCAGCTGATTCAACCAGCTCAGACGCCCAGCAGCCCGGCCAGTCTTCAGAGTCCTTTAAACAATTTTTCAGTTGAAATTTTTCATCTGTGTTCCCACAGAACCATCCTACGGACCCACAACTCCGATGGATGCATTGTTACCCACACACTCTTCTTGTTGCACTACGTACCACCAGCTTTGACGCTTGATTTACTCCCCCCACCCCCTGGTGCCGAGTCAATGGTAAACTCCACCGCACAACAACGGGGCATCCTAGCGTGTAGTGCATTCTCCGCACCTCCTAACCAAAGGTGATGGCTAAAGGATCAAAGAAGTACCCCTGAGGAGGCGGGGCCAAAAGGTCACTGTCTCCCAGGTGAAAGCTGACTGGCCCCCAGAGTACCCTCCCCCTGGACATATAAATTAAGCCCTTTTTATGCCCCCATCCTAGAATCACCCCTGGAGTATACCCACTGCCTTGCTTTGTCCAGTTTGCCATTACTGAGACCTCTTACTACAGCATAAGAAATTTCAAGATATATAAAATACCTTCCACGGGGAATACTGGTATCCATGACAGCTGAATCATGTTTTTTTGCCTTTGAACTGTTAGCATTGTCTCCAAGTGAGAGTCAGGAGCCTGTTCGATTCAGAGCTAAAGGAGCAACGTCTCGAACAGTATCTGAACCCAAGCAGACCATGCTGGGTTCATCACTCTGGATATGGCCTGTGTGACAGACCGCAGCTGAGAATAATATTGATAAAATATCAGTCAGAAACGGACCACCCTTTAACAGGCACTATTAGTGAGCCGATATTACTGCAGGGGAAAGCTGGAAGGTAAATATTAGCGATTAATTCACTGGTAAAGGCAACAGAAGCAGGGAGCTCGTGGTCCCTCTGCCTCTATCGGTCATGGCTGTCAAAGAGTGACTCCTCTGGACAGCAACTGTCTACACCACAGATTATCTGTCTAAGCAGGGTCAGACATGCCAATCATCAACCATGACTGGCTCCATTTAAAGGCATCCAGCTCAGCTCTGGTTAGCATTAGTGGCTTACAGATGCTGTCACATAATACATTCAGAAAGCTAGTCCATCCATCCATCTAGCAATACAGGGTCATAGGCTCATTCCTACCACAAAAATCGCATGACAGAGGACACCCTGGACAGGATGCCAGCCCATCATAGGGCACATGCTCAAGGTCTACAGGTAATTTAGATACATCAGGTCAACAAACGCTAATGGTTATGGACAGCGGGATGAAACTGGAGGAGCTGCTGGAAGCCGAGAGAGACGAGGAGAACGTACAAACTCCACACACAACCAGAGAACCAGGGGTAGGAATGAAACCCAGAGCCCAGGAGCTGCCCACCAAACCAAGAGATCGTGCTGCTGACAAACGCAAATAAGAAACACTGTCACAGTCTAATTTTTCACCTCATGATGAAACAAGGCTCGTCTTCCTAGGAAAGACTTCCTGTTGGAAAATATTCAAAATCATGCCGCATCATCACAATTTTCTGATTTTCTTTCTTTTGACCAACTTGGAGGGTATCAGTCTTGTGTAGAGTTGTTCTCTTTAGCTGCCCAGTTTATAATGTGGCATGTTACCTGAAACATACACCTGTAGTTTCTCTTTAACTTCTTCCATGCTAAAGTAAGCAGGCAGCTGAAACAGATGCCCACAGGTCCACAAGTCTCACAGGAACTATTTTTATCTGTCAGTCATCATCATCTTCGCACTTTTAAGCAGCAGGAACATGGCTATTTGCATCTCTTATCCTATTCTCTATTTTTTTAAAGAAATATATATACAAATTGTTTACAGATGATGATAAATGCACACCTAGCAATACCTTAATCCCCCTGTAAATGTGCATCACGTACATTAGCCGTTAGCCGACGGCTGTCGTCGTCCAGGGAGGGACCGAGGGATCTTGAAATAACTCGGCTGTTATCGCGAACCACATGTCACCAGAACTCTCTGCTCTGGGCTGCCAGCTCTCATTAGGCCTTCACACTTCAGAGGTTCAGCGGAAACACGCTCGCTCTTGTGACTTTCAAACTCCCCCATCGCGCCATCTTGTCGGCGAGATAATCAGACCTCCCCGTTAACGAGTAACAACCCCCCCCCCCCCCCCCAAAGAGCAATGCTCTCTGACTGACATCACTACCATATCACTACACAAGAATTTCTGCAAGTGCTTATTGCTGCAAGGTAAAATATCTGAAGAAGGATCACAAAGAGATTCCACTTAAATTGGGGAAGAGGGGGGAGCAAGTTGCTTTCTGAAAATTACCTTTCCGCACCTTTTCCTGTAATTTCAAGTTTGGTGACTATGGAAACAGGCCCTCAACAGGGACACAAGCCCAGTATACATGGCTGTGAAACTCAGCTGCCTCTTATGGCCGACAACAAACACTGAAAAAACACTGTAAAAAAAAAAAAAAAAAAAAAAAAAAATTATATATATATATATATATATATATATATATATATATATATATATATATATATACACACATATATACATACATACACACATGTCTCATACTTTCTGACTGTCTCCCCAATCACAGGTGCCAAAGGGGGCCATTTAATTCACTCATATCACTGGCTGAACAAGAAAACATCATGTAATGCAGTGTCACTGGTCATTTGTAAAAAAACCTTTTAGCTCCTAGATTTACTGTCCTTTTTTTTTTTTAGCTACGTGTAGCAAAGGACTGACAATCACCACTGTGGGCATCCATCCATTCCTCCATCTTCCAGCCACTTATTCAATGCGGGATCATGGCGCTGTTATGTACATGTTTGGTTATCAGATAATCTGTGTCAGTTTGACCTACTTCAAGTTTTACAAACTACTTCAAAACTGAAAGGCTCCTGCGCTGGCTAATATTAGTTCAGTTTTCTTGTGTTTATGACTAGTTCGTTTCCTTGATTGAAAAAGTAATCAAGCTATTTCACATTAACATTAGTGACATATGCATGATTGACATATCCATAATTGGAGACTGACCAATCAGCACACAGCAAGAACTCAGTGCTTAAGTGAAATCCAGGTCTCTTTAATTGAAATGGTGGCTTACAAGCCCCACCTTATCTCAAAGTGTCCGCCTGACATGGATTATCTGGTGACCCGAGCCAAGGGAAATGTACATCAGCGAGTAAAGCTGACTGATGTGCATGCCGATCAGATTCAGTGGAGACGCTTCATACACTAGGAGATAAATTTAACTTTTCCATGGAGAGTTTCTGTCAACTGAGGAATGGAGATGCAGCCATTCCAGACCCCGTGGTCAGCAAGGAAATCATGCCAGTCAATCCACCTTCAGCTAGGCATTTTACACCCCCTGTTGATAGATTGGCTACCCCCTTCCCCACCACAGCCAGGAGGGGGACACCCAGGACTAAGGACAGCGGAGAGATCCACAAGAGGACAGGGGTCACCGGCACTGCCGTCTTCGGGGCGAAAAGTTACCATAAGGTCGAGAAGCAGGCTTATACGACCAAGACGGCTTTTCCTAAATGCAGGAGACTACGAAGGCTCTGAGGAAATCTAGAGCCACCCCGTCTCTCTCCCGGGACAGAGTGAGCTCTGGGATCTGCCCAATAGCCCCAGCATCTGGGCTCAGCATGCAGAAATAAGACTCAGAAGCAAGGAAGGATCCTCCACAAACTCCCACAGCAAAAGCATCAGAGCCCCGTTCCAGTGAACCATGAAAACGGGACTAAAATCGTCTCACGAGATAACCAGCAGAGATATCGCACTCGCACGTCACTTTGGACAAAAGCTTCTGCTAAATAAACGTAAATGAGACATGAAGGTAAGCATTCTAGCATTTTAATTAACCTTATCAATATGAAAGCTGAGTGATTCTGCAGTAATATATTTGCTCAGGAAGTAAGATTGGGAAAAACTGTCAGCTCCGTTGTTGCATAATCAGTTAATCAGTTAACCCTCACAACGGCGACAACAATGCAGGGTATCTGCGACTTCTGCTTAGATCCAAGATGATCCACCGCAATACGGGTGTGAGGAATTCTGGGAAGGCCATAGAAATTAGCTTAAGCTCACCACCTGGAAGAAATAAGCTACCTTCCTGTTGGGGGCCTGACATAACCCCGCTTAAAGGGTGCTTTCTGTGAGCCCAGCCATCATGCCCTTAATAGACACTAGTAATGTTACTCTCCCATAAACAGAGTCCTACTGGGGAGCAGAGGATGTATAACAGGACAGGTAAACTCAGCATCCACAATTGTAAAAGACAACGAGAGTCACAGTCCACCCAGCGTGGCGTGTGTGGAAGTTCCAGGTTCTGTCTATGTTCATGCGGGTTTCTCCCACATGTCCTGGTTTCATCTAAAAAAAATAACATTCACAGAGGCGAAGCTGCATGTGTCCATTTACATACAGGCATTCCGTCTGGGGTCCCCTACCTGCACTTCCAGGGACAGGCTATGTAAGATGGAGGAGGCACATGTGTGCTTTTATAGCTGTGAGAAACGCTCTTAATTGTATAGCCAGAAATATAATGCATCTGACAGCAAGAGCAAAACGAAGAACATAAATATTAAGGATTTATTTACCTGGCAGACCTTGCCAGGAGAAGCAAATTAAAGCAAATTAAAACCAGCTGGATGGACAGATTTACATCCAAGAGAACCGTAAACAGAGGAGGGATACTTAGCTCGCATTATTAAATGCGATTCATTTACAGGACCGTAAATGTGTCCAAAGAGCCAAGAGGTAAATCAGAAATATCTTTCCTAGAACTGGATCATGGGGTCTTGCATGTTTCTTCCAGAAGTGTGAAAATCACCACCCTTCTGTGTACTTTCCCGCCCCTCCCCCACCCGTCCACACGTGAATCAGGGAGGGGGGGCTCCATAGAGAATCCACGTCCTGTTCCCGGGTAAGGCGTGAGAAGCGGCTGTCTCCCCTCGTGCCGTTTCAAAAGGAGCCGCAAAAGCCGCCCCCGAATTTCAGCCGCGTTAATATCGGGCGCTCACCTCCCACACTGAGCTCTGGTGGTGCAGGAAAGATAGAGAGAGACAGAGGGGAGGAACGACGGAGAGAGGGAGAGGGAGATTGTGGATTGTCTAACACAGCTCCATTAAGCAGCCAGCCTCTCTCCGGGTCTCCGATTTGATACACGACCCATCTCCCGGGGCATCTCCGCTATTAGCACCGAGCTTGTGCTGCCGTTTCAAGCATGGCATCGACTGGGAAAACGTACCAGAGGAAACAAAACTATATATACACGACTCACCGGCCTTCTTATAACACGCACCCACCCATTTTCATTTAGGCATTATTTTGTGTGGAGCACCTATGTCAGCTCAGTGATGCTCTTAACCAGCTCAATAGATGCCGTACTGGGCAGAGAGGTGACTTCAAACCCCACACCAACATCATTAACCCGTCACATTCAAACAAGCACCAGCCGTTTGGCAGGCAGCTCATCTACACTTCGAGCCGTTGTCACTAGGTCTCTAACTTTTTTTTTTAAGGTTTCTTCAGGTGGGTGCGTGATTTTTGGCTATCCAAGACAAAAGATTACCACCATGAAAAAAATCCTGGTGATCTCTTTGATGGTGGCACCAAAACAGTGGTCCTACATCGCACTGCGAGAGAGTGTCAAAGAAGAACGCTGTCTCGGGTCTTGCAGCCAAAGAAATATAGCATAAACAACGTGAAAACATCTCACCAAAACATCTCACAATGTGACTGCTGCTGCAACCTACGACGTAGGTCTACTAACCGGACCGACCCTGATGTTGTTTTATTCTTGCATACTGACTTGCGTCGTAGCCCGTAATTTCCCCTAAGCGCCGTCATGCCCAAGTGCGTCAGATCCAAGTCGCACAGTGTAGCCTGCAACAAACTCATACGACTGCTGAAATGGCCCGGTCCATATGCGGCTTTAAACTACTGAACTTAACTGGGGAGCTTTGCACATGTGACGGGAAACAGAGATAACTGAGCAGGGGGGGGGGGGCACAAAACACAGGGGAAGGAGTCAGGGGGGAGAAAAGATGGCGGGAGGGATGGGAGATGCTAAAGAATGGGGGGGAAGAGAGCAATAACACTTGAGAGAGCTGTAGAGATGCACGGACCCCTCAGAGTTAACGGTGCGTCTACTTAGCACATGACACGCAGGCCAGAGCGTTTCCTTACTCTTTACATTATTTATTCGCCAGGGAGAGAGTGTGTTCCTCACAGCAAGCTGCACAGCTGCGATGCACATACATGTTACAGCCGAGCCCACATGCATAATATACTGCTGCAAATTCCAGCTCACCTATAAGCAGACCGGTATGTATCATTCACACACATACAAGTACATAAACATTTCACCTCACCTGTACCTTCACACATGTATGTAGACCAGGAGAAATTTGTTGGTTCCTTTATATCTCATTAAAACAATGTTTCATTTCTCCTGAAAAGTGATTCAATTGAAAGCAATTGTCTAATGTATGCCTGCACGGCTTTAGTATGCGATAGAGTAAACCAATAAAATTGTGAAAATAAATCATTTGTTGCTTATTTTACAAAAAGTATGCTAAAATAGTATGGACAGATTTGTTGTTACCCCTAAAGAGACTATTTATCGTTGCGTTATAGTCATGTTGAAAACTCAGTGTTTAACTTTAATTAGTATCACTGGTGCCTTCAAGCTTTTCATCAGCCATTCAGCCCATTTAAAGGGAAAGAACATGCTACTGTGTTTGGTATCATTGTGTCACCACACTGAAGATGGACCAGAGAAAGCAGAGCAGAGAGCTGTCTGAGGAGCCGAGAGAGAAGATTATAGGTAACCATGTTAAAGGGATTAAGACCATTTTAAAGCAGCTTCATATTCTTGTGACCACAGTTGCCAATATTATTAAAAAGTGTGAGGTTCATTGGACTGCAGCCAACCACCCAGGACGTGGACGCAAGACAAAATGCAAGCCCAGGTCGGTCAGAAGGATAGTGGGGATGGCAGAAAAAAAAGGCAAGACCACCATCCAAAACCATTCAAGCTGAGCTCCATGGTCAAGGTGCGTCACCCTCTGATCACACCATCCGTTGCATTTTGAACAATAATGGGCTCCATGAAGAAGACGCAGGAGGGCTCCACTGCTGACAGAATAACAAAAAAAAGCCAGAGTGGAATTCGCCAAGATGCATGTTGACAAGCTCCAGAGTTTCTGGGAGAATGTCCTTGGGACTGATGAGACAGATTCTGGAGCATTTTGGCCAGTGACATCAGCAATATGTTTACAGAAGGAAAAATGAAGCTTTAAAAGAAAAGAACCCCACACCTACTGTGACACATGGAGGGGCTCGGGTTTGTTTTGGGGCTGCTTGCCGCATCTGGCACAGGGAGCCATGGATCTGTGCAGGACACAATGAAGGCTTAAGACTACCAAGGCAGCCTGGAGTGAAACATACTGCCCAGTGTCAGAAAGCTCAGCCTCAGTCGCAGGTCATGGGTCCTCCAACCAGATAATGACCCAAAACATACAGCTAAAAGCACTCAGGAATGGCTGAGAGAAAAAAAAAAAAAAAAAAAAAACATTGGACTATTCTTAAATGGCCTCCATGAGCCCAGATCTTAGTCCTATTGAACATCTATGGAAAGATCTGAAAATTACAGTGTGGAGACGCCACCCTTCAAACCTGAGGCAGCTTGAGCAGTTTGCCCAGGAAAAGTGGCCTAAACTACCTGCTGGCAAAAGCAGGCGTCTCACTGTGAAGTACGGAGGTCGGAGGCAGCGATTGCTGCAAAAGGTGGTGCCACAAAATATTAAATTAAGGTGACCATCTTTTTTTTGTCCATACCATTTTCATTTCATCAATTATATGAAATATTCAACTGAATCAATACTCAAAAGCAGTCTGATTTGTGTGAAATATGGAACTAACAATAAGGGCATTAAAATTTTATCGGTTTCAAGTAATTTCAGAGATAGTCTGTATAAACACAAATATACGTTTGTACTCCAGTAAAATATATATCCGCCTTCCTTATCCACTTATCCACATATGCTGGAATGACTGAGGGAATGAGCACTGATCCGGTCCAGCACCAAGGTCACCCAGAATCAGGAGTGACACCGTTGTCTTCAGCATCCACAGGGAAAAAAACACTATCACCGATTCCTATTACATGCACACAATAAATAAAAAAACCATGTTTTCGTAAATAACACAATAATTATGTCCTCGATTGATGTATATTTATGCAATTATGGGACCTTCTAACATCACGGTCAATTCACTAGCATCCGTTTGAGGAAACTGCAGTCTGTGTACTATGACTGAAAGGACTCAGAGCCAATGAGAAAAAAAAAAGTGGGGGGTACAGGAAGTACAGGGTGCCAGCCAGACAAATGACACCCCCTCCCCAGATCACAGGATGCACTCAAAGTCAAAGGGCAGCTTACACATCAGTCCTCCCCAACCATACACTTTTGGGCGGTGTGAGGAGACAGAAGTACCTCGTACAGCCTCTCACCTCCGGGGCTGTTTTCGAGTCTCACCCCCCACCACCCCCACCTGTGTGTGCATTCAGACACGTTTCCTACAGGTTGTCTAGTTTTTTTCCCCAAGCCCAAAAACACGCGATTTGGAAAATCAGCTTAGTGCCCATTTCCAGGGGCAGCGCTGTGTACGTGCAGCCTGTCACCAGGGGGAGGTGCTGCCTACACCAACACGACACTTGGGAGCGTTTGCTGATAATTTGATGGCACGCAGTAGGACATGAGCTTACATTTCAAATACACTAAACTCGCGGAATGCGGCTTCTCCATAGGTCAGCATCATGCTTGGCCGTCAGCCACGGAGAACCATTAGGAGACCGGTGGCATATCCGAATCAAAACATAGATTCGCTTAATCAATAAGGCTGTTGACGGAAAATACATTTGAACAGAAGTTATACAAGATCAGAGAGCACTCCTGAGGTACACCAGCAGATATAATGGATCTTCGCCTGACATTACGCTACAAATAAACAAGTGTGCTGCATTTTTAGCACAGCGGAGACAGAATATTCATGTCACTATATTTATAACAGATAGATTAAAAAACAACGGAAAAAAAACCTCAAACCAAAAATATCAAGTGTGAACCCAAACGGGCCACCTGCGACTGCCACAGACTGGCGATAACAGTTGCCGTCGCTTGGAAGTTAGACAAACTGCCCCCTCCGTGCCAAGTTAACAGGTTGCAAAGGCTCTGCTGTGGAGCTCTACACCCGGGGCTCCGATGGTAGGGGAGACGGTTCACTGATCTCTCTGCCTCCAGTGTCACGTATGGCCAAGATCCGCAGCTGAGGGTAGGCTGCTGCAGCTGTATGAAAGAGAAACTCAGTGCAAGCCTTTTCTTTTTAATTATAGCCTATATTTTGTCTCCTGGAATACCGTTCATTGCACAGATTGTAATGTACTGCTTTGCATACCAATCGCAAAACAAAACATTTTTTTCTGGATGATTTGTACTAACCTCGCTTACCATCATTCTTTTTTTTCTTCTCCAGCTCCACGTTTTATTCAGCTTAGCTTGTGCGGTGATGTAATGTTAGTGTCAAAATCAGAATCACTTTAGATAATAACCAATCAAAATGGCGCTAAAGCTTTTAAAATCCATTTCAATTAATACACTTTATAAAATCCATCTAAAACGCATTTTTTTAAAACTTGATCACTTGTCGAATTTCAAAAAAGATCGTGGGTTTATGCGGATCATTGGAAAGGATGTTTAAAATAATACATATGACAGGGGCGCAACAATAGCACGCGTGTACAGTATCTTTGAAGGGAGTTATTATGAATGGGTCGTGCATTGTTCCAGAAAACTACCCCTTACGCTTCCTAATATCAAAAACATGCATATCCTCCCTTAGCAGCCATTCCTGCCCGCACCCTGTTGCTCGGGTTGTATAAGCAGACTCGGTGCGACATAATTACCTCCCTCTCTCCCTTATGAAATAGAGCGCGAAAGGGATGGGGGGGGGGGGGGGGGGTAAAAAAGTACAAACTCACAAAAATCGGTACATCACTAGCTGCCATCCACACAGGGGGACCCTTTGCTATACAGCAGTGCTTAGGCGTTAGTGTCAGCTACAGCAAAAGAAGCGAATTACAGCCTCCAAGTACACATTTATTTGCCGTGTTTTACAAAAATATATTATTTCTATTTAATAAAAAAAACGTAAATAGGTCCTATTCTATGTCAATAAGGCGGATCGCCGTAACGCGCATTGTTACGATCAGTCAATTAACGATGCTGTATTTAGCGCACTGCGATTACGCTTCAATTAGCATGAGTAAAATATTTAAACGCAAACAAATTAGTTAATTATAGTAATATATTTTATATACAGGTTTCAGCACGATTCTTTAAAAATATTTCATTTTTTATTTAGTTGGCAATTCAGTGTAAGCCTTTGTTTACTCATAATACGTTTGTCTTCCTTCGTACATCACTTTCCAAAATCCAATCAAGGCTTGTGGTCACAGGTATTCATTGAGCACTGTTTGAGCAGCCTTGTAGAAGACGCAGAATGTGAAAATCCACATGATGTCAGACGAAAAATGACTCTATTCAATCGAAAACACTGCACCCTACTCCGCTGCCCATTTTTTGAGGGGGGTAATAAGCTAATTGCATGTCCATGCATTCACACAAACATCCGTCCACCCATTGTGCCGAGCAACTCACTGTGTTAATGACAGCGGCGTGCTTCCAAATTAAGAAAAGAACGTCAAAACATGCGGGTGGAAATACCATTAGTAGGACATTAGCGAGCCCCCGTTCCTCTGTATATAAAATATTTGTAAAGCTTACCGCCTGTATCCTTGCCGCACAGATACCTTCTTTATGACTTCTTAATGTGAACTGAGGACTGTCAGGTGCATCTCATCACGATTCACGATGGAATTGCACGTCTGAGGTGTAGAGGTCTTCAAGGCTACTTTGGGGCGGGATATCCTTCTTCACTTCCAGTCAACTTAATTCCACGTTTTGGAAATCCGGAGGATTGTATTATCACGAAAAAGGGGGTTGCTGGTCCCAAAATAAACGGTGCTTTAAAAAAAGCTTGCGATGCCAGTCCTTCTTCAACTTTGGTTGCTCCCTCTGAGCCTTTGCCGATCAGTGTAGCGAAGTCCTTTTATTTCACTGCCAGGCATAAGGAGCCGCAGGAGCCAGGCGGAGCATCTGCCGCACTTGGAGCAATCGGGGGGTCGCTGCTCTTACCGCACGGGCTGCGCTATGAAAACGATGCAGAGCGTCCACTGGTCTGGCACCTCTTGGAGATGTAATGCACCGAAGATAAATGCATGACGATCGGGAAAGAGAAGACGGCGTCTTAAAGCGGTCGAGCCGCCGAACCCGTTTTTCAATCACCGATAGTGCACGAATAAGGGAGAAAATGCGAAGCGATCGTGCGTACAATATTTGGACGCAACACTTTGTTTTCGGTAGGCTTGGTGTAAAACCACCTGCTACACAGTTTTCGTGTGAAAGCACTCTCTATTGCTTAAAAAGTTCAACATAAAATATTCGTCTTGGGGAAATGAGCCGAAGCGCCTGAAAAACAATCATTCCGACAAGTGTGCCGCTGAACGGGAACTCAGAGAGTGGATCCCAGTGGGACCTCCATCGCGTATTTCGGCATATTACACCCACACCTACGCGATTTTCAAATCCTGATCAGTAACCTTCTCGTTGCCAGTATATTTCTTTCCATCCACTTGCGTTTCTCGCTGTGGTCCCTTCTTCAGGATTGCCTATTATCTTCCCTGCATCTGCAGAGGGGGGCCGCGTGTTAAACCAAGAAGAAACCTGTCATCACGATAAATGACTCGGGTGGGACGGCGGACAGTTCTGTCTAAGCACGCAACACCAAGCAGCGTCCCGTTTGCTCCTTCTTTACGTGCAACCAGCTTTTGTCAGCGGGGTGGCGATTCAATACGCTGCTGCGCCGCTGCAGCCCCCGCTTGCTGTTATAATACTGGATGCGCCCAGATACAAGTGACACTTCTGCCTGGACCGTGAAATACTGCTCGCCTTTGAAGCGGAAAACGAAAAGTTTCCTGGCAAACGCTCTTCAGATGAGATATGTATTATAACGGCGGATGCGTTTTAAGGATCCGCAGTGTGGAGTTTCGGATATCGCTGTCTTGGATGGCTAAAATAATGCAGTTCGGCGTTATTAAAGTCAAGCCTTTATGTTAGGCGACGGGTATTCAGCTAGCAGTTTAAATATAAATAACTATATATCTCCTAGTAGAGTGTGACCTAAGGTTTGGGTCTATTTCCATTAACTTATCCTGAAACCACGCTAAGAATTAACATTATGGAAATGTAACTGTCAAGCATGAGGAACAGCAGGCTGTGCAGAACACTTGTGTTTGTGAATGATTGTTTTTAGAATGAACATTTTAAATGAACGAATAATCTCGGTCACTGTGCTGACTTGTTCATTCTATTCAATTAACGAGTCATCGTTCAGTGTGCGAGTTATCGTTTAGTTCAATGCTTGATTCATCGTCCAGTTCGACAATAAGCGAGTCGTCATTCAGTACCGGATTCCTGCAGGTCATCAATGACTGAGCCATTGTTACTTTCCTTCAATGAGTGATTTTTCCTTCATTTCCGATAATGAATAATTCAAAATTAAGTTCGTTCACGAGAAAATGAAATCATGATCTTCATTAAGAATATACCCTCTCAGTCTCCACCCACTGGTGTAATAAAGTACAGATATGTGAACGAGTCTGTATGGATAATATAGGCCTAATCTATACATAACATGGAATATAATAAATAAATAATGGTGTATTAAATATGTACAAGAAATATGTAGTGTTGCGGAATATATATATATATATATATATATATATATATATATATATATATATATATATATATATATATATATATATATATATATATTTGAGTGTGTGTATATGTATGTATGTATATATAAACGTCAATGCAATTTCATTAAACACAAGCGGGACCCTTGGTGTCACGGTACCTCTGCGTGTGCAGCGATTAGTGGTTCACCTTGAAGGATCTCTCTGATGATTCTCCCTCAAGGTTCTCAGGTTCTCCCTGTTTTCTGCTGGTGTTCTCTAAGTACTCTGCCCTCAGTCCATAGACTTGTAATTAGGCTTAATGTATGATTGTGTGCATGAACAACCCCCAGACACCACCCACAAAAGATAGTGTTTCATTTTTTTTATAAAGGTGTTAATCCTCTGGATGGGTGCTGTAACTGTCCAGAAGCGCTGTGATCCTGATTTGGATGGATGGATGGATGGATGGATGGATGGATGGATGGATGGATGGATGGACGGACAGTGACCTGCCCACTTGATGGAGAAGTATGCCTATCTTAGGGACCCCGGGAACGATAAAATGGTATTCTTAATGGGCATACCCATCAGAAATGAACGATTCTGTTAGTCGTAGGAACTTAAAAGAATCAATTAACCGAGAAGAATGTATGTAGCATTATTCACTTCGGTGAGTTCCACTGAAATAAAAAGCAAAAACATATAATTAGCCTAGTGTATTGTTCTTAATGCATTTGGTAATTAAAAAGCGCGACTCTACAAATCATTATATGTTCAGTGCACCTACTGCAGAAACCAGGTATTACAGTTTTGTACAAAAATAATAGTGAAACACAAAATATGAGGGCAGAACGTCTGTTTTGTTGTCGCGGATATCTGCTGTTTAACCAGAACAATAAACCCAGTGCCTTTTGAAGTAGCTGTCTGTAACAGTTTGATTCAACTGTTTTGCGTGCTTCTGTCAGGTTTTCTTCAAATCCCGAGTATGGATGCTGGTGGGGGTAACTGTGGGGTTCATGAAAAGGCCGCTTAGGGAGCGAAGGGTCCGTTTATGGACCGAAGCGGGAGCAAAAGAGCGGTATGAGTTCAATTAAAATACAGGCGATCGCGGGCAAACTGCAGGCAATGCAATATTCACCGTCCGCATAAATGCGTTCGATCAATGGGGCGCTGTTACGGCTCGTAGCGTGAGAAAAGCAGATAAGGTGCTGAACTTCTGAGGAGGGCAAGGATACAAAACATCTATATTTCGTTATGTTTACGTGCTTTTTTTTTAACCGTTGTTTCTCTTCAGTAACAGTATTTACAGAGCAGAATGCTTCACCAAGCGGTCAATTCATTGAATTTTTAAGGAATATGCAAACGTTTCGTCTTAACTGCAACGTGCAAAACTTAAATCATTAAATACACGTGCACCGAATATCCGATTACCTACAGGTATGCATCAAGAACTAAAAAAGCTAATCAAAATTTCGACCTCAGTTAATAATTAATCAGCATTATCTACTTAGTTACTGTTATTTAACGCATAACAGTTTATTTCATTTTACAATTCCTATTTACCTTCAAAGTCTGAACATGGAGATTTTCTGCACATTACACGATTTGCATAAGACCGAACAGTAAGTTATCCGTCACTGACATATAGAATAAGCATTATATAACGCGATCGTCCATTATAGGCTATTTACTGGGTATGTGTTTATATTCTGTCGGTCAACATTCATTTATTACACTGATGATATTACGTCAAATAATTAGCAATTTTCCATATTAGGCTACGCACCATAAAGTAACCGTTTATGTTGCGAAGCAGCCTTTTTACTGAACAGAGAGGGCTATTGTAGGTGAAGAAATTGGTTGCATTTTTTCATAATGTGACTCGATGGCTAGTTCTTCTTTTCAGATGGTTTGAGGCGCCGACTAGTGCTGTGATTTCTCATCCCTGTGCCAGCGGTGACGCACTATAGCTATCTAATAAAGCACCTTTTCCTCAATATACTATACATTATTATATTCGCAGAAAAGCCTGTGAACGGTGTGTTAATTTGTCACTATAGATATACCCGAAATTTATTAAGCGTGAATTGTTCACTGGAACTGCAAGTAATCGTTGTATAATTTTTTCTTCAGTATGAGGTCATTTGGAAAGTTATGGCAATACTTTAAAACGAAGTACAAGGGAAATTGTATAACTGGACAAAGTATTTTTTTGTTCAAATAAATCGTTTTTTTTTTGTGATTTGAATTTTTAAAAATGTGATGAATTTGAAAATTCAGTGGTTTCTAGTGCAGGGGCTTAGGGGCCAAGCGGGAACGTGTGTAGTCCGCCGCAAAATTGTATTCTTTGCTCAGTAAATAAATGTACATGTATCCTGGCTGGCTCGTTGGTTAAAATTTGCATTTGTCTCCTTGAATAAATAGGTTGAATGCCATGCAATAGGCAGCTACGCAGCTCGATGCAAGGTAATTAACCTTAAAACAACATCAAAGATACAGCTGGATGTATATGATAGTAATTAAGGCAGGAAATTTGAGTGAGTTGACTTAAAGGCAGTCAATGAAACGTTTGAGTGGCGTGAACTCTGAACGATCCTTCAGTACTCTTGGGTGGAAGCTGATCATGCTGGAGGTGTGCAGGCATAGGAAAACCAATAATGTCAAAATCAAATAGAAAATACTATTTGTTTAAAGTTGATGCACATCTTTTTAAAAGTCCATCTCAAAATGGAGGGAAAGGAAAAGATCAGTTTCACCTGCCATTCACTCCTACGTTATATAGGTATAAATTGCTGTGTCCTGTTTCATTTTGTTCCACAACAAATTTAACCTTGGAGAGAAAATTCTGTCGCAGAAGCACAGGATTTATTTCCAGAACATCCAATAACTTGTAGTCCAAGCAGAATCAGTATTTTGTAGGGTAAACACAGAGAAAACCAAACACATATCAAAAACCCAAGACTGCAGTCAGGAGCCTTGGTAGAAGATTGAAACCAGTGGATTCTGAGAGAAGAAAAATCACCAAAACCAGTCAAGGTTGTAAAGAACATGTTATCCTAAATGTGCAGTATGGCGGGAAAACACACAATACCTTACAAAGATGTAACTACAAGAAGATCTTGATATACTTAGTCAGTCACAGATGAGGTACAGACTGGGTGGGATGGGACAGAGGCTTGACTGGCTACTGGTGTGACACCTCAACCCATTGTCATTTCTGAACAGGAACAGTGAAACCCATGTCACTTAACTTACCACCAAAGGGGGCTTCTTAGAAAGTGTTACATCCATTGTGGTTTAGTATGCAGATTGGGAAAGTTTGTAGTGTATATTGCACCATGAAAAAAGTAATTGATTTACAAGGTTTACAAATTAAAATTACTTTTAGAATCACTTTCTAATTCTTTTAAGTCACCTTTGGCTGACCAGGCCTAATGAAATAAGCATGCTGATTCCTGGCTCTAAAAGAGAACATACAATGTCCTTCAAGTCACCTCATACCAACTGTTTCTTATATAAAGCTTCCAAATTACTTCCAAGCGGTAAAGACTCTTTAGGGCCCAGGAGGGCTTTGACTGAATGTGTCAGGATCTGTGTCTGCCAATCACGTCATGTTCCTGTTTGGCCAGCAGATGTCACTGGCCATGTAAACTGTTCCTACTGTTTCCCAACCTAGTATGTCAATTACTCACAACTGTTTCCCATTTGTGGCTCATTACATGTGACTCCTACTGTGTTTAGTTGCTATGGCCTGCACCTGTCCCTCATGCAGCCCTTGTTATTAGTGCATAAATGTGTTCCTGCCATTGCCCTATTTCTTTGTTGGTCAATGTGAATTTTAGTGCAGTGCATTTTCTCCTGCTTGTAGTTTCTTAGTATTACCTGTATTTCCAGATCTCAGTTAGTGGTCTTTGTTACCATTTCCCTTAGTATTGCCCTGCATTTAGTCTAGTCTTTGCTTTCTCATTTTTCTCTTGTTTTAATCCCTCGTGGTTCTTTAGTTTTTGGTGTAGTGCATGAAATAAAGTCCCTCTAAAGTTTTCGTAAAAAGTGGTGTCACTCTGCTCGTGTGTTCAGCTATGACAGAATGATCTTAATTTGTTGATCTAACGAACTGTTCATTGATGTCGTTCTATTCCAGCCGTCATAAACGGTTAGTGTTGGCTATTGTGTAAATGAAGAAACTGCGACCTAAAATAATTACGTGTTCACAGCACCCTTAACTGAACTGCAAAGCTGAAACAAGTCTGTGATGAATAATTGATAAGTCCTCCCTGGATATCGCCTGACGCATGAAGACAACAGCACAGCTGCTCTATTTCCAACATCAATACAGGAGTATAGCTTCAAAGTGGGAGTTGGAGAAAATCCCAGCTATGCAATTCATGAAATATTCCATGCCGGGTCGATCATTTAAAGCTGAAGACTCCCGACCCACTTATTGTTTACTTATTGTCTTATTTTCTCCAGCACTGTAAATCCGGACTAGCTTGTTAAGGGGCGATTAAAGGTTGCCCCGCTGCCCGATCGACGCTTTGAGGAACAAAAAGCTGCTGATGGATAGGTTTCCCTTTCTTTTTTTTTTTACAGCGCTGCTTCCGGTAAATGTGAAATCCATTTGCAAATGGATCAGGTCCAACTTGGGTATGAATTGGAGACAAACAGGATTAGTGCGACAGGGCAGCTCACCATGAGGGCCTGCATAATATCAGATGAGACTGGTATATACAGTAAAAAGTTATATTTATTTATATATATATATATATATATATATATATATATATATATATATATATATATACTTAACAAAGTAAATATGCATGTGTGAAATTCCAAGAAGATTTTTTTTTGTAGATGTACTGGGGAAATACATCTGCAGATTGTCTACAGTTAACTGGAAATCTGCAGTTTTAGTTGGCCTATGCTGTAATCTTATTTCAGGATCCAGGTAGACTGCAGAAATCATTCATCATGTTTTATGTGTGTTGGAAATACATCTGTGGAGAAACCCCCTTTGCAGTGAGTGTGCTGGGATCTCACTACAACTGCGGTGACAAACTGCAGCCCTGAGGGCCCAGACTTCTGCACATTTTTGGGTTTCCCCTCATTTAACACACCTGATTCAACTCCTTGTGCCAATTACCACACAGCTCTTGAGCTGAATCATTTGTGGTGGAAAAGGTAAAGAACTAAGTTACACGGGACTCCGGCCCCCCAAGACTGAAGTTTGACAGCCCTGCACCACAACGTCATCAGTTATAAGCACACAATAATTTTGCTTTTCCATCTGCCAGAAGCTAATGGCAGCAACAGGAGATATTCTGGGATATTAAGATTCACATTAAGTGGATGTGATCCATTCCCTGCTGCATGCTGATTATCACTGCAGCCATGCCATGTTGACCAGCCTCCAAATAATAATTAGATTTTCAGTCTTTTTTTAATATGCCATAATCGTTTTGTCTGAAGATGAAATTTGACTATCAAATGCTGATCTGTTACTGGAACGTCAGTTACTGGTTACTGATTGCTGGTGTGACTGGTCTTTATCATTTCAAGTCAGAAGCTAATGCTGTTGCAGTTCACAGTGCCAGACGTGTCGATATTCACTGTAATTTACATGCATGTACATATACTGCTTGTTAAAAACCATGCAAGAAATACACAGAAGGACTGCAACACTAAAAAGATTGGGCAGGGAGGTCTGGAAAGCTTTTCAGGGTGACAATCATCTTGTCACTTGACTTCACCCCACCCCCCACCTCCCATTCCCTTCACCCTGCCTGTGTTACAACCTCCTTTTGCAGTAACCAAAAAAACCCTGATCCAACAAATAAGGTTACAGCAGTCCCCTTCCTAGGCGCAGTACAGGAAATTGCGGGCCTGCTTTAAACGCAGAGATTTCTCCTTGACAAACCCAGCTTCTCAGGTGCACTTCTAAACTGGAGAGTAATCAGCAGGTCATTTCTGAGAAGCCTCACTAAAGCACTGAGCTCTTCTAAAAGGAGCATCTTGCTGACTGCAAAAAAAAGTCCCTTTTAGAAGACAGTTTGAGCTATTTATCTAAAAGCTATCCACTTAAGGAGTGGAATCTCCTAATATTTTTTTTCTCTGCCATAAACAAGCTGCCAACTTTCTACTACAGTCATCTAGCTTCTTTAAGTTTTTATTTATTTCTTCAGATTTTACACCAGCAGCTGCTATGGTTCTGCTTACATAGGTACCATTGCAAAGGTAATAAATCAACTTTCTTCCTGCTGCAACAGAGACGCTAGTGTCTCCCTCTGTGCTGTGACCTTTCGCAGCGTATCAAGAGTTGTACCTGACACTGCACCTATCTTTCAACCACTTTTCCAGTACATGGCTATGCTTAGTCCGTCCCAGGGAGCGCAGGGCAGTGGAACACCCTAGACGGGACACCAGTCCATCACAGGATGGAGACACCGATTCACCTGCTTCATCACTGGACTGCAGAGGGGAATCGGAGCAGCTCCACACACAGAGCGGGGGCTCAGTTTGAAGCAGCTTGAAGGCAGTATTTCTTCCCACTGCGCCACCATTCCGCCCATCGATCATACTCTACGGCTGTGCCACTGTTTAACTAGAGGACACACCATGATCTAGTACTGCCATTCCTTACGCACTGGCTGAGCAAGCCGCATAATTACTTAAACAATACAACCTGCAAAACGGAGTTTTCAGGTAGTTCCCTTCTGTTTAATCCATCTTCCTTAGTTGTACTGTGCTATCGGTAACTCCTCATAGCGGTCAAATAATGATAATAATCCTACATCCTCCTATTACCATCGTTATCATTATTGAGTGCATGTACCATTAGGGATCAAAGGCAAATCAGCGAATCTATTGTGATCTGAATTTATCGCACTTACATTTTGGCAGTACCTAAATGGGTCAAGGTGTGTGACGTGCATCTCCCTCGAATATGTCTAGGCACAAACTGCAGGAAATTCTAGATATATATTTACATAATTTTCAATCAACCTCCAGACTATTTCTCAATAATTTGTATAGCATGGGCATGCCTACTGCATGTAAATAACTCATTTGTAGGCAACTGTCAATTGATTTACTTGGCTATTTAAAGCATTTCATTTCACTGCCAAACAGGAAAGAGAAATTTCTGTTTTATGCAATGGATACATAAAAAATACAAGTCAAAATATCTGTCTTTGACAGGATCCCAAAAGGTATGAGGGAATATGCTGGACCGACCTCATGTGCTGTGCACGATTATTCGTATTTAATCCAAGTGAATAGATTGCTGATAGGGTAATAACCATAGCCCGTGGATATAATGAAACAGCCATTTTCCAGTAGCACAAATCAAGTTAAGTTCCGTTCCCTTTCAGCTTGTGATCATTTACCGTGGGATCAAGTTTTATCACACCTTATTTAAGTGAACAGTTAAGAGGCCCTTCTGATTTGTTTTCTAATCTTGCTGCTAATCCGCTTGCATTACCAAAGCTGCCAAAAAGCCATTTTCTGGGCCCTGACACATGGTCACCAGGCTAAAATGAATAAAGAGACCAGAAACGCGGAATGTGAACTTCGGCTGAAAGCTTCGTCCATTTACGGAACCAGATTAAACATCGAGGCCTTAATCAAATTTAATTGAATTTAAATTCGGTGCAGTTATAAATGACCTACAGGCACAGGACTCACAGCTAAGCTAGTATTTCCCAATCTGGTCCTCAGGGGCCCCAGACAGTCCACGTTTTTGCTCCCTCCCAGCTCCCTGCTACACAATCCATATTTTTGCTCCCTTGGAGGGAGCAAAAACGTGGACTGTCTGGGGACCCTGAGGACCGGATTGGGAAACTGCTTTAACCTGCTTTCTCAGAGTGACATTCCAGTTTTCTCATATCTGAATTACACGTAACAACAGCAGAATCTGTGTGACCCTTTGCAGTGTACTCTCACACATCAAAAACAGACCAAGCAAACACAACGCTCAGAATTAAAGTCAGAATTAGTTGCAGCTGAATTAGGGTCACTGTCAACAGGCTTTGGATGCAGGAGCTTAGAGATTTGCATGAGTGCCAATGGGAAATCTGTCTCCAAATCTTTAGCATTAGCTGTTTGGGGGACACTCCTGATAAGATCTTAGATCAGGCATCCTGACCGAGATATCTGTATGCTAAACTGAAACACCCACCGTCAGGGGTGTGCACAGGGTTGCTGGCCCAAGCGCAAAGCTGATTGGCTTCTAAAGTGCCCTGTCAATCATCACTTCAAAACATATCATTGGTTGGCCCCTCTTTATGTATCATGGCCAATATTATGCTCCTCACTCCCACCTTAAAAAGTCTTAGAATCACCCCTGAACCCAGTCATGCACCACTTACCTCTGCTTGTATGTGTGCACCACAGGGACATTTACATGATGTGCACAGGGTATAGCTTACTTCCTGGGGACCGTGCTGAGCAGAGACTGCAGAGTTCTTAATGGTATGTCCACATGGCGTAACTCTGATTTAGCTAGATGGTTCCTAGTCTCAGAAACAGCAGCAGTTTTCTTGCACTTTCTACCCCTTGCAGAGACTAAATGCAAAATGTACATGAGCGTGGCGACCGTGCTAATCTGATGTGAGGCCTCCAACGCAGGCCATTCAGACCCAACGGCTTTCGCTCATTAAGATAAAACTGCTTATGTTGGCCATTGCCTCCTTGATTGAGTTTATAGATTTTTATCGCCCTTTTCGAGTTTATCAGGCTATTTTTTCAGGAGCAGGTTAAGGGTTTATTAAAATTTCAGTCCACAGGACTCTTTTTAACATCTTTTTTGTGCTCTTTTTGCAACTTAACAATATGAATATGAATCTCCTACCCAGAGTGTGCATTTTAATTGTGGTTGTAAACCAAATTAATGAGATATTAATGAGAAATATCATTCCGAAATCTATTCTTCTGTATCTTCTCATGCTAGCACTTTAGACTGCTAGGACTTCATCAGGTCTGAGGTGCTGTTTGCAGGGTTCGTGCGTTCAGACTCTCACACTCATGTATGAAATCTTACAGCAAATATATATTATTTAACTATAAACCTAAAATTAGCTACATCAAAAGCATTGGGCAGTTTGCAAGCCCTACAGCCTGTTTACAAGGTAATACAACTCCTACATACATGTTAATGGGTGTGCATGTCTGTACAGACTTATCTCATATTGATCATTTCACTCCAGCCTGCTGCCCAAAGACAGCAACCTTGTATTTGTCCAGGGTAGGGTAGTAAGCCCAGGTCCACAGGGGTACTAGGGTGGACCTGTCCTACCCAATCAGCAGCTTGGCCCACCCTAGGGCTGGGCAAATGTGCACCAATCACAAATTTTGTTGTTTTTTTATACTTGTAAATAGGAAAGTAGGAAGCTATTATTGTTTTTCTGATGGAGTTCAGCCTTTCATTCAAACACCCCCCCAGCACCCCAGCACCCAAAACCCCACCCTACATCTTCCAGCTGGCGCCAGACCCACTGGCAAATGAAGGACTGTGCACAGGCATATCTTTATGGTGCAGCAGATGTCTTCATGGGTAAGGGTATAGATATGTAATGCAGTTTGACTTGTGTGAGGGTAATGACCCAAAGCACATTGGGAAGCACAAGAATATGGGCAGAATACGAAAAATCACCCAGAAGATGCTGAGGCTAGATTCACGCCTGCAACACTGGAGCAGTGAGGGGATCCCATCCTGCTGACATCAGCAAAGTCGAAATAATAGTCAGCTAAGAAATAAAGCACTAAGAAAGCATTCAATGGGATCATCAGTGTATTTAAGAATTAGCAAATTGGTTAAACCGGGGTGGCCCAGCCCTTCTTCTAGAGATCCATCCCGCCCCGCAGAGCTTAGCTCCAGCCCTAATTTAACACACCTGATACAGAGAGTCAGGCCCTTCAATAGCATCTCAATATTAGAGTCAGCTTGGCTTAAACATAGCTGCTTCTAATATTGAGATTCTACTGAAGGTCCTGATGTGTGTTAATCCTTCAGGTGTGTTAAATTATGGCTGCAGCTAAGCTCTGCAGAGGGGTAGGTCTCCAGGAGCAGGGCTGGGCAGCCCTGGGTTAGACTACGCTGTGTTGTAGTCGGTAACATGAGGCTTTAATAACTATAATAAGTAGAATTATTGTGAGCTGTCAATTACTGGTTTACTCGGCATCCCATTGGCTAAAACTAGCCAATGACAGCAGACAATAGTCCCACCCACTACAGTTTCCAAAGCCTGATTTCCCACATGGAATAACCAGCATCACATTCACTGCCAATAATAAGTATGAAAGTAAAAATGAATGTATACAGATGCATACAGAGGAATGGTGCTGGAGCATTAGTGTGCCTTTTCTCTTTATTAAATTAGAAATGACTCCTGTCGTCACTGTTGAAATAGGAAAATGAAAGATTATACTGATTGATGGGCACAACTAATGAGATATCTGGGTCAGTACAGGATGGTTATGGCAAAAACCAGTAGCCTGTCACCTTCTTGCTGCTGTTGCATAACTGTAAATGGTTTCAGCACTGGACCAACCAGCTTAATAAGCTACTCAGATACACATGCTGTTACGAACAGGAATAAAACATCCTCTACAACTATTCAGTGAAGGCCTGAGAATCATTTATACATTAATGTATTTCAGTATCGAATACTGTGAGCCAATGATTCTATAATGCCAATAATGTGTATATTGTATGAGTGTGTGTGTGTGCAAGCTCTGTGATGGACTGGTTTTCCCTTGCGAGGGGGGCTCTCTGTAAAGATGTAGTGAAAATGGATGGTTGGAGAGTTAGGTTTTAAGATTAAAGATAAAGATAAACTATAAAACAGAGTGGAACCTTATAGAAACATTTACTGCTATTACTGCAGGTACGTCAGCGCTGATAAGTGCAAAGGCACCATTTTCTCCGCTGGCTTTTTCTGCTGTCATTTTAACATCCTTCGCCAAAGAAACTCCTTGTGTTAGTAGTGGAGGGTAATGGCTCTGAGTATCTCTGACGTCAACCTGCAGATCCTTCTTTGTCTGGCGGAGGAGCCCCTTTGCCCCTCTCCTCACTCCCAGACGCATGCTTACCCTGATAATCCATTGTGTCACGTTTTCCAGGTTCCTTCTTCTGTTTCTGTTCCATTTAATTCCAGAAACATGCCAGGAGGAAAGAAAAGGGGATCTGAGTTATTTCTGTCTTACATCCGAAGCCACATTTCTCACTGAGTTTTCATTATCCCTCTGTTATCGCATCTTCAAGCTATTTTGGTGCCGCCGAAAGTCCCTTAATATTAATTCTAGCGTATTTGAAGGAGTTTGTTTTTCTTCTGTACGTCAGACAAGCTTGGCGTCGTCATCACCCAGTGTGAGAGGCCTCGCCGGTCCTCGTGTTGATTCGTCCTCTTTGCTTTGCTTGTTCTGTCTTTGCCTGTGAGTTTTTCAACACACACACACACAAACACACACACACACACACACACAAAAAGCCAGGAGATGTATTGTTCGAGTTAGCAGGTGAGGAAAAAGAAATTTGAATTTCCCTTACTTTGAATTTCCATTACTTTGAATTTCCCTTACTTTGAATTTCCCTTACTTGATGAGCAAATTCAGAGGTGTTAGAGCCTAGAGAACCAAATGCTGTACTGTTTTTTTTTTACAAAAAGTATATAAAAATACACTTATCAATGCATGTATTTTTTATTAATATGCATGTGACTATCTGTTACTGAACAAACTATTCAAACAGAAAATACTTTGTAGCTAAAATCCCTTAGGACTCATCGTTTGCACCTTAAGGTTGATTCCATTGTATGTAGTATTTTTTTGTCAAAGCCTGTATATGAGAAATTTCCTCAAAATGTAAATGAACCCCAGCACAACACCCCCAAATTTAGAAATGCAAAAGCAGACGCTCTTTACATATATATATATATATATATATATATATATATATATATATATATATATATATATAATGTTTTTTTTTTTTGTTTGCTTTTGCAAATATCCAACGATTTATTAAATGCAGGTGTACTACATTGGCCCCCTTGCATCAGCAGAGGTAAAACATCTAGTTCTACAATTTTCAACCAGGAGCTACAGTACTGGAGCCTCACTGATTTAAGTAGGAAAAAAAAAAACATTTTGGAATTGAGCAAAAACATATCATACACTTATGCGGAGCACTGGGAGAGTTATGTTGCTAATCATCTTAGAGGGCAGGACGCATTTTTTTATCGATCCCCAGTCCAGACGATTCATGCTGTATGGTGGGCGGTGATCGGCGCTGGACATCAGCGTGCCGTGAGCTGCATGGTGATGCCATGAACCGGCCAATCTGTGGCTCCTGTCCCTCTGCCTCCACATTAAACTGCAAAAAATGCAGCCCCCTGCTTCATCCATTTATCTGTTATCGCCAGTCAGGGCTTTCCTGCAGAATAAATATATTATTATTCCCTGCTGGCTCTTGTTTGAGGATCTGTTTGTGAAATACCAAGGCAGTGAAGATGGAGAGGGGGGCAGGCAACTGACCAATCGCAACACGGGAAGCCTGCAGCCTCGCCGTGTCACCCTCTGAGTTTCCTCGACTCATCCCTGACTGGGGGGCACTCACTGGATGCCTGGTGCCATGGCTCAAGAACACAAACCAAACCCACCAACCCAAACACTTCAAAAAAAAAATTAAGATAAACAGAACAGTGGGATTAATACTGCAGACATATCTGAGGACTTAGACTTCAGCACATTGTCTCATTAAAATATTCCTGTCAGAGTGACAGGAATGAAGTAGTTTAACTTCATGATGGCAGAAGAATAGCTTAAATGCCTTAATGTGTCAGTTAATGTGTCAATTATATATGTCAAAGCTGGAAAATTATTTATTGAAACAAGAAGGATGATCTGTTTAAACATACAACACTGAACATTCAAAATACTGCACTGTGAAACATCCTGCCATTTTTATTCCAGCACTCCCCAAACAGGAGGTCTTACAGAGGGTAGGGGCTGAAGGTCTTCTGAAGATCATGGAGGACTGAGGTTGGCCTTCCGTAACCCTCCCAGCCCACCTGTGACCTTGACTGACTACAAAGTGTTAGAATTTGCCTAGAATATAAGTAGGTCTTATGGCAATGATTTCAATACAGACTGAACTTTTATTGCAGGCTAAAAGTGTCTTTAAAACACTTATGCTGGACATAATCTTGAGATAAAATACTTATAAATTAAAAACATTTGAGGAAGAGTTAGATAATATTTTTTAGGGATTTATGTTTTGCTGCACCTAAGCCTTTTGTCTGCTCAATCCGTAAAAGCCAGACTTGATGCTATCTTTGATCTCTGCACGTCTGCATGTCTCCTACTTCAAATAGCAATTCTCACCCCAAAAGCTAGTTTAGTTTCCTCAGTGTGCAGCAAATTTGTGACTCTGTGAGTGTGACCCACACCCAGGTAGCCACGCGCAAAAAAAGCAAGTGGCAGTGTTATTTTAATACTGACACTGTCAAACACTTTAAGTCTCACTAAGTATGACTAAGAATTTTCCTTGGGATATTTTTTCACCCCCCCCCACCCACAGGAAAAATCACAAATTAACCAATCTGTTATATATCTGTCAATATTAGGGTTATAGCTAGGGTTAGGGTTGCAATTAGGGATAGAGCTAAGGTTAGGGTTAAAATTACCAACAGCTGAACCCTGCAACCGCTTTTACTCTAGAGACATACTTCACTGCACCTCATCCAAGCACTGTAAATGCACCATGGTCCCCCCAAGAGCCATTGGGATTATGTACCACATCATCCAGATGATCCACCACTTGAAAAATACAAGACGGAAGGGACTGTGATTGAGTTTCTGAAGCTACGGCCTTTTTGTCCAAACCATATATAAAATATGGTAAAAGAATTGTTATATGGTGGATTTAAATGTCATAGATAAACTATTCTTCTTTATAACAGTCCATTATATTATATGCATACTGGTTCCAGGCCTGCATGAAGGTCCCAGAAGATCACAACATGAACAGGCTCCCGGTCCTGAGTGAAGACTGGAAAGCTTTCAAGCTGGACAACCCGGAATGGCAGGAAACCTTCAGAATCGCAGAAAAGTGGGCTAGGAAGAAGCTGAGGACCAGTTTCCTGTCGGACAGGGTGACATGGATAGAGAAATACTTCAAGAAGATTTATGAAATGAGCCCAGCACCAAATATGGCAACCACAACAAACCAGATACAGGTCCACAAGACTTCATCGAATCCCTGCCATCCTCGGGGATATATGACATCAGATCTCCCAAAAAGATCAGAGGAGGAAGAAGACCAGTACAGAGAGTGGCTGCTGATTGCAAGGCAGACCCTACTGGAGCAGAGGATGGAGGGACTTGCTGCCTTAGGACATCACTCCACTGCGACAGGCACATTTAGAAATCTCACAAATGAGAAACATGATGTAAGTCACTGGTAAAAGCCCGTCCCCCATCGTAGTCCCCAGGAGGGACTGATGACAAACTCAGAACCACGAAGACACATATAGAGGTTGAAGGAGAACATTGACTTGGAGCTATAACCTGCGGAGTCAACCATCATCATAGGAGATTCAAATACGTTCATCATCCCTTCTCCTACCGGAACTTCCAGATGTACAGTGATCCTGGAGGGACCTTCAGTCATGCAACAGCAGTTCTGTAAAAGACAGAACTAGGATTCAGAGAGTGATTCTGTCATTTGGGGTCATTACCCATGGAAGACTGCAATCATGCAACTACAAAGGACGTACCAATAAGCAAAAGAGCAGAGATCTGGATCCCACTCATTTAGTACTCACCAAAACTGGGCAAAGGACTCCAAAGAAGCTTAGAAGAAATCAACAGCCATGTCACGAAGAACATGCCTTATGTCCAGTAACTGGACCAACAGAATTTCAGCAACAGTGGACTAGATACATTGGACACCAGATGCAGCCAGAAGAATGTTCGACCACTGGATACAGTTGTTAAACTAAAAGCCCCTACGTGCCCAAGTTACTCCACCGGGGAGGGGAACAAGAATATTGTCATCTGTGCCAAACAATTCAACCCCTTGGAGGACCAAATCAAATTATTAAACAAAGAGGTAACATTCATACCCACAATAGGAATTTCAAAAAAGCAAAAGGAACAGATGAGAGAGGAATTACAAATCTACCACCGAAGGCTAAAACTAGAAGCCTTCTTCTGAAGAAAAATAATAATAATCACATACTCCGTTTGTGCTGAAATCAACCTGTGAACTGCAAGACAACCAGATCCCCGGGGAGGTGAGGGACCAGATCAAAGAGGACAGGAGATTCATCCGAACCTGAAACCAACAAACACGCTGTAATGCATAAACCTCAAGGATCCAAGTGCAGAGCAACTGAAGATTAGAATCAAGAGACAGGAGACAGAATCAGAAGTACGAGTGCAGACACAGGAAAATGAAGACACACACACTGGCACTGGGGGAAGTATCGGGAATCATACCCACTGGGCAGAGGAACGGGGATCGTACCTACACAGAATCACTCTGGATAAAACATGAAGATAGCAGCATGCTCTGTAATTAAAATGTTTCCTTGTAATTAGTTGTTGATTTGACCAGTTTATATGGACTAGCTGAATCATGGGAATTGGCACAGAAATGAGTTGCGGCTGTTTATATTGCCAGGAGTGAGATCGGTAAAGCTGGATTGGAGCTGAGTACACACATAGAGACAAAAATAACATCACAAAGGGGGAAATATCCACTGTACGAGAACAGGCACATATCAAACACTCATCAAACCATCAGGTAAGGGCAGTGCCATAATTATAATTGACCATGACGGGTACATTCTGGAAGCGGAAAGACAATGAAATACCCCAGAACACTACAAATAATTAACAAATCAAATTTATTTAAGCTCAGCAAAAGAAATAATCATACCATCTCTACTGGAACAAATGTAGTCTCAAAAAATGTGCAGACAGAGAGGAATCTTTTATTTATAACCAAAAACACACAAAAACCCCCACACCTGGACCAATTCATATGAAGTTCCACTGGGGAGACCCACAGAATCGAACTGCAACAGTAAGTCCTACAAAATAGCAGAATGCATTTTTTTCTAAATCCCCTCTCCATAAAACACAATAGCTACATTAAAGACACATTTAACATTCTGGACAGAATTCGGCACACAAGGGTTATAAAATTAGCATTCCTCTTCACAAGAGACATCAATAGCCTTGACATAAACACAAATATCCCAACAGGATTAAAGATAATCAGAAAATGGGTGGAAAAATACCCAGAGGATAGGAGGCCAGACAAGAGACTCGCTCTAAGTCTAACCCTAACTGCACCCCTAAGCCTAACCCTAACTGCACCCCTAAGCCTACCCATAACTGTAAGTCTAAGCCTAACCCTAACTACACCCCTAAGCCTAACCCTAATTGTACCCCCAAGCCTAACCCTAACTGCACCCCTAAGCCTAACCCTAACTGCACCCCTAAGCCTAACCATAACTGTAACCCTAAGCCTAACCCTAACTGCACCCCTAAGCCTAACCTTAACTGCACGCCTAACCCTAACTGCACTCCTAAGCCTAACCATAACTGTAACCATAACCCTAACTGCACCCCTAAGCCTAACCCTAACTGCACCCCTAAGCCTAACCATAACTGCACCCCTAAGCCTAACCCTAACTGTATCCCTAAGCCTAACCCTAATAGGGATAATAGGGAGTACTATTATTGCAACCAATGGATAGAAAACAAGAAAATGAAGTGGAGGTTGTAAAATTGGTGTCAAAAATAGATTCAAGCAGAAATTAAATGATGAAACACACTAATTAATGCAAACAACAAAACAGAAAACACTAGAGGGCATGTAACAGATAAGAGTAGCGTCAGGAAGCCAAAAGGAAAAAGTGTGTTTGTTCTTTGAGGGGGAGTTTGGGAAACATACTGCACTATCTGTAAAACCTATAGCACACAAAACTCCTTTATAGCCAAGCCTTTGCACCACAGCACCTGTGGTACTGGGGAAGACTGCGATAAAACCGTCATGGAAGCACAACTGTACCGTAGCGCATCGAGTCAGACCCCCCCACATCGGACATGTATACAAACAAATGTCAGGGAACTTATCCATTTTCCTCACCAGTGTGTCTGGCCAAACAGTAGACACAACCACAGGAGGTTCTGCAAGGGGGGTGAATTAGCAGTGATGTGGAGACTTGGAAGAATCAAATCTCTGTAAATTAAACCCATCTGAGTTCCCATCTTGTAAAGCCAGAAGCATTACCAAATGCAGCACTTCCTAAAATAGTCAATAAACACAACGTATCCTATATAGCTTTTTAGTGGGTTGATTTCACCAATAGTACCGTTACTACCCACCTGACACAAAAACATGGTGTATAAAAATACCAGAGCCACTAGTAATCACTGGGGACTTCAACCTAAGCAGAATCCCATATTTGGCTGAGCTACAAATGCAAATTGGCAGCTTTCGAGGAACTAACTTTCTACGCATAATCAAAGTGCCACGGAAACCTGATCCCCACACCCAACATCATACTATTGTTAGGAATCACCAATAGAAAGCAACAGTCATACAAAAGAGTAACGCAACACTTATAGGGATGACAGAAGGCAGCCAAAATGACATTTCCAAGTGCAACCATTTGAAGAGTTCAATCGCAAAAGCAGACAAGTCCATTGTTGTGGAATTGAGAAAAATAACTTTTTGTGTGGTGGATTCCTGGTCAAACCAACGTTTTGTTAACTAAGGTATTCTGAATTAATGTATTAATAATAAATGACATGTTAATTTGAATAAAATCATACTTTTAATGAAGTAAAATATTATGAGGTTTTTGATTGTGTTTTACCGCAAAACCAGACAAGTCCAGAAAAAGATTTTTTAACAAAAGCAGACAACTCCAAACTTTTTATATAACTTAAATATTGCACTGAAATGTCAAGTATTATGCATTATGAACACAAAATAACAACATGTGAGCGTATCTAAGGTCTTCATCCGTCAAAGATCCGGTGAGGCACTAGTCACGAGCGTTGTGTGTACAAGCTACAGTAGGCCTTTTTTCGGAACCGCCATGACGGGCTTTCTTTGCCTTTTCCCGTGCAGTGTTAGCTCTATCTATCTCTAGGTGATACAACTACCTGTTCGTCTGATTCATCAAAAGTTTCCATCTTTTTCATCAGTTTAATACGAAACGGGATCAGTTTTGCCAGAATTTTTCACTCGAAGTGAGAAACCATGGGCGCAGCCATGTTGCGATGACGTCATCGCTAGCTGGTGTGTGATTGGCTGAAATGGAGTTTGCGCTGTCTGCATTAAAATGGTATCGGTGGTTGTCGGTTTTTGCAATACAACTATTCTTTCTGATTATAAATGCATGGGAGTTGCCGGCTTTTGCAAAAAAACAAATGCGCAGAGTGGATAGATGGCACTGCGATCTGTCTCTTGGTATGCATAGTTCAATTTTCGTCAGAATGGCGCTTGTCGGCTTCTGCGCTTGAACTCTTCATTTACACATTGGTAATTAATTTTCCAGACCTCCTACCTGGGAAAAAGCAGACAACTTTAAACACTAACTTCTTGTTACATGGGACTTTTATGGGGGCGGCACGGTGGTGCAGTGGTTAGCACTTTTGCCTTATACCTCTGAGGCCAGGGCTTGAGTCTCCACCATGGTTCCTTGTGTGGAGTTTGCATGTCCTCCATCTGTCATCGTGGGGTTTTTCTGGTTTCTTTCCCAGGCCACATTGTGGTTACTTGGATTTGCCAAATGGCCCATAGGTGTTTATTGGAATGTGAGTGTTCCCCATCCTGGGTTGATCCCTGCCTTGTGGCTGTAGCCTCCAGAATTCACTCACACTTACTGTACAGAGAAGAGATTCCTTTACAGGAATTCAACAAATTCAGATTCGACGTAAATATTATATTTATACAGCACCTTTCTACAACAAACGTTACAAAGTGCTTCACAACAAATAAAACAAAAATTTTACACATCAGTAAAAGGCCTCTCTGTACATAAAAGCTTTCAGACGCTTTTTAAAAGACACCACACTGCTGGCTGATCTAACGTCCATGGACAGACAATACCACATCCTTGGGGCAGTAACCACAAAAGCTCAGTCAGTCTCGGGGCCTGTTTCATAAAGCAGGATTTCTTGCTTAGCCAGATAACTTGATTTAAGGTAGTCTGGGCTAAATGTAAACAAACAAAGATTAAGTCCATCCAGCCCAGGCTACCTTAAATCTGACAAGTTATCCGGCTAAGCATGGAATTCTACTTCATGATACAGAGCCCTTTTCTTAAACTTGGACCTAGGGACGACAAGAAGACCCTGATCTGAAGGTCAGAGTTTGGGGTCAAAAGGATATGGATATACTTAAGTGGGTGCCTGATTGTTAAGAGCCTTATAAGCAAATAAAAGAATTTTAAAACCTATCCCATATTTTACTGGGAGCCAGAACAGGAGAAATATATGATCTATAGCCAATTCTGCTTAATAGTCTCATGTGAGCATTTTGAACCATCTGAAGTCTCTTTAGAGCTGAGTTTGAGCAGCAGGTGCAGAATAATGAATTGCAATAATCTAAACAAGATGAAATTAAAACATGAATTATAGACTTGAGAGAAGACTGCGGAACAATGTGTTGTAACTTGGAGACGTTTCTAAGGTAGAAAAACGCAGGATAGCAATTTCACATGTTGCTTTGAGTTTTAAGTGTCTCGTTCAGCATGCACTTCTTGACATCTGCTAAGCAGCCATGCTGTCAGTCTGACTGGGAGTGAAAGAAAGACATTACTGAGTATTATCTGCATAAAAAGTATATGAAATGTGGTTAAAATTCCTAATAATGCTACCAAGCAGAAGTATGTATCTACTAACAAGAAGTGGATCTAATACTGATCCTTGAGGGATCCCACTGGAGAGAGAGGTTGGGGAAAATACACAATTATGGAGAGCAACAGAGAAATATCAGTTACAATAGGAGGGAAGCTGCAACATTGTACCCCTTTCTTAGTACCGCATCTGCAACAATTTGCCCATAGGACATTATGCGACATCTGGAAACATCAAATGCCTGTGTACCTCTGCTTTGGACGTCGACAATGCTCTCTGCCACTGGCTTTTGGATTTACAATCCTGCAAATATCATTCTTGTGACGGTGAACAGTTTACTGTCCATCCCCGGGACCACTAGCACTGGAGTCCCACGAGGCTGCATGCTCTCTCTGCTTCTCTTCTCCTAGTTCACAGAGACTAACATCACAGGACAACTCTATAAAGATCCTCAAATGTGCAGATGATACCGCCATCTTTTCCTGTAACTGGATATAAATGAAAGCTTGGGGATACTCTAGGTATGTAATTTTCTGGAAATGAGTTTTTATGGAAGGATTGGACCACAACACTGCCAGAGGTGAGGAAGCAATTAATATTAAGTCAAAATGGGAGGGGCTCATAAACAGCTTTTCAAAAGAGATGTAGAAATTATATCAAATGGGGATGAACATGTAGTTATCCCTCAAACAATATTTACGAGATCAGGGAGACAGGGAAATGGGTGACCATTCACTTACAAGAACCAGCCTGTAAGTAGTCATTGAGAGGAGGAGTGGAACGAGTAAAATCCCAGACCTGATAGTTAGTTCATAAAAAAAGGACGTTTTCACAGTCAGAAGAAGAGACAGCTGGAAGAGTAGATGGTACAGGAGACAGAATTTTGTTAATAGATTTAAATTAAATTAAATTAAATTAAATTGCAGGGTTACATTTACTTTTATAGATGAGAGTAGATAGGCAGGAAACTCTAGCATCTGTAATTTTGGTATTGTAATTTGAAAAAAAAAGGTATTTTAGGTGGAGACAGTGACATGAAGTTAAGTTGAATTCCACAGTCTCTCAACTTTTCTACATTGCCATCTAAAACAGTGGATGTTTTCACTTACCCATGGAGTATAGATAGATCTAAGGTTAAGGTTAAAATAAGGGTTAGATATAGATCTATTGTTACAGTTGCTATAGGACTATTTCCTAGGGTTTGGCTTGCTCTTACAGTTAGAGCCAGAGTTAGGCTCAGGGATGCAAATTGACCACTTTGCTAATTGGACAGCACATAAAAACAGTGCTTGATTTAAACTTGTATACTTGTACGCATTTATGCATAATGGATCACTTCAGGCAGTGGCTGATCTTTCTCTATGAAATACAAAAATGAAATAAATTCAAATAAGAATTTTGCCTGCAAGGCTGTGGGATGCTGCATGTCTGCTGAAGATGCCTCACGGCTTGAAAAACTTTACCGTAACATCTGGCAACGAGTTGTTGAGGAAACAGCCCTTAGGGTACAGTAACAGGTATCAAATTTTGGAGCTCAAATAATAATTATTTTTTTGTTACGTACTCTGGGAGATGACTGACGGGAAATCCGCGTGCAGCATGCCAACCACGAGGATTACACATTTCAATTACTGTGAGTCCTAAGGAAATTTGAGTTTTGAAAATACCAGGCTCAAATTAAAGAGTTTACCCTCTGGGACATAATGTTCCGTGCTTTGCCAATGTCACAGCTGTATGCTACAATGTTAAACTAGAACATGTTGTGATATATGCTTATCGTGCACTATATGGCCAAAAGTTTGTGAACACCCCAGTTAATCCGAGGAATTACCTATTTAATCCACACCCACTACTAACGCAGATGTATAATCAAGCACCCAGTTATGCAATCTCCTGCAACAATCATTATCAGCAGAATGGGTGGTTGTTGTGCTGAAGAGGTTAGTGATTTTCCACTTGGCACCATCATAGGATGCCATATTTCCAACAAGTCAGTTTGCCGCATTTCTGCCATGCTAGAGCTATCCCGGTCAAACACAAGTGAAGTGATTGTGAAGGACAAAACGTCTGGGAACAAGTTGTGAAGTGGTCGGTCACACAAGCTCACAGGAAGGGACCTGATCACCCAACACCAATACACAACCTGAATGGCAGCAAATACGGAAATGTTCCAGTATCTAATGCAAAGCCTTCAGAGAAGACTAGGGGCTATTAAAGCAACAATGGGTTGGCCAACTTCATATTAATACCCTTGTTTTTGGACAAGCAGGTCTCCACATACTTTTGGCCACATAGTGTACTATTAAGCTATAAATTAACTATATCCTTAAGCTATATATTTTGCGAATAATATAAACCATGAGCACTTAATTTTCACAGAGAATCAAATACCAGCCAAAATATGGAACTGGAAACTTCGACGACATCCTTGGCAGAGGCTGGGCCACGGATATGCAGAAAATTTCCATACGATGCAAAAGGAGCAGGTTCTCGTAAAACCTGAGATGACTGCATCATCCAGCTGTCCTGTCACTCATTCTCAGTCCTTCTGTACTGACTCGAATGTCACTGCAGAGACTGTGCTATTGGCTCCACAACTTAAGAAGACTTCAAATTCATTTCAGGTGTTAACCTTTACATTCAGGGTTTGCTGCAGTCCACAAAAAGAAGTTCTCCTGCTTCAGATACAATGTCATACAGTCTTACAAGTCTCACAGTACATTAACATTATGAATGGAAAGGGTGATTAGACGTGATCCATTTAATATTTGAAGCCCAGCTTTTTATAACTCCTTTAGTGACTTCAATCTTTGAGAAAGTTGTCATAGAACATTGCTCAAATGTCTTTACTGGTTATCATGCAAGAATGCAGGGCTCTTGGTAAAACTCTTTTTATTGACTTCAATTTCTGACAAACTATGAACAAAACACCCCGAACCAGTCTTTCCCACCCACTCAAGAGTATTTTCGCCTCATGGTCCCTTGGACACTGGACAAAACACCGCAGGAACCAGCCATCTGATGAGGTCGGGGATGCTGATTGGACAGGTGGCTTCAGGAGAAGGCATCAGGAAGAGGACTTACGGATGGTTGATGGAACAAGGGGGTGACGAGCAGAACATGGAAACCAGAACCACAGAACCAAACGAAGCCGACGGGTTACATGAGCAAAACTATCAAAATGGAAGCAAGTCTCAGAGCAATGTGTTTGGGAGCACAGCTTGTTGTTTAGCACTTAAAGCCTGAAACTCCGGAACATTTTGTGTAGATTAAAGCCAGTGGGACCAGCCTCACCATCCCTGGAATGAATAAGACAGCAACACAGATGGCAAACCAGGTTTTTAGAAAATTCAGAAGCGCCTTAAAATCAGCATTTAAACTATATTCAGCATAACTTTTGTCTACCCTAGAGCACCTAACCTCACAATGTAAACTGGTTCAGCTGATAAACTGAACACTGAATGAAAGATGATTTTTAAACCCACAGGAGAATATCCCCCCCCCCCCACCCAACCACCTGCTAATCCCAACAGCTAAGAAAACAAGGAGATGTGTATGTCCAGTTCTCTGTTGCTGTAAATATGGAGAAAGTAACCTGGGAGGTGGGGGGCACAGTGGTGCAGTGGTTAGCGCTGTTGCCTCACACCTCTGAGAGCTTGGTTGCAATCTCTGCCAGGATTACATGTGTGTGGGGAGTTTGCATGTTCTTCCTGCGTCGTTGTGGGGTTTCCTCCAGGGGCTCTGGCTTCCCCCCACAGTCCAAACCATGCTGAAGTTAATTGGAGTTGCCAAATTGCCTGTAGGTGTGCATGTGTGAGTGAACGGTGTGTGAGCGAACGGTGTGTGAGCGAATGGTGTGTGATTGAACGTGAATGAGTGAACGGTGAGTGAGTGATTGGTGTGTGAGTGAATGGTGAGTAAGTGAGTGAATGGTGTGTGAGTAAACGGTTTCTGAGTGAATGATGTGTGAGTGATTAGCGTGTGAGTGAATGGTGAGTGAGTGAGTAAATGGTGAGTGAGTGAATGGTGAGTGAGTGAATGGTGTGTGAGTGAATGGTGTGTGAGTGATTGGTGGGTGAGTGAATGGTGTGTGAGTGAATGGTGTGTGAGTGATTGGTGGGTGAGTGAATGGTGTGTGAGTGAATGGTGTGTGAGTGTGCCTTGCCATGGGATGGTGCCCCATCCTGGTTCGTTCTCTGCCTTGCAGCCATAGGCTCCAGTCCCCTGTGACCCTGAATAATAAGCGGTGACCGAAGATGGATGAATGGTAACCAGGGAAGGAACAAAATGGGGGGCATCCAGGAGACACAGGCCAAATTAATTTGCCCTAATACCAGACTTTGCTTTTTCCATACCCGTTTGTTAGATTATCTGATCGGTATTCAGGCACCGGAGGAATAAGTACCACTGGAGCTACCACAGTTTGGTGGGCATGAAACACTCACAGCCTTCGATGAGTATTACGTAGCTCCAAACTCCAAAGAGGCTGGCCCAAGTCTGTTTAATTAATCCACTCAAATAGCGGCTGGGTGGAAAGACTTCTGACCAAATACCTTTTGCAGCTGAGGGATGAGAAGCAAGAAGTAAATCCTTATGAGAGCTTACAGACAGTATTAAGTCAGTCCCAAACCTTATGGGAAAGTCCTTTCTCACTATGACATCATTTTCTTATCAATAGTGCTGGCACATAAGAAAATAAATTGGGACTGTTGAGAAGCTTAAAAAACATAAATAAAAAGAAAATGTAAACTAATGACATAGCGAGATCTCTTGGTAATAGCCAGAAAACTTGATTACGCGACCAACTCGTGGTAAAAACAAATTAAATAAATGACTTTGCTGACTTCACTTTTTTGCTGACTTTGCACGAGTTTTATATATGAATTCCCTCCTAGCAGTTTTGATCATTTTGGAGCTGATCTATCCTGAAACAGCACTGCGCTACCATACAACCGGTCAGGCCCCATTTGTCATTTTCAGTTCCATCTGTTTATAATGTGTCTTATTCCCTCTTCTTTTGTTCTGCGACACGAGCCCATTCAAGTTTGTCCTAAACCTGCTACTCGCCAAAAGGACAAGTTGAAAATTCAGGACTTATTATCAGGACTTCTATATCCGAACAACAAAAGCTTACCAGAAATTGTAAGACTTTCCAACACTTCACTGATAATAGTTAAACATGCAAGAGCTTTATAACGCAGTGCATGGCTCAGCAGGTTTGGAAACTAGACCTGTGATCGGAAGGTTGCCAGTTCATCTGCTGTGGTCACCAAAGGGATTTTATCTTCATAACCCTTAACCCAGGCACTGACTGATCCTGTCTTCTTAAATGCGTGTTGCTATGGATTAAGGCAACATGGGATGAAATTAACAAATATGAAATAAATAAATATAAAATGCTAAAAAAAGTAACAAATACATAACAGCAACAATAATAACAACTACAATTGTTACTATTATTATTATTTTCTTTTTTCCATGAAAATGCATTCTAAGCAGAGACGCCCAGATCACCCTCTCCCCAGCTAGCTCCTTCAGGGAAATTCCTTTTGTTGCGGAGGAGCAGCGGCTCTACTTTGAGTCCCTCCCGAAAGCCCGAGCTCCTCACCCTGTCTCTAAGGCTGAGCTCAGCCACCCTGTGGAAGAAACTCATTGACGCCGCTTGTATCTGCGATCTCATTCTTTCAGTCACTACCCAAAGCTCAGGACCATAGGTGAGGGTAGGAATGTAGATCAACCAGTAAATCGATAGCTTTGCCTTCTGGCTCAGCTCTCTCTTTACCCCGACAGACTGGTACAACATCCGCATTACTGCGGCCTGTCAATCTCCTGCTCCCTGCTTTAATGACTCATGAACAAGACCCTGAGATACTTGGACTCCTACGCTTGAGGCAGTAACTCATCCCCAACCAGGATGGGTCAATCCACCCTTTTCCTGTGAGAACCTTGACCTAAGTGCACACTGCAGGTCACAGCCGGATGAAGCCAACAGGACCACATCATCTGCAAAAAGCCCCCAAACCAGACCCCCTCTGTCCCTTGGCTATGCCAAGAAATTCTATCCATAAAGCTTCTGAACAAAACTGGTGACAAGGAGCAACCCTGGCAGAGTCCATCACCCACTGGGAATGAGTCTGACTTAATGCTGGCAATGTGAAGCAAACTCTCACTGAGCTGACCGTGACCCCTTACTCCAAAAACACCCCCAGGACACAGTCGTATGCCTTTTCCAAGTCCACAAAGCACATTTACACTGGTTGGGTAAACATATATGGCCAAACCACAAAATAAAAGTTGTGGCAAAGGAATTGCAAGACAGTTCGTAATAAATAAGTGAGGGGATTTGATTACAATTAATTAAATAAGTAGATTTATTTCATTTGAAGCATATTATATCATTTTAAATACATGTTAAAAATTTACAGTAGTTTTTTCAAGCATATACCTTGCTGATATATTAAATTAATTACACATTTGTTTAAATTTCACCCTTCTTTAAAAGCTTCTGCTAAATAAATAAATGCAATACCTTCATATACAAGCACAGAACATTCAAACAAGTAAACAGCTGTGAATGATAAAAATGTCTTTCCGTCTTTTTCTTTAATTCTGTACACAGTCCCTCACTGTGTCCCTTTCCGATATCTATGATTTGTGATGACAGGGCGAAGCATTAACCATTATGCGCTTCGAAGGTGCGTGTTTACGCCACCTAGTGGTAGAAATTCAAATTCGTCTTTATGCCGCACGTCAACTTAACCTGAATATTTAAGCGCCTCTGTCTATGAGGTCAGGGGCGCCGCTAGCAATTTTGGGCCCTATGACAAAATATGAGGTTGGGCCCCCCTACCACACCCATTCAGATCTCTGGGGGCCCCTAAAGGGCGTGGGCCCTTAGAATTGTCCCAACTTTCCCCCCCTTAGCGGCGCCCTTGTATGAGGTTATCAAGGATATTCATCTATCTAGTCGCTTATCTACTCTGAAATTTAGAGTGAAGGGAAAACTACTATTGTATAATAAAGCAACATTTAATTAAGGTGGGCGAAATCTATGAAAAACAAAAAATAACCGAACAATATTACCAACTAACGACTGGGTGAAACTAAAAATTGTCACGTTAAAAGCCTCCGATGCCTCGTTCAAATAATTACATGAACTGATGTCTCGTAATGTCCATGATATGAAGATATGATGGATGGATGGATGGATGGATGGATGGATGGATGGATGGATGGATGGATATTTTTGAAAATTGCCAACAATACACTTTATAGTTTCTGCTTTACCAAATTTGGTTAATACTATGCTAGGAATATGTACTTTTGGGACATTAGTTTTCCCAGAATTCACATTTTTTCAGTGTTTATGGGTATTCCTGGAGCTTAGCCCTCAATGTGTATGACTTTACACATTTACACATTATGAACTTTTAACCTATAGCCTATAGATCTTGGTGGATTTTTTTCTGACTTCATATCAATAGTCGCTTATTCACACTTTACATTTTTGCAAAGAACAGACACATTTCTGTCCCATCCTGTACGAGGGGCATCTCATTAAAATTTTACATAGTTCACAGATATTACGAGGGGCTAGACTTTTTTTTATATGAGTGAAATATTGTATCCTACCCACATCCCCCAAGGAAACAGTTTCACATTCATTTGACATTTATTGTGGGTGTCTCTGCATATTGAGAAGTTACAAAAAGAGCCGTTATGTTTCTTATTTTAATGAGATATCCGTGACCCGGTAAAACAGAGAATCGACGCACCGCTGAATGCCCTCTGCTTCATTTCTGATGTGAAGGATGCTGTTGCCCTTCCCCTCAGTCAGTATTTACCATTATCTGCATTTATAAGATATCAGGCTAACTTGGCCTAACTCTCTAGCAGGTTTTTGCACAATGGATGCTTATTTAACCCAGCACTTTCCTTTTGTGGAAATTTTCTTAGTGCGTCGATTAACGTTTTACGCCCTGTGAGGATTGGATTAAACACCACATCTTCCAGCGCATTCATCTCCTATCTATTCCTACAGTGTATTCGCATCCAGGTGCATCCTACATAACGCACGGCCGAATGGCGAAAGCAGCAACGGAAAATCCCCTGCATTATCACAAGCAGTTGGTCAGGCAGCGGAGACCCAGTTGGGAATTTATGCTTTTGGTGTGCAAACTCCATACACACGCAGAGGGGGGGATTTGTGCACTATAATGGATTGTCATCCCCTCCACTGTATGCCTTGTATCCTGTACTACCTCTGTTCATAAGTAATTGCCAGATGGATGGATCTAGAAAGGTCTCCAGTTACAATATGCATCCTGACACAATAAGCCTTACTATCTGTCAGTATAGAGCAGTATTTCCCAATCTGGTCCTTGGAGAACCACGGACAGGCCCCTGAGGACCGGATCGGGAGAGACTGGTACAGAGGGTGGGGTTAAAGAGCACTTGGACACAATGTGCCAAGGGTATGGCACACTGGAACCCCCGAAGAGAGGATGCAAGAGCGAATGTATAGGTTGTAATTAAACAACAAAACCAAACCAGTTGATTCAGCCCTGAGCAGAGAACCAAATACAAAATCACATAAATTAATCAGATAGCTTATAGGGTACAGACTGGGCCAGAATCTGAGATACAGAGAGGCAAACCAAACGCTTGACAAAGACAATGGGAAGACTAACTTAAATTGGGAGCTACACAGGTAGAACACATCAGGATTGATTAGGGATAGGGAAACACACTGGGAGAGAATGGAGGCCCACTACAATTCCAGAGGGACTCCAGTATAAGGCAACCGGACCACCTGAGATCACATGAGGAAGAACACTGGCCTGCCTGAAATGTTCTGCATCAGACTGTTTAAAAAAGGCCAGTCAGAGTGCCCATGCTGACCACTGTCTACCATCAAACGCACCGACAATGGACACGCAAGCATCAAAAACGGACCATGGAGCAATAGATGAAGTAAGTCCTGCTTACTGTCGAGTCATGTGGATGGCCGGGTACATGTGCTGCATCTATGGGATATGATGCACCGACAGGTCCAGGATTAAGCAGCACCGTGTGCTGCAGGGCTCTATGCTCTGGGTGTCATGACACATTATTCTCATGATCGTCATCAAAATCATCCGCCATTTGTGCTACAGTAGTCATTCTCTTGGTTTGTAGGCCTTCTGTTGGTTTATACCTCAGAGGATGGTGACCACGCTGGTTAACCACAATTGAAGTGACTGTCAAGTAGAAATGTCTGGGAACGAGTTCAGCTGTGAAGTGGTCGGCCGCACAAGCTCACAGAAAGGGAGCTGATCACCCAACATCAATACACAACCTGAACAGCAATACTACAGCAATGTTCTAGTATCTAATGCAAAGCCTTCCCAGAAGACTAGAGGCTATTAAAGCAACAATGGGTTGAACAATTTCATATTAATAACCTTGTTTTTGGAATGAAATGTTGAATAAGCCGGCGTCCTCATACTTTTATCCATATAGTGTATGTGTCTGATAAACTGAAATAGGGGAAGTAATTAGTAAACATGTGTAACAGCTGTGGGGAGGTGAAGCCGCTGAAGGCAATCAGCAGTGATCCCAGGGCGTGGCTGGACAGGGCCTCTCGTGCTGTGGGGACCGTGTTTTCCCTCCCTACAAGGGGAAACCCGATTTCATAAAAATCTGTGACTGCAAGTAAAATACTAAAAACGCCAAAAGTCTTTTATTTTGTTTGGTTACTTATGGTTAAGGTTAGGACTGGGTAGGGGTTAGGGTCAGGGTTGGGTAGGGGTTAGGGTCAGGGTTGGGTAGGGGTTAGATGTGTCAGCAACTCTGTCTATCTGTCTGGCTACAGACAGCTCAATTAAAAAATCCCAGCTCTCTCAAATTGTTAAAAATAAAAACCATCAGCTTACTGGACGAGTTTATCAGGGTGGCTGTTGTATGCTTTCAGAGTGATATGTTATGTATAAGGGTTTGTTACCATTGATGCCATGTGTTAGTTCATTACCAGTTTAGGTTTACTTTGCTTTCGTAGGTTTTTTTTAATCAGTGGTTTCTCCCTTCTTGTGAAACAGGCGGAATTACATCGTTGTTTTCCCCTCAAAAAAAACCCCCCATGCTTTGCTCACCTTTACACCTTTGCTTAAAAACAGGCAACTTGATAAAACTAATTTCAATGCCCGAAGCGGCGCATGGACCTCACTGAAGGCAGAGCAGCTGAAACAAGCAGAGAGCCGTTTAATTAAAACGCTTCATGTAAACAGTCTTTGTAACAGGATGCAAGGTGAGGACTGAGGCAGGGAGCATCTCAAGGAAGAGTTCAGAGTTGAGGGTTAGAAATGTGCTCTATTCTGGAAGCAGAGACATCGAATCTCTAATGATGAGTCAATTTGGCAAAACTAAGTACAGGAAATCTTTGAATCAGTCTGTCTCTTAATATAGTATGAGATCCAAAATCTGTTTTTATTAAATGCCGTGTCTTTCAGTTTGGTTATTGGGAATTCTAATTTTTCCTATTTGTAAGTGGTTAAAAAGATAGAAAGGTAAAAAAATTATATAGCATAAATCAACACACATATCAGTTATAAGGATAAAATGAGTTACAGGTCTTACAATATTTACCATGATTGTCCAGAACATATAATACTAATGTGATCACAATACAATAACATAAGCATTAGTGTTAGTAGACTATGATGTTATACTAAAATCTGATGTTCAAATGAAATTTGGGTTGGGTTTCTAATATGTTTTGTTAATGAGAATCTTGTCTCTTAAAATGTATCTGTTATTCTGTATTGGGGTATTTCTCTAAGAATATTTTTTTTCCACAAAGTAAAGCTTTGTTCTAGCTAACATTCTTATCACTGCCTTTTAGTGCCTGAGTGGTCATCAGTAAACAGTTATAGATAGCAACCAATATTTACCTGTTCGTTCGGCACACAAATTGTTCGGTCATATGATGTTACACAACTGAATGATTTTGAAGAATAGATTTTATCTATAAATATTCCTCATTAACATGCTAGATATGTGCCCAGCCCAGAGGTTAGTTGCAATCTTGTATGCAATTGCCATTTGGTATATTGGCTTATTAAAATACACTATATGTCCAAAAGTATGTGGACACCAGCGTGTCCAATGTCTCATTCCAAATCCAAAGGTGTTAATATGAGGTTGGCCAACCGTTAGCTGCTCTAATAGCCTGTATTCTTCTGGGAAGGCTTTCCAGTAGATGATGGAACATTGCTGGTGGGATTTTCTGACTTTCAGGTGTAGTGTTGATGCCTCATCCCCGTCTGTGGATTTCTATGGCGACCACTTCACAGCTCAACTTGCTCCCAGATGTTTCCATTTCACAATTGCTTGGCATAAATGCAGCAAAATGACTTGCTGGTTAGATGGCATCTTATGATGGTGCCAAGCAAAAAGTCACTAGCCTTTGCTGTATGACCATCCATTCTGCCGTCATGGGTTTGTTACTGGATGAGTTTGCGCCAATGTGCTTAATTGCACCTGATCAGTTATGGGTGCGGCTAAACAAGTGAATTTCTCGAATTAATGTGGGTGTCCGCATACTTTGGCCATATAGAATAATTTTACTTTTCAGTACATTCCCCTGTTCTGTTCATCTTTCATCAGTATTCCCCTGTTTGATAGACTATTAAGTCATCATCACATATAACTAGCATCACAATATGTTTATATTCTTCCAGCTTAAGACTTTGCAAGCTTAATTCAATGTGAAGTCATAAAGATGTTCTTCTGGTGTGGCATTGAACTTGGATCATCGGTGACAAGATATGTGCCGAAGGATCAACAACGCGGATGCCTGCTGAGACTACGTAAAAAAGTCCTAGAAACTGTGAAGAAGAGGCTTCAAAAGCTACGCTACGTGGGATTATTGCGTGCTGTCAGTCAGCAGCGAGTTTCACCCACACAGAGATTGACAGGGCACAGAAAATTCCACCCACAGTGGATTTAAAAACTTGGTTTCTGCCATCAGTTATAAAGATGAATAATTTTAAAATTGGTGTTTAAAATATCTCCTTTGAGATATTTAAATATATTACGAGAACAAACAAAAACACTATTTCAGACATCATATTATTTGTGCTTCCTCTCTCTTTAGGTGTTCCTCCTAGCAGATTGCTGTACAATTTGAAATGTCCTTAAAGACAAACTTTTAATCATTTTTCTGACTGGATATAAATCTTCATTTGCTGACATCTTTAGTACCAAGATGTCTGAAGTTTATGTGCAAGATTAGTGCATGTCACTTATATTGTTGTTTGTTGCAGGATAGTTACTTCTGTGCTTGAATGACTGGAAAGAACATGATTACATCTTCCATAGAATAAACCAGAACAACAACAATGTCTATTATGCAAACTCAGCCTCTCACTAGGCAGACAAATCCTGATGTCTGCTGTTCGGAACCGTCAAATTTAAGAATTAAATGTATGTGTCACGCCCAGCTCGTCCGGTTCTTGTGTGTGCCATGCCACCTGATCATCCACGCGCGCTTCCCCTATCGTGACCAGCTGTTTCCCGTTATTTTTGACTTGTCTTTGATGTTAGTTTGTCGCCGTGTGCCCTGTCTTCCCCGTTCCCTGAATAAACCCCGATTCCTGAGATCCTGTCTACCTGCCTCGTCCTTCCCCGCTTCCTGCCTGCCCGTCTACCCCGCGAGCCTGACAGAATGCATGTACTTTTAATTTAATTTTCCACTGATGTATATATATTTCACATTTATTTATTATAATATGGCCACAAATCATCATGGCAGGCAATGATCCATCAAAGAGTTGCTGGCCATAAATGAATGCCTCTTTTTTAATATGCTGCGGTTACTTTAGCTAGCCAAAACAAGTGCCTCATTAGCAAGCAAGAGCGATGAAATAGATAATGCAGAAAATTTTTATCCCATACAAATTAGAGTCCTCTAATAAATGAAAGATTTTGCATGTGAAACCCCTACTGTTCCATATTAGTGACTGTTGCGTAGAACAAAACTTCTCGTTATAAATTTGAGTGATATCCATTTCCTAAAAGTAAATGCTATTACTTTGAATGTCGGAAAGACACAATAAGAAATAAGGTTCCTGGGCTGCATAAAAAGCTAATTCCATGCCAAGAATCAGGACACATCTCTTAAAAATTTTGATGTTATGAGGTGCTGCCCTCTAGTGGATGGGAGAACTCCTGAAATTCGGAGCCATAACTAGAGCTACAGTACATACCCCAGAATGCTCTCATCTGTGCTGGTAACAGCTCATGGTTCTATGTGCAGTATCAGTTTTAACTGCTCTGTCACTGGCTTAAGAGACTGGCATGCAGGCAGACCAATCACAACCTGCAAATTTTCGGTGGAAATGAGCAAACACTGTGCCAATGCTTTGCTTAGCAGAATTATAACACCAAAGTCATAGCTTGCATCTGTCAGCCGCTTTATAAACCCGATTTTCCTTTAATCACCAGCACTGAGCATCTGACCTCCTTCTCCCACATTGGTTCTATCTCCCAAAGGCAGCCCCCAAAAGATGGATGCAGGCTTCAGACAGTGACCTCATACCCCAATAAAATCTGCTCCTAAAGGGCATGCAGATCCATAGGACTTCCTTAAGCCTTTATTGCTATTTCTCCACTCTGACTGAAGCTGATGGGTGACACTGCATGTCCTTCTTCCTGCACTTTACAGCCCTTACATCCTGCACCGCAGCCTTTCTCCTCTGAACATCATTCCTGACCTTTCTGGGATGAATTAATTAAAGAAACTGTATAAAGGGAATGAGACAGATAGGGTCGGGGGAAATGGTATTCTATTGCCACATCAAGTGTCTGTATGTCCAACTGTTTTGGTGGAGTTTTCTCAGTTTCTCTATGGCTATTCAAAAGGAAATAAGCACTAATCTATTAATTAAACAGGTAATGAATACTCCAGATAATTATGGGGAACAACAGAAATGCAGAAACAATTATCCGCTGAGTAATTATGTGAACTGTGATCTGTGCCGTACCGCAGGTGGAAAAGCCGTTTGGCTCAGTGTGGAGGGAGCTTGTATGTTCTCTCCATCAGAGGTAGGTAGTCCAGGTCCCGAAAGTAAAAATGCAGACCAAGGTTTTGTTTCAGCCAGCTAGCTGACTACTCTGTGACTCTGACTCTTTATGGGACGATTTCTTACTATTCGAGATACAGAGAAATTGATACATGCCTTTGTGTACAGTAGGTCAGACTACTGTAATGCTCTGTTATCTGGGAGCACACACTGCGAATTAAATACCTTGCAGTGTATTTAAAATGGGGGCGGCATGATGGTGCAGTGGTTAGCACTGTTACCTCACACCTCTAGGACCCGGGTTCGAGTCTCCGCCTGGGTTACATGTGTGTGGAGTTTGCATGTTCTCCCCATGTCGTCGTGGGGTTTCCTCCACAGTCCAAAGACATGCTGAGGCTAATTGGACTTGCTAAATTGCCCGTTGGAGTGCATGTGTGAGTGAATGGTGTGTGAGTGTGCCCTGCGATGGGCTGGCCCCCCATCCTGGGTTGTTCCCTGCCTCGTGCCCATTGCTTCCGGGATAGGCTACAGACCCCCCGCGACCCAGTAGGATAAGCGGTTTGGAAAATGGATGGATGTATTTAAAATGCAGCAGCTCAAATTGTCACGAGGAACAGGAAGTTTGAACACATCAACCCTGTTCTTAGTTCCCTGCATTGGCCTGCTGTTAGGTTTAGAGCTGATTTAAAAGTTCTCCTACTTACATATAAGGCAGTTAAAGTCTGCCCACCTGACAGAATTACTTCAAGTTTACAAACCGCACCGTCCACTCAGATCTCAGAATGCAGGTTTCCTTGTCGTTCCACATATAAAATGACAGTGGGCAGTAAAGCATTCTGCTACAGGGCCCCTGTATTGTGGAATGGTTTACCAGCCTTTGTTCGGGATGCCCATTCGGTCTCAGTCTTTAAATCTTGACTGAAGACCCGTTACTTCAGTTTAGCTTATTACTCGCAACCTAACACACCATAACTATGGCTGCTGGTGTTGCTGAACATGTCATTTTTATCTACGATGCTTGTCCATTTATGTGTCAAAGCATGTCCTGACCGTCCGTGCTCTCTGCCTTCCCATATGTCTGCGTGGTGCCCGGTGTGAGCACCATCTGAGCTGGAGTCCTGGTTCAGTCCTATGGAGGGGTGACATCCTGAATGGGACCTACGAACTGTATCATTGTGGGTGCAGCCTTCAGTGCCATTGTGGAGAACAGGCTTATTGATGGACTTTGGCCACCCTACACAGGCCAAATGTGGATACAGGCCTCATTGATGGACTTTGTCTTTATCCTTAATCACAGCTTATACCTACCCTTTAGCAAGCATGTCCACTCTTTTCTGTTTTCAGTAGTATTAACATACCTGGGGGGGGGGGGGGGGGTTCGGCAGCCAGTTGGCCCTGGACCCCCAGAGGTTTTTTTTATTCCTTACGTGGGAGTCTTTGGTTCCTCTCCTCCATTGCCATCTGGCTTTTTAAATTTAATTTCATTCCTTCCTCTTTCCTGCTCTGTATTTCTCTCTCTAGTGATGCTTTATGTATCATACCACATCCATGTAAAGCTCTTTGGGACGACTCTGGTGTGAAAGGCGCTATATAAAACTAAAATGAATTGAATTGAACTGAATTGAATTTAGAGAAAGCAGTTCACTCAGCTCCATGGTCTGCAGGTGGAAACACACAGAATGGAGGTAGCATTTGAACCCCCAACCTTGAGTCACTGACTCATAAAAAGCCTTGACCTGACCTGATCACTCGGATGAAGGTGTGCTCATGCATGTGTGTGTTCCCAGCCGAACTGTTTTTCAATTGTGGCAATCAGTCATGCCTGCCAACCAGTCTCCCCAGCTGTAGGCTGAACCAGAGCTGCAGTGTACATCAATGAAATGATGGATTAGGGCAACTCCCTCCCCCCACCCCCCAAGCTCACTGCTCCTAACCCCTCAATGCTGAAGAATTCTGGAATAAAATGAGTTGCTAGATTTGGAAAGTAGACTGGCAGCTGACTCCATTATACAAGATTACTATATAAATTGGTTTCATCTGCTAAGAACAATCAGTCATCAATCATAAAACCTACTGGTTTATGGTTTGTTGGTCCAAATTTAATAGGTCACTTAAAATGACAGTTACAAAAAAACTGAACTGTCAATCACATCAGTTAGAGGGATCTGAAACATTTATTGTCTTTTTATATATTATCCTTCCGTCTTCCAACTTATCATCCGGTACAGTGAAGTTTGGGGGGTATTTGCGATTATTGTTGAAAGCTCAGAGCAGTGCAATGCAGAGTGCACAGAATATGATGCCAGGTCATTGCAGAGTAACGCTTTCAGCCTAAAACATTTTACTTAAAAATCTTATTTGAATACTGAAGCCCTGATGAAAATTTAAATAAAAAGATACGACTTTATTTTTAATTTCCATATTACACATCTGACATGTATATAGATTTGCTCCTTTTCTGGAAAAAAAATAATTTCTGTACACGGCAAAGATGCGTTCATGAACGTGCAGCTATCGCCATCTTGTGGAATGTACTAATTCAACGATATTGCATTAATAATGTACGGAGCTAAAGAGGCGTCTATGGAAGGCGCAGTTTGTTTCCCTAGCTACGGAAAATGGCTCCAGATGGATGCTCGTTGTATGTGTAGTCTGGCGTCAAAGAAAAAAACTGTCAGTTTAACATACGAAAGAGTCAAACCATGCGCATTTTCACCTCACTTCGTAAGGTTCCCGACATGTTGAAGTCATGTGATTTGCTGCTTTAGGGGTCACGTGATTTTTGAGTCACGTGATGGTTAAATATACCGCGCGAGCGTAAACTGCGGGTAAGAAATTGCCTGCGGAGCCCGTGATTCCCGTTTTGATTCCTACGTTTGCGTTTGGGAAAGACGCTCTTGTCGGTTCTGATGTGTGTAGGAACTGAAGATCTGACATGCAAAAGTGTGAGCTGTCGTTCAGGCGTGGTACAGGATACGGACCAATTGCGCAACCCGCAGTGAACCTGACACTGTTCTGTGAATATATTAACCTAAAACAATATTGCAAAAGATTCTTTTAAAAAGCTCAAGACAAACAATTATCTTGAGTACACAAACACCTGCATAAATACCAGTGGCGCAATCCGACCCGAATATTGTATTTGACCAACATAGTTTTAATGAATATGTAAAAATGCTTTTATTTTAGCAATAATAAAATGTTAAAATTGTAAACCGAGGTTATTTTACAGATTTTTCAAAAAAAATGCGATTCAGTAGAATATATAAAACAATATGGTACATACACAGACATATTGAATTTTGTAAGTAATTTTACTTGCTTTCATTGTCATGATGTAATATTATTTGCACGTTTCAGTGATATATGTATGCATTAAAAGTAGTTTGTATTGCTTAAATTGAGTATTCCCCTGTTCTGGGAGATTTCTGCTGAATAATATATTCATATTTAGGCACTGAAATTTGTTCTTAGAAGTGCTGACAGCCACAAGGAATTATTTTAACTTTTAAAACTTTGAAGACTCGTTAGTCGGCTCGTCCCTGCAGAGTTCAGAGTACTGATGATGGTGAGCGCGCTGGCTCAGGGAAGCCCGGCGTATCATAGCAGCCGCTGAGTGTGATACTGGAGGGGGGATTTTGCTGCTGCATCGCCTTCATTCCCACTTCCTGTTCCTGCATATCCTGCATGAGATTCGTTTTCAAATTATTGCATTTTAAGTTTTTATTTTTTAATGTTTAATAGCACAGGTAATATGTTTTCTATAAGATTAACATAGATATTTAGCCAAGTATGCTATGACAGAATAATACTGTCTGTTGCTGGGTGGTTGGACTTCAGGATGTAGCAGCCTGCGATCTGCAGGACCTGGTCCTCATGTCACTCCAGTGACACTGTTAGGAGGATTTAGGGCCCAGGGAGGGTCAGTTGGGAGAGCGGGGGCAGTGAAACATCTGAGGTGTGGTGGGCCTCAACCTCACAACCTACCATGTATGTGTGTGACTTATTTCTAGGTTTTTTTATTTGTGGTAAGTTGCAAGTGTGAAGTTCCAACAAACTACAAAACACATCCATCCATCCATCCATCCATTTTCCAAACCGATTATCCTACTGGGTCGCAGGGGGTACAGAGCCTATCCCGGAAGCAATGGGCACGAGGCAGGGAACACAAAACACATTTAAGGTACAAAAATTGCCATGATATATGCATTTTAGATCGATGTATTATACAGAACATTATGGAACAAACTCATAACACACAGGCTACATCAAATATTTATAATTCTGATTTGTTTTTTTTTATGTACCTTACCCAGAATGCACCATTCCTGCTTGTCTGATTGGAGGGAATTACCTTTGTAAACATCTTTATGTAGCATCCGGCACGTGTAATTGTCATGTTGAAGTTAAAAACTAAATAAAAAGTGCCCTAGAAATGATATGTCAAAGCATGAAAGTTATATGTGTATGAGGGATTTATTTTAATTTAACATAGTACCCTTCCTAACATGGTTTTTCCATGTTTGACAGAGAATTAACAAGAATAGTATAACAGGTTGAAATGACAGAAGTTGCCCAAAAAAAATCGTCGGTATAAAGGAAAACATGTTGGAGTCCAAGACCAGCTGGTAGCCTGACCTCCCCTGTACATGTTAACCATCCATTTCAGAGAGAAATCAGGACTGTTGATTTGGTTCCTGATCACGTGTATGTGGAGTTCAACAACATGCAGTTCCCTGCCTTGGGCCCTTCGCTGCATGGGATAGGCGCAGGGCTCACCACAGCCCTGTACACAGTGTTCCCCAACTCTGGACCCCCAGAGTGTCTGCGTTTTTGCTTCCAGAAAGTCCACATTTGAGCTGGGAGGGAGCAAAAATGTGGACTGTCTGAGGGTCCCTGAGGACCATCAAAAAACACTACTCACTTCTGTGCTTAAATATTTAAGGTAAACTACATTTAGTCGCACTGTGCTGTCGCAGCTTGTGACATTAACGTAAAGGGGTCTTGGATGTGTTACTTGGTCGCAACGCTCTGTTTGACAGGTTATCTGAGATGAGCTGAGAGAGTGACAGTAGTGCTTTTTTGTGAGAATCACTGACAGGACAGCAGACGGAGTCATTTGTCACAGGATTTGGATGGGGAATGGGAGCATTGGGAATTTCCCTTTTAGGAGAAAGAGGAACTGGGTCATTAAAGGAAAGACGGGCTATCCAGAAATTAAAAGGAACTGTTTTGATGAGAATGTCAGAAAAGTCATATTTCAGCAGTGGGTGTAAAGGAGACAGGAAGTCACAAAAGAGGCAAAAGAGGACATTAAAAGTTATCAAGAGAAACCAAGACGCGCAGTGAATGAGCTCAGCACTAGGCACCTGACACTGTGTTCCCCTCCTGTCTCTCAGAGTGAAAAAGAAACCAAGAAGGATGAAATTCCACAGGGCTCCCATACACAAAACATTACCGTCATCTTCATTTTTTCTTTTTACTGTGGGTAGCAGCCCTGCACTGCAGAAGCACCCGGAAGATGAATGGAGGGATAAATGGAGGAGTAAATGCTGAATTTTACCAGTATACAGTAGATGGCAGTGTTTGCCGTTTTTGTTACATGTGAAGTTCTTAAGGTTCAGGGACATTCTGCATGCATTGTACAAATTTAATGTTAAGTATAGTATATTATAAATACATTCAGTTTATTTTCATTTCCCTTGCATGTAAAAAATTCTTAAACCTACATATTTTGGGTCATTAAAGCTATGTTCTGGGCTAAAATTTCCAACATAATTTCGGCTGCTGAAATACATTCCAAAATTCTTTATTGTTATCTGCTCATATAAAGATATATGTGCACAAACATTTGTATACCTACATGACTAAGAAAAGCATCTGCTCATCCCTAACTAACTTGTGAAGGTTTTTCCACAATAAACCGACACCTCAAAACACTCTAATGATCATCGGTATCTGTGTGACACAGTGGAGATTCCGTATCTATGCGCCACATATTTACCATGCACACCAATTTCTGGTTAGTCACACTCTTCAGTGGTAAGAAGGGCCTGGGGGTGGAAGAGACCCACCCAGAGATTCTGAAGGCTCTTGATCAGGGTGTCCAATCTTATCCGCAAAGGGACTCTTCAGCCAATCAGTCCTCAGATTAGTAATCTAATTATGTTGCAAGTTGCAGTGAAAACCCGCATGCACAACGGCCCTTTCTGGGTAAGACTTACCACCCCTGTTCTTGATGTTGTTGGGCTGTCTTGGCTGACATTGGGTGGACTTTTGGGACAGTCCCTTTGGACTGGCAGACTGGGGTGGTGGTCTCAATCTTTAAGAAAGGGGACCAGAGGATGTGTTCCACCTTTAGGGGGATCACACTCCTCACCCTCCATGAGAGCGTTTATGCCGGGCTACTGGAGAGGAGGGTCCATCTGTTGGTGAAGCCTTGGATCCAGGAGGAGAAATGCGGATTCTGTCCTGGTCGTGGAACTTCCCAGTGCAGACTTCTGCCCCCAAGACCTGGGCCCAGATAAGTGGCAGACAATGGATGGATGGATGGATGGATGGATGGATGGACTGGCTTGTGGTAACACACAACAAATCGTTGTACAATTCATGGTCAATCTCTCACTCATGTAATCTATTTTAAGTCTCCAGAATGCAAAGTTTCATTTTCCCCCTTGTTCCCTAAATAAATCTCACACGCCCACACTAACGCCCTCCAAAGGGAAAGTCAACCATCCATCCATTTTCCAAACCGCTTATCCTACTGGGTCGCGGGGCATCCGGAGCCTATCCCGGAATCAATGGGCATGAGGCAGGGAACAACCCAGGATGGGGGGTCCAGCCCATCGCAGGGAAAGTCGACCGTTACTTCATAAATTAAGGAGGTCTACAAAAAAAATAAAGACCTCAAAAGGTGTTCAAAAACCACTGATATACATTAAACAGGGATAGGCTGAGAGTTAATGTAACTCAAAACCTTTAGGTATACAGAGCAAGTTACTCATTCAACTTGTGTGCTGAAACAGTGAATGACTCAGGAAATTCTCATAGTCACTGTCATGTTTTGAATAATTTGTGTGGAGAGTTTTAAATAGCATCTAGTTTTCAAGGCTACCCAATATGATGGAGCTAAGCTAAGCTTCAACATAGCTGGCTCTAATATTGAGATGCTACTGAAGGGCCTGATTCTCACAATCAAAAAACATGCTGAGATTAACTGGTGTTACTAAATTGCCCATATGTGTGCATGTGTGAGTGAACGATGTGTGAGTGACTGCTGTGTGAGTGACTGCTGTGTGAGTGACTGCTGTGTGAGTGAATGGTGTGTGAGTGACTGCTGTGTGAGTGAATGAGTGTGAGTGAATGGTGAGTGAGTGTGCCCTCCCTGCCTTGTGCCCTGCGATGGGTTGGCAACCCATCTTGGGTTGCTCCCTGCCTTGTGCCCTGCGGTGGGTTGGCAACCCATCTTGGGTTGCTCCCTGCCTTGTGCCCTGCGGTGGGTTGGCAACCCATCTTGGGTTGCTCCCTGCCTTGTGCCCTGCGATGGGTTGGCACCCCATCCTGGGTTGCTCCCTGCCTTGCACCTGTATCCTCCAGAATAGACTCCAGACCCATGTGACCCTGAATAGGACAAGCGGGTGCAGAAAATGGATGGACAGTTTATACATATAGTTGTATCACATTGGACCAACTAGTGTGCACTGCAGCAACTGCAGTTTCCTTAATCTATGGAATGATGCCATAAAGCTAAATTGTGTCTTTCAAGTTATATGAAGCATAGGGGCTCACTGGTGATCCCGTCATCTAGGTTTACACCAGTTTATTTTTGCTTTCTCCCACAGTTCAGAAACATGCAGTTAGGTGAACTGGTGCCTCTGGACTGCCCATAGTGTGAAAGTGTGTGTGACACCTCCCCTAGGGTGTCCCCTAGACTTGTACCTTACATATACACTACATATACACTGTCTGCCTCTGCAGGAGGAATCCCCCACACTTTACATATACACTGTCTGCCTCTGCAGGAGGAATCCCCCACATTCTACATATACACTGTCTGCCTCTGCAGGAGGAATCCCCCACACTCTAGATATACACTGTCTGCCCCTGCAGGAGGAATCCCCCACGCTGTACATGTACACTGTCTGTCCCTGCAGGAGGAATCCCCCACATTCTACATATACACTGTCTGCCTCTGCAGGAGGAATCCCCCACGCTGTACATATACACTGTCTGCCTCTGCAGGAGGAATCCCCCACGCTGTACATATACACTGTCTGCCTCTGCAGGCGTCATTAGGTACTGACAACTAGCAAGCATACTGTCACACCTGTTCCTCATCAGTAATCAATTGATTGAGCCTGACCTGTGATTTGGTTTTAAGGCAGTGGTAATTAGCTCTCAATCTCATCATCACCATCATCATCATCATCATTGCTCTTACAGCCAGATGCGGCTTGTCGATAGAGGTAGGGAAGGAATTACTTCCTCTACTGTTGGGATTATATTATGAAGCAAGTAACTTCGAAATGAGTCACTACTGTGAGTTTATTGTCATTCTTCTTGGAAAATTGGAAAATTTCACAATAATACATTTTGCAATATCTACCGTGGCTGAGAGCAGTGCTTCTCAACCGGATCCTACCGGAAGCTGGGAGGGAGCAAAACTGCAATCCGTCTTGGGGTCCCCAGGGTGCTGGGGTGACCACCTTTGATTTGTGAAAAACTGGGACATTCTGACATTGTTTTTTTTTTTTTTTTTTTTGTGGGGGGGGGGGGATTAAACCATTTTTCAAATATACTATCTGCCTCTCTCAGACGCAGTTGCACTCATTCTCAACCCCTTTGTCTACTGCTGCCCCTTTTTATGTTAATCACTGATTTCCTTGCTTTATTGAGTAAAATATATCTCCTTACAAGATGGTGCATTGATTAAAGTTTCATTTTTTTATTTAATTTAAACAATGGGACTTTTTTGGAGGAGTTTACTAGATCACGGAGAGCAGGGGGATTTCTCAGATAGCTGCCTTAACTTAAGATTGAAGTCACGATTGTCCAATAAGAGTTTAGGTAAGGAGCATTCCTATTGGACAATCGTGAAACACACCTAAACATTAAAACTAGATCGCAAGCCAAAAAAGTCTAGGCACTTCTGCTCTAAAACAACCACTTGCTCTTTCTGACAGTTAAGAAAAAATGTGTAGTTTGAAATGAAGAATCCAAATATAATACATTCAGCTTTATCTTCGGTGTATGTTCCCAAGCTGATTCAGACAGAAACCCAGCTGGATTGAAGTATCCATCTATCTAAAAGTATAACACAATGTCACTTGTGTTTGACATTTTAGAGAAATGTGTTTGCCACTTGTCTGCCTTCCAGTCCAATAATACAAGACCCATCAATCTGTGGTCTGATAACCCACAAGCCTGTAAAAATAACAAGCATCACCCTTCCATCCTACGCCTGTGATACTATCTCTGTTCCTGTCCTTCTTAGCTGATCAGCCTTGTAACACCACAGATCATGGCGTCCTTCTGACCAGGTTAAGAAATGTCGTTAGGTAACAAGTAAGCTTGAACACCACGGTAATATTCGTAGTTATTAGTAAACATGATTTTCACTGCCAAACTGACAATACACAGCTCTAAACGTCAGATCAGGTAAAACTCAAGCTTCTTTAAGCTTGAATTCTGTAAAATGACATCAAGAACTGAGTGTCACATTCAAAAATGATTCCAACAAAAGTACATCTTAAGTCACTTAGAAATAAATCATCCGTCAATAAACACACTGAACCTGAAGGATTTTCCCAAGCACAGCTTGTTAATGCTGTAGTAAGACTTTACGATTCTATCATTTGGCCTACAGGAAGATCACCGTGCCTTTTCTCATCTAAGGAGTGTAGCAAATAATTAAATAAATACTTGAGAAAAGCTGCTCTGTGCGTCTTTATGTCAGGATTGTCTCTGATTATTTTGGATCTCTGCTATTTGGTTGCTCTGACGTTTCTTCAGTTAGTGCCGAAAGTGACTCCAAACTTCAAAGTAAAATGCAGATATGAGGCCTCCCCAAACGAACTTCTTATTAAAACACAATTAAAGATGTTACTAATTTTCCCCATTTATCATTGGGATCTGCTTATATCTTTGGGTTCCTATACTGAGCTCCCATTATATGGAATGATCTAGCTGCTCATGTCCAGGAATCAAACACGTTGCACTACATATTCTATGCAACCCCAGCAACAGAGCAGCTTGTGCGTCAAGCTGTCAGTGCTGCGACCTTATTATGGGATGTGATTATCACTGTCAGCTGAGAAATCGCATGATTTGATGCTGACGGGTCTCTGGTTTCCCTCACTGTCGCATATATTCTCTGCTTCTCATATATGTATTTATAACCAAGATAACTATGCACAAAATATTTCGCTATACTCTCCTCTTTCCCTTCTGCCTCCTACTCAGGAGGCAGATGACTGACGGGATGCAAACCTTCAGACAGCTATGTTGCTTAAAAAAAAAATTTGCCCGCCTTGGAACAATCCAGCGATCTGAGCTAGTCTTCTGCGTGGATCCTCTGAGTGATTTGCCTGTAGCAGATGGTCATGTGATTCAATCACATGATCACATTAATTGCTGGTCCTCAGTCACTGCCAGTAATTATAACAATAAATAATAATGATTGATACTTTATTGATCCTCATGGGGAGGATTCTCTATATGCCCCTGTCCCCCAGCTTGCTCCCTGTAGCTGAGAGTTTCAATATTGGGTCACATATTTAGGCAAATTCAGCTTTTATTTTTTTATTTATTTCCTCAGGGGAAAAAAACATCCTTTTCAATTACAGTGTGCTGATATATCACGGTAAAACAGAGTTTATTGTCACTAGATCAGAGATACACAGACATGTAACAGCCCCCAGATAAACCGTCTTTGTCGTAACTGTCAGGTTTTCTACTGGACGTTCCCTGCATGCAGGTAATTGTCAAGACTTAGAGCCACTGACTGCATGGAAGTTGCTGGAATTATATGTGCAGATAGAAGATTTAAGTGTCTGGACATGGATATACGGGACACAGATAACCAGCAGACCGAAAAGTGCATCTTAATTTTAAAAAATTGCCTTATCTATGTCCTATTAATAAATGTATTGTAGATGGTTTGCATTTGCCCAACTTAGGGGTGTGCCAAGCTCATCATTGGGGGGCCGTCCAGCTGTTGTTACATGCGCTTGAGCCATGGATCTTCAGCTCAATGGACTAAAACTTCTAGATGAATTGCGTTGATGGTTTTGTTGAAGGCTGCTGCCGTAAGTGTAATCTGTAGGAACATAGGGGGGGCAGTATATGTCATGAAAAAGTCACTTGCGTAAACCTCAGTGTTCATTTTTATCAACAGTCAGTTCTGCCAAGACCATAGCTGCGGCAGCCAGACTTTGCCCCCATAATGCATCAGTGTGAGCAGGCTTTGGTGCTTATTTCGGTTCTCTATAAGGGAACCGGCTTGACATCTTCCCTACTGTGTTAATGGCTCTGAGCTAGACTGCAGCAATACATGCTGCTTGAAGGCGTTTCTCCTGCTGGAAGACATAACACTTTTGCATCCAAAGGTGCACAGAACTAGCCACCTCCATACAGCAGAGCCAAAAATATAATACGTGTATAATATGTGTCTGTGCTTAATTGCTACGCCACCTGCTGCCCAGTCAGTTGATTGCATGTAGTAAAGCATTTATTTCAAGTCGGTTTGACACAGATGTCAAATAAATACAGACTGTATTATGGATAACATGCACGCAGTAAACAGAATAATGGAGTACAAACAAAATATCAGTCTTAGCTGTTCATTTGGTTTTGTGCTGTTTTCGCCCTGCCACGCTGGGCTTTCATAGAACAGCACAGTCTGTCAGGCGGTGGAGGGTAGGTGTGTTCTTATGCTTTGAGGCAGCAGCTGAGCCAGTCGCCCTGAACCAATGGAACGACGGATCCTGTGGTTCTTCTGAGCCACTTCAACAATCCACTGCAAGGCCTTCATGCTAGAGTATCACAGAGTGACATCGCCATGGCGACGCAGCAGTAATGCCAAGTGACACAACCCCTGGCTCCCTGTACGCAACATGAACAGGTGAGGCGCAGCGTGACGATGCAATGCGGCGGGAAAATGCGGCAAAAGCTGCATGTCCCACAACGGGGGGGCGGGGATACGTGTGTGGGCAGGTTGGAAGGGGGGGTAGTAAGGTGCTGGGAGACAGGGGAGCAGGAACTGGAGACAGAGAAATAATCCAAAGGGAAGACTATTGTATTTCTGGCAAATATCCAAACCTGGATTGATGGGGGGGGGGGGCACCAGATGACCCCAGAGTAAACTTTAGAACCCCCTTCTAGCAAAATGGTTTTTCCTATTTAAAACTACACTTTTCACTTTTCCCATTCAAAACCACATCTTTCCAAGTTTGTTGATATTGAGCTCCAGGTACGACTGCTCCTGTGGATCTCCAACTCCAGAATGCCACTCTCCAGTCTACTTGGTGTCCACACACCTTATCCAGCGCCCCCTTCTGGTGGCACTGACTTAGCAGCTCCTCTATGCAATGGCAGGAAGCTGAAGACCCTGTCTAGACCTTGTGGTGTACTGTAGGTTACCAGCCCTCCTTCCAGGCCACTTTGGGTCCTCAGCAGTGTAGCTGGGGCAGCACTGGGACAAAAAAGAAATATTTTTGGCCAGTGTTGCTGGGATCCCTTGTAGAAGCTATATGATCTGGGATTAGACTGTCGGTGTGGGAATGTGCTGCCAGTTTTAGGAGAGAGAGCAAGGGAAGGAGGTCAGAAAATGACAAATAAGGTGCATCACTAAAGCCACTAAATTCTTCCCCTTAGAAATTTCAATGACAGAAATTTCATTATATGGGCCTCATTTTCAAGTTAAAATATTACGGTATTTTAAAATAGTCATCTGCCATATTGCTGTCGTGGTGCCCCTGACTGGGGCAGCCATAGTTATATTTAACATACATATTACTTGAAAGTTGGGGCGGCATGGTGATGCGGTGGTTAGCAGTGTTGCCTCACGCCTCTGGGACCCGGGTTCGAGTCTCCACCTGGATCACATGTGTGTGGAGTTTGCATGTTTGCATTATTTGAATGTTGATGATGCTGTTACTTTTGTAAAATGATACAAACCACACCTGTCCTTCACATACTCACCTGCAGATGAAGTCGGGATCCTGCTGGCTGGACCCCATTCTAACCCTGCAAAAGCAATACAGCCGTCTGACTGTTTACAGACAAATCTGCGGTGGAGGTACCTCAGGGTTTGCCTTCATTCTGTGAAGCAAACAGTTGATGTATTTTAGCCATAACTACCCTTACGAAAAGGAAGTCTATTATGTGTACTATAAGTATACTTTTTCTAAATTAAAAATTTAGTAAGTATACTCTCAGTAAACTTCTTATGTCACTTAACAGAGATATACTAAACAAAGTCTGACTTAAGTATACCTGGCTTAAACTGACATGTATTGAGAAAAGCTTAGCTTATATGTAAAATGTATTTTATCTTTAATTTTGGCATTCAAAACAATATTTGTTCATTTCGAGTGACTAAGATAAAAAACCATCTCTGGCTAATCAATACTTCATCAAGGTGTTGAACTAATTAATTCATTAAGTGAGCTGATGGTGAAATGTAATAAATACATGGAATGGCTGAGGTGCCCCTGAGGAGAGGTTTGGGAACTGAAGGGGTGTTCTTCTGGCCGTCCAAGAAGATCAGTAAGTTTTTGGAAAAAATAAGTACTTCCTTTCAGTTTTTTCTGCCACTGTTAATTTGAATATATTTCAATGTTAAGTTTTATTTTTTTTTAGTTTTAATTTAATTTAAATTAATTTAATGTAATTTAGTTTTTGAGAAAATATGCACTTATTACTCAAATAAATAGCTTTTCACATTTTCTTTTACTGTCTAAGAAATTTTTCCCAACACTGTCTATTAAAAATATATTATGATCAAACATGTACCAATTAAAATCACTCACGCAACTAGAATTTAATTAGTATACAATATATATACTAATTAGTATTTATTAAATGAGGAAAATAAGCACATTTTCAGGGCACTGCACCTTCTCCTTGTTAACAGAACTGATCATGAAACAAATTAATATAAAGGCGTAATAAATGATGGCAGCTATTTCTCTGACCGCTGCTTTCTGGGTAAGGATTTGATCCTAATAATGCACAGGCAGAACATTAATATTTACCTAAAACATTTTCCTAGCATGACTAGACTGGGATTAAATTTCAGCCCTGGACTTTGGGGTCCCCCATGGCCCCATGGCTGAGTAGGGGGGGGGGGGGCACCTCACAATAATTTTGCCTGCCAACATACCCACCAGCCCACTGGGAAAATGCCCAGTAAGCCAGAGGGTCAGTCCAGCCTGGCCGGCAGCTTCACTTTCACCAACGCTGTGACGACATTCTTTTTGGGTACGTGTTGTGAAAGGTGGGTATTTCAGGTCCAGCGAGTGAAGCCCAGACAAAAATTTTGTGTCAACCAGTTGAGTGTAAATTGAGTCACATTCACAGAGTAGACAAGTCAAGTCAAGTTTATTTATATAGCACATTTAAAAATAACAAGTGATGTGCAAAAAGATAATTATAACTAACAAGACATAATAAAACGTAAAACCAACTCAACTGCTATTTAACAAAACAAGAGTTTTAGGTCATGATTTAAAAGTGATAATTGATAATACTGCAGATTTAAATTTAATTTAAAATGTAATATTACAAAATCTTGGTCTGGACTTTTACTCTCTGGACCTGAACTACGCATATCTGCTTGTTGTGAGCTGATTTCGACTGTCTTACACCCCTTTAGGCTTCTCTCTCACTCCTTTGTGTGGTTCGAATCTGCGACCATCTCATGGATTGGCGAGGGTGGCACGAATGCCCCGGGGTAATATAAAGTGAGGTGACGATTCCTTTGTTCACCTGCGGCCATTTTCCTAATGATACGATCACATTCGGCCTGTATTGATTTCCATGCCACCATCTTTTATGCTCCTTTCACTCCCTTTGTTGTAAAAGTCCCACTAAAATCAGTCCTCTTGCATCCTGTCAACCATCCAGACAGAAGCAAGTCTTGCACTGTTCATTTTGTAATATAATATGCCATTAATATAATAAGTAATGTAATATGGCATTCCTCTTCAAATTAAATTATGGTGAGTCAGTGTTTTAACCAGATAGGTAATTCACATTCACTATGCTTTACACAATCAGGGAACGTGATCAGACCATTAGGGCAGCGGAGGAAGCAGGAGCACGTGAGATTCAGAACAAAAGGGGCTTATTCAGAACAAATACAGAAAATAAACGGGATTGCGAGAGATATGAAGCAGAGGTAACAGGGAACAGACGAGCGGAGTAACAACGTGAATGACGAGACCTTAAATACAACCAAAGAGTGACTAAACAGGAGGCAGCTGTACAGTAAGTCATTAACATGAGGGCGGCAACAAGGAGTAAGACTAACGAGTTACGCCAGGGAGAAAACAAGAGGATTAGGCAGACATGGCGGGCGGGACATTAAATTTTAACATTTATATTATAGTTGTGAATAATATAGTTACGTATGCATGCATCCATTCATCCGTCTTGTTGAAGATCATGGTGACTCTGGAGCCATTACAGGAAGCACAGAGGACACCTTGGATGGGATGTTCCACCCTCTTAAATATGATGCACAGGAGCACGTTAAATATTACTTAAATATTATGCATCACGGTGTGAGGTGCCATTGAGACCCACTCAAAAAGCACCTCCTGTTTGCTCCTTAGCGTGCTAAGCTAAATGCCCCCGTAAAAAAAAAATGTCTTCACCCTCCACAACCGGCATCCTATTCCCAGCCATTCAAATAGCATGGGCACGCTTTTGTGCACAATAGCATATAATTGGAAGTGATTCTAAAGGCCACAGACGATGGATAAACTAAATAAGCAACCCGATCTTTATACTATATTTAATTGAACGAAATTTCATGGATTAAGCGTTTTCATGCAGAATTCCCCACATCCACTGTTTCTTAAGCAGTTTCTGAATGTCTTACCTTTAGTACATTATAGCGAAAGACTTTCTGTTGAAGTTCTCAACATCTAAGGAATAACTTACACTCCAGAGAGAGGAATGGTTAATGTTTCCATTCCCATATGCTACTCTTTAGTGTAGATAAGCTATATTTGTCATGCGGTGTAACTGCTGACCCACATGCACAGGTTGTCCTGAAATCAAAGTTCCATCTGGGGCAAAGTGGAGCATGGGGCTAATTCTGGTCATTGGGTTTCATGGGAACCGCTTTCTGGAGCTTTTCGTAATATATAAAAAAAATCATATTACTGAGAACTGAAAAACCATTTCCACCCATTCAGATGACTTTTCTATATGGCTGTAGTGATACATATAGAGTTCTAGCAAAATAACAGGTTTTAACATTATGTTATATGTAAAGATTATAAGGTTTTTAATATCAAAGTTACCGTGGAGTATTTCTGGTAAAGTCGTTATCGTAGCTGACGGTCTTTGGCTTGTCGATTCGTCTCGTCGATTTCAGTTTGTGTGAAAAAAAAGTATGAAGGGGAATTTTGATATTGTTAATACAAATATTGTTTTCTGGAAGAACTGAAATTTTGTTTAAAATCACAAGGTGCCAGGATGTTAAAAGCCATTTGCAATGAGATTCTGAAGGACTTGTGATACTAATGAAGTACTGTGACAAGCAACAAGTTACAAATGATCGTTACAAACAGATTATCCTGTATTTGAAAAGAGGGATGTTGGGGGTGCATTTAGTGAGATAGTCGCTCATGAGTTTTAATACTTGTGAGTTTTGTAATGTGTAAACATTATAATAAAGTCAAGCCAAGAGTTAAAGCTGGTAATAAGAAATAAGTTTACTGTTTAACTGCCAAAACACTATTGAAAAATATGTCAAAGAAATACAGTATAATCTTATCACTTTAGTACAGGATAAATTATAATACTCAAAACATGTTTACTGTTTCGTTTTTCATTACAGGATCACTTTTCAAAACAATTTTTTGATTTACAAGACTCTGCCTTTTATCTAGGCAAAACTTGGTAAATTTTCCCTCATTTGCCTTTTGCAAAGTACGAGATGTAGGTACATTGGTGTGCTTCTCTCCTCATATCCCATCTTGCTCTTCAAGCACCCAGGAACAATAGGGCGTTAAGGGCCTTTTTCAAGGGCCCTATGACCCTAGTTACTGTTTAAGGCCTTCTACACACATTTACATGACAGGTTTAAGCTTGTAAAATAATAACAATATATTAATGATAATTACTATTATTACCATTATTATTGTTATTTTAATAGCACGTGGAACATAGAAACATCAAGTAACAATGTAATGCTATTAAAATCACAGCTGGAGAACTGCGGATTTTCCAATGACTTCACATAGACAAAGGCACTCTCCTTTCCCAGGTTTGCCAACTTCGGTCAGCTGGGTGGAGTGAGATGTTCAGTTCGAGATAAGTCTGTACAGACATGCACATGCGTGTATGTAACAGTTTTATAGCATTGTAAATAGTCTTTTGAGTTGCAAAGTACCCCAACGCTTCTGATATTTTAGTTTGATAATGGATGATGTATATTAGCCGTAAGATTTGCTTGCTTGCGTCTGAAATCGTGAGTGTCACGCCAGATGCGTGAGATTTGGCAACCCTGTTTTCCGTGTGCGTCTGTCCCTGACTCTCGGCGGCTAGTGATTCAGTATTACTCAGCATTAGGAGTCACCATTCATAATAAATAATCTCTTTTTCCCTTTACAGTACGCTGCCGCGGAACATTATGAAAGCAGCCCAAATACCCGCAACCTCCTAATACTTACCCGCAACTGTATGTACAAAATAGCCTAACTGCGCGGGGAAAACCGCGTACCTGGCAACTCTGCTTCCCCGCATTGTGCGCCTGGGGAAGCCCCGCCTCTACTGAGGCCACGCCCCCGGAACCTCCTTAAATCCCCCAAACTCCTCCCTTCTTCCGTTTCTTTAATATATTTTAAATTTTCTCCTTCGGTGGACAGCAGACGCCAGTTTTAGCTTTGCAGTGGCTCCAGGACCGAATTAATAATTTTTTATTTTTTTTTGCATATTTACTTGGTATTTCATTTTCATATTTATCTCCTTTTCTTGCTTGCGTGTTTATTTCCTTTCACCCCTTGCAATTAAGTTTATATTCTGTTTCTTATTTTATGGGGTTGAGCTGCGTGTCTTTCTTCGTCTCGCAAGTCGCTTTAACTCAAGTCTTTCAAAACGGACTAGACTGGCGGGTGGATGGAGCAGTGCGGGGGGGGGTCCTGTTTTCCCCGATTTAATTTAGGCAGAGGACATTTCCGAGGGGGGTGGATGGAGGGAGGGAGCGCGAAAGCGAAGCAGCCCGCCAGTTCGCGAGCGCAGAAGCGGCCTTGTTCGGTATGTAAACGCCGCTTTTTGCGTCGGAGATCCCCGTTGGATTTCCTGCATCGACCGTCGCCGCAGTTTCTGCCGCTGAAACGGTGTAACGTTCCCGTCGTCGTGGTTAAGAGGGACGCGTCTCGCACGCTTCCGCCGTTCGGCTGCCCCCAGACCACCTGCGACGGGGACATTGCCGGATCCCGATACCGTAACAATTCATTACAATCTGACGGCGTTTCTTTCACGGTGCGGCGTTATTTGTCTGTTTTTCGGCATGATGTTTCATGCGCCCGAGCGGCGGTGGCTCCTAACTTACGGCGTTCCTCGCCGTTTCGTGCCTCTGCGCCTAATTCAGCGATTACTTCCCCCCTCGAGTGCTTGATTATTTAGTGACATGATGCACCAGTTGAAAACTGTTTTTTTTTTCATGATGCACGGCCCCTCTGGTCATTCTCACATCTAGTTCATCCAGTTATCCGAAAGCCGACGCGCCGTCCCTGGATTACTGTTTATATGGCCGCTTGCTGTGGGACGTTTTACCCCATGATCTGTGGATTTGTTTCCTACCCCCTTTTTGTTTTTTTTTTCTTTACTGGAGTTTCACTTAGTGCAAACTCTTTTCCTACAAGGTAGATGAAGTAGTCATTCCCTTGCATTTAATGCTTGCATTTTCTAACCTTCCGCCCCCACAAACAATGAGGCAGGAGGGATTCATTACCTATAGTCGCGATCGTCCTCCATGTGGTGTGACCCCCCACGGCCGCTGCTTCCGCTCGTTGACCCGACCTGCGATCGCCCCCCCCTCCACGTGGTCGTCGGGTTCAGTTTTAATGACTTTTGCCGAAGTTTTGCAGTACTATTTTCTTTTGCACTTTCACGATGAACTCCCCCCAGCCCACCACTAGCTTCCATGGTCTGTGTGGTGGCCTGTATTTTGATTCTTGAGCAGTTTTTGAAGCTTGCATGAGAAACTGAATTCGACTGCAGCATGTATTGATTGAATGTGTCTTTTACAGAGTAAGAAGGAAAAATGAGTGACGCAAAGGGTAGCCAAGCAGTGTCTCCGAAAGGCAAGGATGGTGTGGAGAAGAGAGGGCGAGGAAGACCACGCAAGCTGCCCCAGGTAAGGGGACCATCTGCAGCGAAAATTTTATTGAGTCTTGGGATCGATTTTAATTCAAGTAATCTCTCCTGGGTCTTTAGGGGTACTGAGCTTGTAGTTATTCAGAATTGTCGTGTGTGCTTTGATCGCGTGAGTTCTTGTTTAAGACGAGCCGCCTTGAAAGCCTTTCTACCCAGACGCTCTGTATTAAACATTTTATAATGTCCTTTATCTCGCATGAATTATTCATGCCATTAGTTGCTAGATGCCGCCTGTCTGTTGGCAGCTGACAGCTGCTTCATTGGCGGTGATTCCCGAACCAGAAAAACATTTTTAAAAATAATGATTCTTATCGCAAATGAATCTGTAAATTCCTGCAGTAAACACATGGAGCTTTAAACTTTCTTGTTTAATGGTGTGTAGACAGCCCGTTTTTTTTCTGCGAAATGCATCTACTTGGAATCATCTTGGCCGAACTGAACAAATCCAGCCATTTAAACATGTGATGAGCCTTATATTTGTTGTGATCGGTAATGCAAGTTGTTTCCTAGTATTTCTACATGGGCCAATGGTTTTACAGTTCAGTGTGATCCACGATGTAGCATTGGTCAAGTATCTTGTCAATTATGACGTCCTGTTACTGGCATTTGCCCATTGGCTAATACAGTGATCTTCCCACCCCTTTTTTAGTCGGCAAGGACCTTTGGTGGCTTGTAGTTTAAGCTCTTAAGCCAAATGATTTTCCCTGAGCTGGTTTGTATGTAATGGGTGGCCTGAATTAGCTCATGGCCTCGGAAGCTAAGCATGGGGATCCGGCTTCTGTCTCACCATATACATCTTGACTGTCAGTCTCGCAAATACTCTGTGGTGAGGGAGATGTTAATCATCTACATGTGCTTTGGGTGAGTTGTACTGTATATGCAACTGGAAGTCCCCTCATCTCCACTTTAGATTGGTCAGGCACAGAGGTTTATGCAAGACTCTGCTTTTGGTAAAAGGTTAAACTTCATTTTCATATTCTTGTCGCCGTATGGAAAATTTGTGATGCATATTGCAATAACTATAAAAACCTTTGAAAGACGAAAGACATTCGTTGGGCTATATCTTATCTGCTGTCCTGTGTCCAGACGCTGGGGTGCCGTGTGAAATGTACACAGCGACAGAATACAATTTACAGATCATTTAAACCCATATTTAACTGGAAATAGTGGCAAATGTGCCCGTTTCACCTGTTTTTGAATGTTGGCATCAAATTCAAATTGAGCCTATTTATCATAAGTGACATTTGTTTCCGCAGTTGATGTTTGTTCCGTTTTCAGTTAAATATGGGTTTATATCATTTATATGTCATTGCGTTCTGTTTTTCATGTTTTACACAGTATCCCCTCTTTTGGAAGCAAGGTTATGCCAATAGTCTTAAGTTGGGATCTAAATTATTTCCATACAGTGGGGAAAATTGTCTTTTGGGTACCAGTTCTTGTTGAAGAGCATTCTCGTTTAACTGAATCCTAGCGAGGTCACGATTATAATTCGCTCAGACCTCTTGTGAAAGCTGCAGTGATTGTCCTCTAATGGCGCATGGGGGCAGTGTCTGCACCAAGGGCACCACCTGTCAGCTCGAATGGCAACAGGTGCCTTTGGCGTGGGCACTAAACACAGCTCCCTTTATGTGGTGATCATGCCACACAGAAAATACACATTGTGCCTTGTGTGGTGGTCTGCGCTGTGTGCTTCTGGTGGGGGTGGTGGCATGTGGGGGGGGGGCAGTGGGGGGCTTCCGGGAACAGCCACTGGCTTGACTGCTAAATTTCCTCTGCTTTTTGGAGGGAAGTTCAGTTACTGCAAGGGATTGTGTAATACTGCCTACAACTCGACAGATGAAAGAGTGTCTTAGAAGAGGAATTAAGGGTGGTGACTGGTTTCTAGGCCACCTTAAAGTATGCTTTACAAGAAGAACTTCATTTCTCTGTAGGAGACCAGTAGTTCCACAGTTTCAAAGAGGCCGAGGGGCAGACCAAAGGGAAGCAAAAACAAGACCCCCACCAAGGCAAAGGCAAGTCCTGCATTTGTGTCTTTCAGCTTGATGTCGCTGGTGTACATTTTCCCCATCTGTCTGCCTCTCCCCCACCCCCCCGCTAGCCCCTTTCAAGACCCTTGTGCATATGGGCCATGTAGCAGCTGGCAGTGGGCGCCTGTTTGCTTGTGACAAGTCATACAGCCGCGCCTCAGGCATTGTATGCCCAAACTGCCCAGCTGTGCATTCTCTGCTTCCAGATCTGCAGTCTTGCTGGAATGCTGTTCATGTCCTATTTTGTAAGCTGATTTTGCATAATCATTTGAGTATAAAGTGGCTTCCTGCTTTTGTACATGTTCTGCCTCAGACACACTACTGTAAAGGTTGTAGTCTACAGTCACTCTAATGGCCAGTGACTTTAGTGCTTAGGGGTGCCTGCACTAAAAAGCCTGCTGTGGTGGGATTTGTCGCTAACTGCCTGGTGAACCCCTGAACCGGCAGAGTAACCAGTGATAAGGGGGCGGCGATGTTGATTGGTGGTAAGGAGGTGGGTTTCAGAGCTCGCTCTTACGTTTTGCTGTTTGCGATGTTTCCCAGCTGAAGTTGAGCTCCCTCTAGTGGTGGCTCTGAGGGTCGTGCTCCTCTCCTGGGTGACAGGGAGCTGAGCAGCTTTGCTGATACTGTGCTTATCGCTTTAACAGAAGGTGGCCAAATCTGCTAAGCCTGTGAAGGCTCCATCGGGAAAAGGCAGAGGGAGGCCCAGAAAGCAGGTGAGTGAGTCCGAAGGGGTCTCATTTCTGCTCCACTAGTTTATTTGTATTCTGCAGGATGACATCCTGGGAAAGTTCAGTAATTATATTTGTCACATTAGTTCTGATCCAGAACTTGCATGCATGTTAACAGATAGGAAACAGCTAGTAGTTATAAGAGGCACAATGTCACAGTGGGCTTGCGTTCATAGTGGGGTACCGCAGGGTTCGATTTTAGGACCACTATTGTTCCTAATTTACATAAATGATATGGATACCAATATATACAGTAAACTGGTGAAATTTGCAGATGACGCCAAGGTGGGTGGTGTAGCAGATACTGAATTAGCGGCTCAGCAGCTACAGCGGGATCTTGATTTAATTAGTGACTGGGCCGATACCTGGCAGATGAAATTTAACGTCGATAAATGTAAGGTACTCCATCTAGGGAGCAGAAATATAAAGTACAGGTATTTCATGGGTGTCACTGAAATAAAGGTAGCTGATCATGAGAAAGACCTTGGTGTGTGTGTTGATGCTTCCATGTCCCATTCTCGCCAGTGTGGGGAAGCAATAAAAAAGGCCAATAGGATGTTGGGGTATATCTCCAGGTGTGTGGAGTTTAAGTCAAGGGAGGTAATGCTAAGATTATACAATTCCTTGGTGAGACCTCACCTAGAATATTGTGTGCAGGTTTGGTCACCATATCTTAAAAAGGACATTGTGGCCTTAGAAAAGGTGCAGCGTAGGGCCACAAAAATTATTCCTGGTCTTAGAGGAATGTCATACGAAGAACGGTTACTTGAGCTAAATCTGTTCAGTCTCAAGCAAAGGAGATTGAGGGGGGACATGATCCAGGTATATAAGATTCTAACAGGTTTGGATGCTGTTCAACCAAATAGTTACTTCAGCATTAGTTTAAATACACGAACTCGTGGCCATAGGTGGAAATTAGCGGGAGAACATTCCAAGCTGGATTTAAGGAAGCACTTCTTTACACAGCGTGTAGTCAGAGTATGGAATAGCCTTCCTGATAATGTAGTGCAAGCTGAATCCTTGGGTTCCTTTAAATCAGAGCTAGATAAGATTTTAACGACTCTGAGCTATTAGTTTAGTTCTCCCCAAGCGAGCTTGATGGGCCGAATGGCCTCCTCTCGTTTGTATAGTTCTTATGTTCTTTCTTATGTTTGTTGTCGGATGTAACAGAAATGCAATCAGTGTAATTTGTCAAATGTAATACTCAGTGTAAAATGGTCACTTAGTGTGTGGGATTCATAATGAACCCTTCAGAATGCTTCTCCCCCTTCTCCCAAAAAAGCAATCACGATCTGGGTTTGCACTAAATTGGTACAGTTGAGGGAGTGTTCAGGGCTATAATCCTTCAGTCTTGTTCCTGTAATGTGGTAGGCGTGTGTCTGTTGCTGATGGCAACCATTCAAAACACATTTGGCTGCATTTCAGAAACATTTTATTAGTTTACTTTTCTTAGCCCAGAACAAAGAAGGGTTTCGGTGGTTCTGAGCTGTTGATGTTGCTGGGGAGGGTTCGATTCAGCCTTGGAAGGCTCTCTGTCAGGATAGGCGTGTCATTTCTGGTACCTGGTTTGTTTACTTCGACTGACGTGTGGATCCCTTGACTTGAGATTCCCTGAACAGGCTTTTGAGTATGACAGTGACTAATCTTTTAGGTTTAATATAAGCCGTTCGGGCTCTTGGGTTGTGGTCCTCAAGATCAAATCCTCATTATGACCTCATGATGGGGCTTGTAGGGTACTGGTTGTGGTTTCACAGCAGCTCCACGACAGACCCTTTGAGGACATGAACCTGCAGCTGGTGTTTTGTGTCCTTAATGGCTACATTAGCAGTTGCATCCTATTGTGTGTGCCGGTTTTTTTGCAAGTGTGCGCAAATCCTCAGGTTCTATGGACCTCGCAGGGGTTTGGATGTCACCAGGCTGTCATGTCAGCCCTGTTCGAGGAGAAATGACCTATTCATTGTCCGCCTTCTTGCTTTTCAGAAAAAGGAACAGGAATCATCTGAGGAAGAGGAGGATGAGCAGTAACAGATTTATTTTCAACTCGCTACCTCATTCAGCTTAGGCCTCTTGATCATGGCTGGACTCAACACCACCCCCCCCCCCCCCAACCCCCCCTGCCCATGAAAGGGAGGCATGCCGTTCACACCCATCTGCTTTTCCGCTCTAGCACTGGAAGGACCTTTTTATACAACACGGTCAACAGTCAACATATCCATATTTATGTGCGTGTTTAGAAGATGACTAACTGGTGACTGGCTACCCATTGTCTTTCGTAATGACTTCTGGATGTTGAAAATGGTCTTTTATACTAGACAAAGGTCTTTTTCCCCCCCTCTTCACTTTGTGGTACGCAAAGTTTTAAAAGGCCCTTTCAGGGTAATTAGTTTTAGATATACTATGTTAGTCTGATTCTGCTTGTTCTGATTTGTAACTTTTTTTTTTGTTAGCAGGTGTATTGATATCTCGTTGTATGGTTCCTTTGACTCGGATATTCACTCCTAAGTCTAGATGTGTGAATGACAAGCTTTCAGTTGAGATTTGGGATTGGCTGTGGTTCTAAAATGTTTATTTTGTTATGGTCAAGATGACATAGGACTGGGATCACCTGATCTCTTCCTCGACAGATGATTCAGTATTTTTGTTGTGGGAATGTAAATCACTGGATTCACTATAGAGCTCTGCTAGTGGGGATTCACTATACGCAACTACCTTGTTTACCCAGAGTTCTCGGCTCGGTTTTGTTTCAGGTCATGTTGAAAAGCCAAGTGTCCATCGACAGGGAGACACTGCCGCTCTGCAGTTCAGTGACGCATGTAAATGCAATGGGATCATGAACTTTGCATGAGAGTCAAGGTGTTGTGTTGAGTGTTGGCCATATTCTATGGTTCTCTCGACCGTTTTGGTGTTTCCTGAACTTAAGTGCTAAGTGAAAGCGCTGTCCCATCACGACTGTGGTTTTTAGAGCGTTTAGCAGACTTGGTTCCACGTTGACCGACCCCACTATCTGCTCTGCTTGTGTCTTGATGTGTTGGGACACTGTCAAATATGCTCTAGTGCCATCATTGGCTTCTTTACACTCCTGAGTGGAGCCGTCTGACCTGTGTGGTCAGTACGAATATGAGGTGGTTGTAAGAACTCAAGGAACCCGTGTCTGCTGCCGGTGTTGCTTCCTGAGATGTGGAAGGTGTGAGAGAAACATGTAGCGGCTTTGCTAGTGAACCTAGTGGACGGTCCGTTTAGAGGAACAATGACCGTGAATCTGCAAGATGAGCAGGCTACCTTCAGCTTTGTCACGAAGCTGTGTGGGCTCAGGTCTGTCGACCTGGAGAGAGCCTACTGAAGAAAGCTCTCCTATTCCACCACCTGAACACTTCCTGCTGAAGCCCTTACATTTCCTCTACGTTGGTCGATTGTCATGGATGCTCTCCCTTTGCAAGTGGGGAGGGGAACAGCAGTCTATTTCTCAGTATTTCAGTTCGCAGTACATTACATATGTTTGTGCTTTTGAACTGGTCCTCGCGTGACTCTTGTGTCCCAATTCTATGGTCCCGTGTCTCCCCCTCCCCACACAGAATGCTGGTCCATCACTTTTTGCCAGACATACTGCTAATGGGCCCGCAAGGTCCTTCACATACCTCATGACAAACCTCTCTGTAAACTGGTTCAGTCCTCACGTTTCGGGGAGAGGGAGAAAACAGGGCCACGTGTGTCGGGGGGGCGCTCAACGCAGCTCCTGCTCTGTGTGCCTGCCGCTCTGATTTCTGTTCTTTCATGCAGAATTCAACATGTCCGCGCTTCCCTTCATGCTGCTCTCCATCTGTGTGCAGAGCATTGAAAGGAGCGCGGACGCTTAAGTCAGGGAGAAATCTTTTTGTGACTGGATTTTTATTTTCTGTACTTTGATGACGGCATCGGTTAAGTAACCAGTAATGAAATGTTCAGTCTTGTTTCTCACATGTAGTGGGTATATCATGATTGGAAGTCCTTTTAGTTAATTTTTAGCATACAGTAGTTGATCCTGCCCCCGCCCCCCTAAAGCTATTGATCATGTGACTCCTGCAGGTCTGCTTGTCTGGATTGGTTAGCATTTTAGCACCATGTTGGCTCATGACCAGCCGTTGGTTTGATCGTGGTCACCAGGCAGTGATGCTGCTGTGCCCGTCACCTTAGATATTCTTTAAATTTTTCTTTCTCCGCTCTTCCACCCACCCGAGTGTATTTTACGAAAGCCGTGCTGTGCTCACAAGATGGCTGGTCTGCTTAACTCCATCCTCTTAACACTGCACTCTTAGGTGGGCGTTTTTATTTTTTATCTGCTTTTGTCATTTTTTGCCCTGTTCCCTTTGCCCTTCCTGTGGGCTTAGATGTCTTGTGCACATCCTGTTTTAGGTTGCATATTTTTAACCAGTTTTTATACATGGTGCAGATGTTGCTATTCATGTGTTTTTTATTTTTTTTCCCTTGTGCTGGAATTGTATTGGTTCATGTTTTATGTGCGAGACAGACCACAGGTTAGCACCCTGTCCTTCCTCAGTCTGTACCTCCAGCTTGTCCTGCTGATCATTTGGGAAGGTCGGCTGGTTAAAGCACTGATGTACAGGCAGGCTGCAGGGACGTGGGAGTGACCGGACTGGCTGAAGACCCAGTCTCCTTGTCCCAGTGACCTATTGCCCACACATCTTAATTTTGATGCAACCCTCCCCCCATCTGTTTAAACAAACTAAACGGTTGACTTTTTGTATGACGTTTTCACTATCAAATATCTCTAATGGGTTGGAATTTGAAATGTTCTTTTACTGATGTGTGAAATAAAGAATAGCTCATTAGCTTTTGTCGTGTATTATATGACGTACAAATTCACCACTGAGTAAGGACATCATTCCTTAATGTATACTTATGTAGTCAGTTTTTAGAAAACATCAGTAATTCTCTCGTGCTCCGCTCCCACTTCACTGCCTTACCAAGGTGAGCTTTTAGAACTGGCTTATTGCTTATGTGCTGCTTCAGCTACGCTGCACACCAGTGTAGAAAGTAGCTGCTGAATAATGCTTCGGAGGGCTTTTTCTTGCTTCATAAGTGATTTCCATCCCAGCACACTGAAATGTGTCCCCTGCATTTAGCTTTCCACTGATGTCTCATACCTTATTTTGCACCCAGGGCGCAGTACTTTGCTCGTTGGGGATTAGAACCACCAACCACGAGCACACGCCTCTACCCGTGTAGTGATGTAACCCAACCTTTCATGGTCACATGCACAGGTTAAGAAAAAAAAGAAAACCTGACTATAATTATTAGGGAAGGGCCCATCCACATTTTTTAGTTACAACCTGAATCTCAATCTTTTTACTTTGTTATTTATAAATATATGCATAATATACTATAAAAATATTAGTACAATTTGACTAATAAATACAAATAAAAGAACGTATGTCCAAAAAATTTTTGAAGTAGGCCACTGGAAACAGGTATAACATACCTGAATTGTTCTACTTTTGGGGGTATTTGCAGTTCAGCTTGAATATCTTCCAGGAGAGTACACGCAAGTATCAAATGCTTAACGTTCCCCACAAGTTTTCTTGCGCTAGCAAGATGGCTACCGTATCACAAGCTACAGCGAGTTCGCAAATCAGCCCAAGCTAGCAAGTCCCAAATCGTCCATGGCTGCAGCTTTCGGTCCTGCTACTGCGAAGGTTTTGCGCATGACGTCACAGCGGGTAGAAGTCACCGTGCTCAAAAAAACCGAGTGGCAGCATTAGCGTTCAGCGTGCATGCCGCAATAAGGACATCTAAAGTGGGAAAGAGCTGTCATGCCATTGAACGAATAGATTTAACAAGAAATAGGAGCTATCTTTTTACAGACTGCCAAAAAGTACATAAGGTAAGTAATCGGAAAGTAAGTATCGGACGTGGATCGGGCACGTATGGTCGATACTCGAGCAGTCAAATAGGTCTGGATCGGTGCATCTCTAATAAGTGTCAGTCCCTTAATGGCATTAAAGTAATTTTATTTTTTAAGTTATCTGCCTGTAAAGCATGTGAACTGAAATATGCTTCTCTGTGAAGGAAAAAAAAATCTATTATTTTCCTCTTAAATGAGCCTGACATAGAGTTCTTGAGTTCAAATGTGTTTCCTTTACTCTGCTAATTAATTGCTGTGATTCTTGTCTTTGGCTGTTATTCGTTTCCAGGCAAATGAGTTTTGAAAACTGACTGAACAGAACTAAGGCGTAAAATGATTTTAACATCGTTTTGTATGAATCCTTAATGGACTTCGCCAATCGTGACTGTTCGGTCTAGTACACCAGCTCGACGAGAGAGCATTCCTCTTTAAACTGGCAAGGTACGAGCTTCTGTAATGTTTGCCAATTTATTTGCAACAATGGAGAATGAGTAACATGGTGTGTGTGTGTGTATTTTTTTTTTCAATGGTCGGATTACCTGCTGCAGCGGAATCAAATCATTACAGTTGCCTCACTGTGCCCTGCTGTGCATGCCGGCAAAATGAGTCCAGGCTCCTTTGCAGTATGCAGGTCAGTGGAGCAGTGCATCTCCCTCATTGCTTCTGCTAGCTGAATTAGCAGAACATGTACACTACGCCAGTTTATTAGGTATATCTGCCTGACGATGATAGTGTCTGCTTCTCTGGAGTTGTTGCTACAGTTGAATACATGCAGCAAACATGTTCAAGAGTCTCATTCACAGTTCAACTTATCATCAAAATTGCTGAGGTGGGATGTAAGTGATTTTGAATATGGTATGATTGTTGGTGCCAGATGTAAAGGTCACACAAGTGAGAAAAGGGCCCCGTCATGGGATTTTCACACCCTATAGTGTCTACAGTTTACGGGGAATGGTGCAAAAAACCAAACAAAAAAATGCAGTCTGGCGGTTCTGTGGAAAATGTCCTGTTAATGAGGGACGCCTTTCGAAGATCACCGACAAGACGCCCAGATCAGATGCAAATCAGTGCTCGATCACTGTGTGTGTTCAAAGACGCAACCCAACTGAGGGGCTGATCCATCGCCGACACCCACCAGATACCTAGCAGGCTAAATATCTGGACGATTCGGTGACTCAAAATCCTGTAGGTGTGAAAAGTGTCAGAGTTACAGCCAATGAGAGCGCAAGACACGGGGGGAGGTGAAGCCCGAGGCAGGAGTTCAAAAAGGTGTTAAAAAGGTTTAAAAAGTTGTCGACAAGTCGTGTGCTGTGAACCAGGCATAACGAGGCAGCGGCAAGCACGTCCAAATGTAGAGAGCTTCACAACGTTCTCTCAGCATCATCATTTGGTGTGAGACAAGCACTCCATATCTGTGCACTACACATGCTTACTTGCTGTCTGATTGTGCTTATAGGGGGTGCCTTTAAACATACCATTTCCTCCCACTACAGTCACCAAATCGGAATGATCATTTCAAACTTTGCGAAATGGTCGTTAGTTCTTCCTGGCTGGGTGTGTTTTAGCAGCTGAAGTGCATATGGTGCAAAATGTCATTCTCTCTCTCTCTCTCTCTCTCTCTCTTCCTGTTGAATGTCTTCAGAGGTGAAATCTGCAGCTTAGAGGTACCCCTGACTCTCACATGAAGAACATCCACTTTACCGTGTGAAGGAGACCTTATGGGGGAAAAGATATGAGAAGCTCATCGCAGACAGTGCATTCATAATCATGCTTCACCCAAGGAAACATGTCAAATGTTTATATTGCAACATAATGTTCCATCAGGTGCTCATAAGGTACAACATACAGTGGTTAGAAACTCAATGCTCTAATCCTCAATGCGCTTTACTTTGGGGCTTCGATGTACTCTGCAAATCTGCAGAGCAGAGATCTGCAAAGCGACCGCACTGCCTCCCATGTAATGGTACAGCACACAGCCTATCAAACTTACCCATAATACTTGACAGCGATAGTAAATATGTATTTTATCCATTTATGATTTACTGTCATTTTATTAATATTTGAATGTATATTCACTGGTATGAAGTATTTTAGCTTTTTACAGGTACAGTGTTGATATACTGTGTACCGTACAGCATATCGATAATGTGCTGCATGTATACTGTGTATATGATGTGCCCATAGGGTCCTTTTGGACAGAATTGACCCCGGATGTGTATGGAATTAAACTTCTGGAGCAAAAATGTGGACCGTCTGGGGGTCCCCAAGGACTGGTGTGACAGGCATTTATTAGTTTAGACGAGGGGTGGCCAATCAGTCCTCTAATTAGTAATCTAATTAGGGAGTTGCAGTGAAAACCCCAGGTTCACAGTTCAGTTTATTGGTTTGATTTCCACTTGTATTTGAATACAGATACAAGCAAATTTGCCACCTCAACAAATTCAGATACAAATACAAATATTGGGCTCTCTCCACATCCCTGTCTGTTTAGACCCATCTCTGACGTCTTAAGCAGTTAAATTGGAAGGAAAAATCAACATTATCCAGTCACTTGTACACTCCTTAGAAACAGTTTTGTTGCCAAGCAATGTCAAGAATGAATCTTAACAATGCAAATTCAAGAAAGCCCTTTTATGCGTCAGAAATATTGGCATTCCATTGTACAACACAGTACAATAGCAAATAATGAAGTCGTAAAGCACTGTATAACACAAAGCTGCAAAAGAGCAATACAAGAACAACAAAAGAGCAACAAAATTATGCAGTGTGGGAAGCAAAAACACAACAATGCTGTATCACTGCAATTTCTGGAGAACATGGCCTGGCCAAAAAATGTCACTGCTTGAATTTAAATTAGCAGGTACTTGATAGCATCTTTATTAAAGCTTAGCAACGTTATGCAGTGATAAGGTGACATCAGCTGGATACCTGAATCTACCGAACGGCCAGATTACCCCATCAATGGATTTTTTTTCTTACCTAAAGGCATGGGCATATTCCGGGATGATAATGCCAAGATTCATGGGGCTCCAACTGTTAAAGAGTGGTTTAGGAAACAAGGAATCTTTTTCACACGTGAATTGGGCAGCACAGAGTCTTGACCTTAACCCCATTGAAAGTCTTTGCGATATGCTGGAGACTTTACAGAGTGGTTCAACTCGCCTATCATCAGTACAAGATCTTGATGAGAAATTAATGCAAATCTGGATGAAATTTTTTTTCCAGATGCTACATAAGCACATGGAAGCAATGCATTGACGAACATGCACGACAAAGAAAGTTATAGGCAGTCCAACAAAATATAAAATTATGTGGCTTTTTTTTGGACAGGCAGTGTATGCTTTTGAATTACTTTGAAAACTTGGTTAACTTTTTTGCATGTGGTGGTTTACATGATAATCACACACATATATTGTTTTGAGCGTAAAATTATTGCAATTTTATTACAGTATTACAGTTAATGACCGACAGAATGAGATCATGGATACAAGCGGCAGAAATGGGTTTCCTCTGCAATGTATCTGAGCTCAGCCTTAGAGACAGGGCGAGGAGCTGGGGCATTCAGGAGGAGCTCAAAGTAGAGCCGCTGCTTCTCCTCGTTGAAAGGAGCCTGTTGAGGTGGTTCAGCAATCAGTCTAGGATGCCTCCTGGACAGCTCCTTGGGGAGGTGTTTCAGGCATGTCCAAGAGGGAGGAGACCCTGGAGCAGACCCAGGACATGCTGGAGAGATTATATCACTTGGCTGGCCTGGGAATGCCTTGGTATTCCTCTGATGGGGTTGGAAGAGGTGGCTGGGGAGAGGGAGGTCTGGGCATCCCTGCTTAGACTGCCGCCCCCGCGATCCCATCCTGGATAAGCGGCAGATGATGGATGGAAGGATGGATGGATGGACGGAAGGATGGATGGATAGTTGGATTTATCGCAATGGGAAACTACATATTCTATTTTGACCATCAAGACTAAAACAACTGAAAATTGTGTAGAATGATGACAGTTGTACCATTTGCACGTATGCACTAAAACATTTGGAAATTTCTGTGACGCAATGAGAAATTATGTTCTGTTGTGCAGAAGTGACATTGTGGTGTGGGGATTACAAATGTTGTTTTGCAAAATTCTCATTTGAGAAATACTAAAAAACAATCAAGAAAAATTGTAAATGAAACCATACTAGTCTATACAATATAAACACAGACTGAATATTTGATTTTCATGGAACAATCATATAACAGGAAAAACTTGGGTGAAAGAAGAGTGCGTAACAATTGTGGTTGCTTACATCAAGTTAACACACGTGTAAAAAGGAAATTAGAACTTTCACCCCCAAATGGAGAATGGAGAATTCCTTGTGAAAATAGACACTACCATCTTAACAGCTGATGGTTTCTGGAATGGAATTTATGTAGTTAATAAAATCCATTATCTAGTTCAAGTATGTTCAAGCTTGGTTGACTGCTTAAAATGAACTTAAAATTAGTGGGTTTGCATGTAAATTATATAGGAGGATTACATACACGCCGCTGGCTCTAGGGTTTCATGGCGGGTTTGTTAAAAACAACCAATAGATGGCAGCCTTGTCTCATCACTGCTCTTCCTAACGGGACTGAAGGAAGATCAGACTGTCGCCCATTTGTCCAGTAAAAGGTGACAGTGATCCTGCAGTCTGTCACTGAAAGCTCAGGGTCTCTGGCAGGGATGTAGGTCCACTAAGTGGCACACAGATCAGAGGTGGGATTTGAACCCACAACCTAGACATGAGAAGCTAATATGTTTAGTCTTCTGCTCTTCGTACTAACATTAAGGTTTTAGGGTAGCTTTCGTTTACCTCTTTCATCTTCAAATCCTTTGTGAGATATTAATTTTTAATTTTTCATGCTTAGCTAATTTACATTTGAGTCATTCTGCAGTCTTATTTGGATGCAAAAGAGGCGAGACCTTCTCAGAATGCGATGCTTTCTTCCAATACAGCCTCTTTGCAGCGCTGTGATTTTCTCCGTTCTGATTTCTGAGCTTTGTCTCATTCTGTCATAAATTGTTTTTCAAGCACTGTACAATTTCATTTTATACTTTTATTACGACTATAAAAATGTATTTCATACAGTACCGTGATTTATTATCTGAACAAACCCTATTTATATTCCTAGATGTAATTAATACTAATCAGCATAAGCCTGCTGAAGCCCGTGAGCTGGTCTACTAGATATTTTAACAGAGTGGCAATAAAAAGGAAATTATCAATGAAGTGTCACAGCCTCAAAAGCCGCTCCATCCAGTTATATATTGTGTATCTATGTAGTTTCAATCTTCACCAGGATGGATTAATGGATGGACAGGGGGACCGATAGATAGATAGATAGATAGACAGACAGACAGACAGACAGACAGATAGATAGACAGACAGACAGAGACAGACAGACAGATAGCTAGATAGATAGACAGACAGACAGATAGATAGATAGATAGATAGATAGACAGACAGACAGACAGACAGAGACAGACAGACAGACTAACTTCCCCCATATTTGTATGTATTATGAGCTGTTTTATGATCATATGTCGCCATGTGATCAATTAAACTTCATGTCCAGTAGGACCTATCATGCTTCGTTTTCCTTAAGTTACATTTTAAGATTCGTCTCTGTAGGATTCGGTCACCCTTGCTGCGTTTAGGAGTCTGGCTGTTTGCCAGGCCCAATGACGCTGTGTTGTTCCTCCTTGTCAGCACTGTGTGGATAAATGCAGCTCACAGACCTCTCTGACTTTCAGATGCCCGTGATGCAGGAAGCTTTACAGGAAGAAGGAATGTCACGAGTTAAAAGGCCAGTCTGGGTGCAAATGACACATCAGAGCTAAATGGTCCTGTCTGTAAATTCAGGAGATATCAAGCATTGGGGAGGAACGTGGCCTTACGCCTCCAGGGCTGGGGGTGTTGTTAGCATCCCAAGCTGTGTCTGCTGTTTGCATGTTCTCCCCGTCTTCCTAAAAGGTGCTAGGCTGAGCCTGAGTGTTGAGGTTCCATGCCATACTTATGGAGGAACTAATTCACTGTGTTGTGGTATATTCTGGGTGCTTAAAGTAGATGAGTGGGCAGACTGTTATTATGCAATATAAAGAGTGTTTCAAATTCAGAAGAACATAATAACAACAAATCCATCCATCCATTTTCCAAACCACTTGTCCATCTGGGTCGCGGGGGGTCTGGAACCTATCCCAGAAGCTATGGGCACGAGGCAGGGAACAACCCAGGATGGGGGGGCAACCCATTGCAGGGCACACTCACACACCATTCACTCACACACACACACTCCTACGGGCAATTTAGTAACTCCAATTAGCCTCAGCATGTCTTTGGATTGTGGGGGTCGAACCTGGGTCCAAGAGGTGTGAGGCAACAGTTCTAACCACTGCATCACCATGCCGCCCCTAACGATAAATCAAGTATAAGATTTGTCACTGACATTCATAATTTTACTTTTGTAGTTGTTTTATTTCTAATTTTAAAACGTTGTAGTTTCATTAATAAAATATATGTAACTATTTTTGCATAAGTTCAGTTTAACCTAAAATGATTCACCTTTAATTACTATCTGCAGATACCGATGCCGGTCCTACCCTCAGAGAAGTCACTGAAAGTTGTGTGGAGTCATGCGTCATACGCTGAATTAAGTGGGAACCTCTTATTCCTTCTGGTCCCCCTATGAGGACACGAACATGCATTTGTGTGCATTTGCAGAAGAGTTCACTGTAAAGGTGTACTAAAAGACTTATTTACTCAGGTTCTTCCTTAAAATGATAATTATGAGTCCTGTCCTCTTATTTAATGGGGATTTTATGTCGTGTCTTTCTTGTCTGAATTAAAAAGTCTCCCTATCTCTGTTTCTCCAGCTACGTAAATGGCTGTGATCAGTCAGTAATGTTTTTATTTTACATAATATTTACAGTATACAGAGCATGAGGATATTAATACTTGAAGGAGGAGCGACAGCGTGCGGTTGGGTGGCCTGGGTCCCCGCTAAGGGACGGTAGGTGGGGTTGTCTCTGAGGCGTATGCCAGACTGGGCCCCACCAGGTTTCTCTCTTTCCAGGAAAATAGATGCTCGGAACTGCAGCTCTGTTTTTCTGCACCCCCCACCCAAACCCCGCTGATACGCACCCCTTTATCGCTTGGCCTGGGAAAATGCAGAACAGCCTTAGTGCAAACAGATGGCTCACTATCGCATCAGCGGCCTGGTTCAGGGAAAACGATATAGGAGTAGCTGGCGATGGAGGCAGCCCCCAGGCCAGTGCGGGCGGGCGGGTAGGTGGGCGGGGCTTCACAAGTCCAGGAGACAAATGAGGGAGGGGCAAATCCATCCACTTAGGGGAAAAGTATTTCAGTGGGTGTGGTTGGGTGGAGCAATCCATATTATATACATCAAAAGAGCACGCAAGACACATGGGAAAGTTTTCCGCTGACTAATGTGTCCTTAAAAGACCTTCTCTCTCACCTTATGTTACCTCCTGGGAAGATGCTTTGGGAACATTGTGGACACGAGCGGTTGTATTACCCAAAACAGCACTCGGGTTCTTTTTAGTTACTGCCACTCCCCCTGGACCTGATTCACGCCTTTGGGGGCTCATTTGCAGCATCCTGCTAAAACCCAAAATCAATGTGAATATTCACCTGTGCTCCCTCCCATCTCAAGTGAGGCGATGACGCCTTTGCATTTCTTGGGTAGGTGGTGGAGAAGTGGAAACAGCCTGAAGAGACTGGTTTGGGCTGTTTCACTTGGGTCAGTACCAAAAATTCCACATGCCATTGAGAAAGTGCTCCATTCTGTAGCATAGATCGCCTGCATCGATTCGATCCGCTGGCTTCTCAAGTTGCAAAATCAGCCACTGGCTTGGGGCTCCTTTCCATTTTGGCCTGGCTGGGATTTCGTCACTGAAAATCCTAGGTAGACGATGTCTATTCTGTAGCACTTTGGGCCTACCACTCTAATACATTTACATTTCATTAAGCATTTGCTTCTTTCCGGAAAAGCTGGGGACCTTGTTTGAACCAGCGACCTTCACATCGCCAGCACAGACTCCTAACTTGCAGAGTGACATACTCCCCTTGGAGATTTAGGAGATTACCCTGGAGGACGTTTTCTTCTCGCAGTAAAAGGGAACACGGTGTCCCTCTGCCCGTCAGCATGTGACACCTCCCTGCGGTAACTAGGCGCCTTCCACACTTGACGCTCGGGCGTGCTCAGACAACCGGCGGCACGGTGAGCACACGGAGCCAAGCCTGCACAGGCCCTCTGCAGCACCAGGGGTGGGAGGGGAGGGGGGGGAGGCAGGCATGTCTGGACCGCTGCCTATACAAGTGCCCCACCCAATCCAACACCTATGAAGACCGGCCTAGTCAAATCAACGCAGCCTGAAAAAGTCCCGTTTCAAGTGAGCAGATTTTTTTTTTCCTGGGGTCATGAATGTAGGTGAAGGCACAGTCTATGCTGGGTTACTGCCCCCCCCCCCTTACTTTCAGAAAGCAGCACATTCTCTACCACCTCCTCCAAAATGCCCCCGCCCACTGTCTGTCTCTCTCACTGTCATCTCCATCCGGAGTGCGATCACAATGTCTAATCCGTGTCTGTCCTTCCATTCATTCCCCTCCCCCTTCCAGTTCCTGGAAATCAGGCGGAGATTATCCCCTGAGAGAGCAAAATGATACCCCCGCCTCTCGGGTGAGTGCAGGCTCCTGTTCAACGGCAGGTCGGCCTTCCTTTTATACCTGCACTGCAGCGCCAATCCCAGGGCCATAACAACCTTTGTGTTCCGTAGGTTATCTAAGGCTTAAAGAACAATATTCCAATATAAGGAAAAATGCTGTCTGTCCTGTCTGGGGAAACTGGTACAGCCTTTTTCACTTATCAAATGATAAATTGACATATCTGATCTTTATTCTTTGCATTTATCTCCCCTATCATAGGCATCGTGTCCGGGATCAGCCCAAATTGGAAGAGTGTACATCCATAAACAATGTATACTTTTAGTACCTGAAATGTCTCTTTCATGGTCTCTTTCTGGACGACTTACAGACAGATTGTTGCGTTTCCTCCCCCAAGTTTTTTTGCTTGTCATCTAGCTTTTGCTGCGGGTTTCTCTTTCAGATGTAGCACTAGTCAGAGCTGTTTTTAAATCACGTCGTCTGGCTGTTAAACAAAAATTCGAGACTTCCTATAACCTGTGTCACACGCGGAAACATTATTGCTTTAAAATCGGTGAAAAAAAAATGGAAAAGAATCTCTTTCAATATTTATTTTCAAAATCCATTTCTTTGACGACATCAGACAGCATGAAATGAAATAAGAAACACAGGAATTTATTTCTGACCAGGGATATTCAGGGATATATACTGACCAGTGCACATAAAGTAACATGGCAAGTCTTCACAGACAAGCCCAGGAAAACGTGATGTGGATCGCCTCCAGCACACCAGTCACTCGCATTTTCGTTCCTTAACCATCCCCCCCCCTCCCCCCAATTACCCAGAATCGCTACACAAGGCTTCCTTTCTACTTGCAATTCGAGGACAAAGAGCAACTGGGAAGCACACATTGTGAGGCAGACCAAGAGGAGGGGGGGGTGGTGCAGAGCCACGTGCCAAGAGAAGCCAGCCAGGAGTAACGTTCCCCTTTACCTGCGAAACGCCCCTCCAGAGCTGAGCAGAACACACTCAGACAGTCGCTTTATGGCTGCGTCTGATAGGCTCCTCCTATTATTACCAGTTGTTTGCATATTGAACATTATAAGCAGCCTTAGTAGCATGCAGGGTGAGTGTGTGTGCATGCAAGTGCATGTATGTGTGTGTGTGCATGCATGCATATGTCTGTGTGTGTGTGTGTGTGTGCGTGCCTGCGAGTACGTGCGTGTGTGTGTGTGTCTGTGTAACGTTATACCTCGTGGCCCTTTCATTCTGGCTGGACAGGTTTGTGTTCCTGACAGTGTTGTCTGCTTGGTTTTGTTTTGTTCGCTTACAGCAACGCTGGGGGAGGGGGGCCACTGCAGCTGGGGGTAATTAAGGCAACATTGCAATTATTAAGAATACTGTTCATCTATCCGCACCAAGCAGACAAATTAATAAATTATATTAACCAGTTATCCAAGTGCGCATCTAAGCAACAAACTACATTAATGCATCAGTTAACTCCCAGTTAACTAGTACTTAATCCATTAGACCCATTCATGGTCCAAGTCATACCAGTGCATGCTGTCATAGGGTATCTATTATTCATCTTCCCGCTTAATAAGGGGAACTGGTCATGCATTCTCAGTAAAACAATAAATGTATCAAACCAATGCATTTAATCAAAACACAAACCTAGGTCTCCCAATAACGTGAGTATTTTATAACATATTTTCCCCCCATATTCATCAGCTCTTTTCCCAGCAGTGACTAAATAGGATACAATGCTTCTGGACTTTTGCCATCTACTCAGGAAAAGTAGCACATGGATATTGTTATGGTTTTTGCGATAATGGTAATACTATGGCGCACGAACGCTCACATAGGGTTTTTGCTGACAAAAAGTTATGTGGAGATGAGACACAGAATCCCTAATCCCTGAAAGTCCCTGAAAAGAAAAGTTGTTTATCGTGGTGTACTTACATGTTTTTTCCCTGTTATTCTGCATGTCAGCTAGATGATTTTCCAGTATTTACCAGCATTAGACATAGTTCAGAAATATAATTTGGATTAAGACGTCACATAATATACTAATCTAGATAACAAAAAACAGTACACAACGTGAAATTAAGGCTGGATCGTCGTGAGGATGGTACTTGCACAGGCAAGCGCGACTCCGCTACCCCGAAAGAGCTCTAGGTAATATTTAAATGAGGTCATTCGTCTGTTTACGCACCATTTTCACTTCCTGGCATTGAGCGTGAAACAAAGAAAGGGATCCTGCCCGCGGTGAACCCAAACGCATCCATAGATACAGAGATTTGACTGAGCCTCAGACCAGTATCCTTACGGGGAAACTAATCTTATGATAGAAAAGGACAGGGAGGGGATGGAGCTGCTCAACATATGAGGTCCCACAACCAGAGGGGACACCTGGACCACCCAGGCCAAAAGCTTGATGCAAACTGGTAGGACCGGAGGGTCCCCTGTCACATGACAGAGTGAGCAGGGTTAAAGCAGAGGACAAGGGTCGAATATTAACAGCAGTTTATGCTACTGGGTTAAAGGGCTACAGACCCACTGTCAACAGGGCACCTCCTAGTGGATGGGCTATTTCTGTCATTTCAATCACCCTAAAAATCCAGTGAACAACATGCTGCTGTTTATAAAATGTATTTAATTTAATATTATTAGGTCTCATCGTAACATAAACATTTTTAAGTTCCCCACTTTCAAACAAAAAAGCCTTTTGAACATTGTTGTGGACATTCAGTCATTATATATTATCCTTAGCGGATGACAGTGTGGGCAGATGTACATCCCCAGACGCTGCGGTGGACTGGGTGTTCAGGATGGCCAGTTCTCAGCCCTGTGACCTTGTGTTGGACCAGATGTGATAAGCAGGGACGGAAAGCGTGTTCCCAGGACTGTGAATAATGAAGCTGTGTTCCTGTTCAGGCACGGTGGGTCACTGCTGCATGTTACCATTAGGGTTGGGGGTTTGAATCCTGCCTCTTCTTTATGTCTGTGTGTGGGTAAGTATATATTACTCTGTGGGGAACAAATATCCTCACAATGCGATAAGAAGCTGTTGGTTTCACATTGAGGGGATCTTTTATCCCTATAAGGGGAAATCTGTGACTGCAATCTGCAAAATAAAAATGCCAAAAGTCTTGCATTTTGTTTGGTTACTGATGGTTAAGGTTAGGGCTGGGTTAGGGGTTAAGGTCGTCATTGTTAGGATTAGGGTTTTGCCCATAGATATGAATGGAGAGTCCCCACAAAAAATTAAATACTTGGCCTCTGTGTGTGTATTATTATTATTATTATTATTATTATTATTATTATTATTATTATTATTATCACTTGTTGTTATTTTGTACTATATTATTCTTTTAAAGATGTTTTAGTGTATTTGGAAGTGTTTAAGTGTTATATATACATAGAAAGGTAAAATATATATTATACTAAGGCAAAGATGGATCTCACTTATAACCGGGGGACTGCCTGCCCTCTGATGACCTGCTGCAGCCCTAAGACATTTAATTAGGACAAGTGAGAACTCCAAATGAGCGGCATTACTAGGATGCCTGGTTGAGCATTTGTTTATGTTGTGTGGGCAGCAATGTTCGAATTGTGTCAGAGGTCTTGGAGGGGGTCCCTTGGTAGGCAGTTGTAGACTGGGTGGGTTGTAATCCAGTGGGTGGGAAGAAGATCCGTTTGGGTGAACAGAAGATCCAACTCATAGCGGCACCCTCACGCTACATTGCCCATCGTTTGTGAGCACCCCCGCTCTACATTGCCCATCATTTGTGAGCACCCCTACCCTACATTGCCCATCCTTTGTGAGCACCCCTGCTCTTTATTGCCCATCGTTTGTGTCTGGGTATGTAAGTGTGTGTTTGTGCCCTGCCTGTCCAGGTTGCCAACTGCAGTGTGCCCCATGTCTCCTCCCTCTTATCCAGCCCCCCTGTGACCCTGATCAGTTCCTATCCCATGCAGACTGAAACGGCTGAGAAATCCAATTATCCACATACGCAAGGCGGTGTCTTTTAAAGCCTTTATCACCTTGGTTGTCTCAATGTTGGGGGATGTGTTGCGCTGTAACCTGCTGTTTACATCTGAGCCATTACCACATTGGGACATGTCAGAGAAGCCGGCAAACCGCATCAGTGCCAGCAAGTAATCACTAGCTGTAGCAACATGGATCACGGATTACACGCGCAAGTTGGTCACAGCCTGTTGAGTTGGTCACACTTGTGTGTGACATGGGAGGATGGAGTTTTATTTACCGGGCCATAGAAACACAGGCTCATCCGGCCCGAGTCCGACACGCGTGCCCATTCCAAGGCACATGGAGCGTCTGTGTCCTGTGTTGGATTATAAAACTGCCCTGTTTTTCTCTAACAAAGGCTGAGAATGTAATATGTTAGCAAGCATCCCCCCCACCCCCCAGCATGCGAGCACTGAAGGTCAGCCTGTTGGAGGCGGCGGGCTCCAGGAATCTTTATTCCAGGAACATAGTGAGCCAGTCCAGGAATTCATCTCTCCTGTGCTCGACAAGCTAGTGGCACCGCCCCCTGGCCGGCTGCAGCCAGCACGTACATCCACAGATCTCCTCCTTTCTGAGCTCCTACCAGGCGACTGTGACAGCCGCCCCCTTCCCCCCAACCGAAACGCATCTCCATCCATCTCCCGCCAGGCAAGGCCCAGTCAAACCTGATTCGGGCGGCCCACACCTGCTTATGCAGAAAACTGCTGTGCGGGGATTCGCGTTTCCGCTGCGCTCTCGCGACCTCACCTGACACCTCGCACAACGTCATCATAAACCGGCTCTGTGTGCTAGAGACGAGGGTCACATCCACAGCAGAGAGCGGTGTGGAGTGTGTGTGTGTGTGTGTGTGTGTGTGTGTGTGTGCAGCAGCATAGGGCACAAGGCTGGGGTGCAGCCTGGATATGGGATGTATATCTAACATACATACATGCTTATTGATTAACCTATAAGCTGATTTTTTTTCACCAAATGTCTGCAGCCTTTTTGTGCTTTTCGGCACAATTTGAATACATACAAAAAAAGAAAATCTGAGGATTGTCTCTCCTGCCTGCCCTGCTGCTGCATCACGGTTCATCATGTTGTCGGAAGCAGCACCAGCACCTGCCTGCCATCACCAGCCTGCCCTCTACATTTAGACCCGAATCATAAGATTTGCACTGTCTAAATTGGGATTTTGCCACCTTTTTGATTTCCTCTGCTGGCCCCTGGAGGATGGGCTCCCACTTCAAGTTTGGTTCCTCACAAGGTTTCTTCCTTCTATGGAGCTTTTCCTTGCCACTGTCCCCTCTGACTTGCTCACTGGGGGCTTTGGGCAGGCATAATGTAAGGTGCTTTGAGGCAATGTAATGTTGTGAAAATGCACTATACAAATAAAACTGATTTGAATTGAATTGAAACTTAGTTGAATCAAAGTAAAGTGAAATGAAGTGAAATGAAGCAAAGTGAAGTGTAAAGTACTAAAAGGAGATCCCTAGTGTTGGGTTGCCGATTATCTATTTAGCATAAAATTGGGGCTGATGCAGGGGCTCCTGACCCCCTTCTTTTCCTATAGCCATACGCTGACATCAGGCTAATGGCCACCTGGAGACCAGCTGGAGCAGAAGTCATTCTTATACTCAATAACCAGCCCCCCACAACCCCCCCTCACCCCAATTCACCAGAACCCAGTGACCTCTCTTTCCATTACAGCATCAGACAAAGGGTGACAGGGGGCTCTGGAATGAGGGGCCTTCCCAGTCTGTGACACTCTGAACCACTCTGCATTTCTCAGAAATCGGCCCAGTGAACTGAAAACATGCGCACACACACACACACACACACACACACACACACACACACACACACACTCGCGCACACACATCAAACACACACAGCACCATGGAGACGCGACTCCACATGAAGACGTGGGTGGGATGTTAAGTATCCACTTCAAAGAGGGCAGCATCTAGAAATGCTTTAACAATTAAAGTCTACATGTAAGCACTTCACACAAGGTCTACATTTATTGGGGGGAGGGGAGTTTTTTGCATGTTCGTGACAAATTCTCTTACACACGTAACATTGAGCAAACTTTGGATGTGTACAACTTGAAAGATTTTTTCATTTCCTCTTAAATTGCTGATGGCATGACGACACAGTTCATATTTAAAACCCTTATCAAACCACCTCTGTTAAATACTTTAACAGATGAGTAATTTTTTAAGCAAACTGCAGCTATTGAGTGAAAGGAAAAAATTTGTTTGTTATGAAAGGCGTTTAAATGTTGCTCTAAAACAAACTAACGCCCCTCAACCACTTCAACCAGAAATACTTCAAAATTATATGACAAAGAAATTGTTTCATTGTTATAGACTGTTGGGCAGTTAGCTCATAAAATCATATCAATATGTATTTCTAACGTAAATTATAAAATATATACTTGCCTATATACACAGGAAAAGCTGTAGAGGTGGAAAGTTAAAACATAAAGCTATCATACGGGTTACATTTTTGTTTTCCTTTTTCCAGAGGTGGAAAGTTCAGTTTCAGAAGTAAAAATCCAGACCAAGATTTTGTTTCAACCAATCAGTTGTGCATAAAGAGTCACAGTCACAGAGCACTCAACTGGTCGGTTGAAACAAAATCTTGATCTGGATTTTTACTTTGTGAACCTGAACTTTCCACCTTTGGAAATACAAAACTGTAATCCATATGACAGCTTTATGTTTATATCTGGATATTCTGTGTTTTTATAAAGTAGATCAAGAGGTTAGTGTTGGGAAACTCAAGATAGACGGGGATGCATTAAAAGACCAGACAACTAAACAGGTCAAGCTTTAAATTTAAGGAGGCATCATAAGCTCCACACTCCCCCCCCCCCCCTCACCATCTTAACCTCTACACTGCCCCCCTTGCAGTTTTCCAGCATCTAGTCCAAAACCAAAATGGAAACTGTCTCCATTGATTAACCAGCAGTGAAAGCAACCTTATACGGCACGCGGACAATTAATGCCGAAAAAAAAATAAACAGTTCTGGGAATAACACACACAGAACGCTATAACGGCAGGAGATGGATTTAAAAAGTCGGCCGTTTTCATTGAGAAAAGCACGACCTTCGTGCTGAACACCGAGGGTGTCTATCTCTCCCCCGGTTACCACATTAAACAGCTGAATAGGGCTGTGCTGGCGGTGAATCAGCAGCGTGTTTGTGTGTGCCAGTGACCCGGGATGCGTGCAGACCCGGTGCGCTTCTGCGTATCAGCCTTTGTTTGTTCTTCTTAGAAATGCATAAAAAGGGCTGTCTGATTGCCTCTCACTGGCCTTCCTCCCCCGCCTCGGTCCCTCTCAGCCTCGTGCTTTTGTTGCAGACCATACGCATTGTTTTGAGTTCCGCACATAAAATGGAAAAAAAACCTCCCTTTTCCTAGAAATGTAGGACCCTCTGCTGGATCTGGGTAGCTTGGGGCCAGGGAGCGATTAAAATCTGTTAAGTGACAGCAAAGCATCTCAGCTATGTGCCAAAGCCCTGTCGGCCTGAAGACACGCCCAGGGCCTCGTCGTCCTTCTCGCCCTTCTTCTCAACAATCCATTATTATAATAATTATTTTACTGTATGTCTCTCTAGCTGTTCCTCAAAACCCTTCTCAGTCCAGGCATGTGTGTGTGTGTGTGTCTGTGTGTGTGTGTGTGTGTGTATACAAACATATACATGCACACACACACATGCATATATATATACGTTTGTATGCATTGTATACATGAATATATACATGAATCTATATATAGCATCTCAATGTTGGCAAACTCTGGCAACAAACCATTGATCTATCCTGACATTGCTACTAGACGAGCACGAGTCTTTTTGTAACACATGTATTGAGATTTGTAAATGAAAAGCACGCCTGACAGAAAATATCCAGAAAGTCCAGAGCGTAATCAGATACTGGAAATGTGATTTAAAACAGCATTATCTGGCCAAACTTTCACCCACTTTTTTTAATAGAAGTATCGGTTGTTTGTCGAGGCGGCAGGGTCTGGAAGTATGCAGACAAGATTTTACTACTTTTGGGGTGTCAGAGGTACGTGTGCTGGCATGGGAATGAAATAATAATAACTATAAGGGGGACCACTACAGAAAGGCTCCCTTTTGCCACTTGTAAATGGTAGTAACTCATTAATAAAAAGAAAACTGTCTTTTTATCTTGTTGTTTAATATTGTCTTTTAATAATTTACAAGGTGTTACAACTTAATTAATAACCAGATTATAAACCATTCATAAACTCTTTATATGGGTATTTTTATTGTAAGGTGGCATCCAATAATGTTAATAATAATAATCTATCTTGTGATCTATCATATACTGCATAAGTAGTATGGAGATTCAAAAACAGCCTGAATCCTCACCCAGCAATCTCTGTGCCTCTCCCTGCACAGGATGTCAGTCCTGTTACAGTAAGATGGAAAAATGTTTATTATTTGGTAAATAGATATCAAATTGTAAACATTGTGATAAAAGTGAACTTTGTCCTCAGAGTAACCTTTGCCTTTCAATGGCATCTTACTCGGTTAACAAATATTCTGTATGATCACATGTTTTATTATGTCGAATTATGTATGTTTTTAGGGATGACTTTGAAACTAACCACTTGAAGTTTGACAAAGTGTTAGTCAAGCATAAGAATTTGCCTGGGCTCTGCAATTTTTCTCTTAGTAATAATGTATTCCCACAAACACCAATGTTTTGAATCTGTACTGTAGGCATGCGAGCTTTTATTGCGCAAAAATATTACTTTGCAAAATCCAAATTTGAATATGGCCCATTGTAAAATTAAACACATAATACGTTTTTTCTTTAATGCCCAAAATAACCCAAATAAATAAATAAAAACACAAGTCGATCCATTTAAACAGAATGCTTTAATTTTCGTTTTGCTTACTGATTGTAATTTAACCAGGGTTGCAAAGAAAACTGAAAAAAGAATCCATTAAACCTTATGGAAATCTGCAAAAGTGATATGTAAAAAAACTCAATATGCATGTTAGTATAATCATACAAAAGGGAACCTGTATATGGCTGTAAACCAGGTCCTTAAATATAACCAAATGACTAAAGAGGGGGTAAAGATTTCTCGAGACTTTTAGCATGTTACTTACCTTTGGTTTGACAAGTGATCACAAGGTGGACGGTGGTAACTGTTAGCTACAGAAGTGTTTGTACAAATGTACACAGCTGCATGAGTTCGAGGGAAAGAAATCAACCTTGTGACTAATTCTAAGAAACACCCACACAGTACAACCTAATTTCTTTTTTAGAATCACAAATTGTAATGAATTGAACTGTTACCTAGGTGACAAGCATAGTCTCTAACACGTGATGTTTTATGAGCTTGGTTTTTAAATTAGTACTATTCTTTCTCTTTAGAAATGTTTCATATTAAACTTATAGAAAGTGCTGGGGGGGGGTGTTCATTCTCAAATATTAAAATGTCAAATTCCAAAGGTTTCTACACCCTGTGAAATTAACCACAAAATTCCTGTGGTAGATTAACTGCTTTGAAAACACCCAGAATTTTGCAATTCCAAGTGAAACACCTCGCTGCAGGAGTTATTTTCTCCCGGAGTTCACATAATTTTACTATGTATATTGTGTTACAGTCCTTTCAAAGAAATGCCACTGGTCAAACTGAAGAAGTACACAAAGGTGTCGAAATAACATATTCCTGTTTTGTCTGAAAAGAAGTTTCTCTTGATCTGTAACTTCAATTGTTACAAGAAAATGTCTTGCAATCCCCTCCAGTTTGGAAGGTTTCATATAACTGCATTTTACAATTAAAAATAAAATAAAGGACGCCACAAGCCTTCCTGTCTGGACTAAGGCTCGTAGCATCCAGTGAGTCATCACAAGGCAGCAGTTGAAAAGTGCGCTGAAAAGATTAGGTCCTCTTTGGGGGCAGGTGCGCTAGAGTGAAAACGGATACTCCTGCAAGTAAGCCTTCAGTCGCGGGGGGAGGGGCAGCTCCTGGGGGCTGCATGAGTGGCGGTTGATGGTGATACGGCACAGGTGCTGCAGGCTGGGGGCCGTCCTGCAAAGGGGACGGGTGAGACGGAGCTGCAGGCTGCCATCCGAGCTCTCCTGGTCGGGCCATGTGTCGCCCCCCGCTGAGCTCTGGGAAGCCATGGCGTAGTGCAGCACCAGCTCCACCGCGCCGGAGAATCGCCGCAACCGGGGACGTGCCACGGCCAGAGAGTCAAAGCCGAAGGCGCCAGCCGAATGTTCAATGCGCAGGTGCGTGGGGCCAAGGCTGGTCTTCACCGACAGCGTGAGCAGGTACCCTGGGTTGGAGCTGTCTCGAAGCAGGAAGGTGCCCTCCAGTGCCCCGCTCAATACCTGCTTGGCCTGGGCGGCTGTGAGCGAGCCCCAGTACCAGCCTGGATGGGGGCAGAGGCAGACAGAGACTCGAGTCAGAGATGGAGGGACAGGATGGAGATCCCCACGGCCCTAATGAATGACACACAAAGGACCGCAGAGTGCATTTCCCCAATGATGACCTCCTAACAAGGGGGAAAAAAAACCAACCAAAGTCCTCTTAAGGAGATGAGAGCAAAAGTAGAAAATTTATACTGGGAATCTCTAGGTTTCCAGGCTGTGTGCGATGTGGGGACTCAGGATGGAAAACAGGACTGGACTAATGCATTAAACAGTCACACAGCCTTTGGAAAAAATGTAAAAAGGGATTGTGTCACATTGTGGAACATGGTGAATTGAACGTACATGCCAGCTGGAAGCCCCGGCGTGTACTTTTGTTTCTCTTCCCTACTATTTTTAACCTAATTTTTCCCTTATTCCAGTTTTGTCACGCAACATGAGTTTTTATGGGGGGGGGGATTCTTGCCGCGAGGTTTTAGGGTCTGCTGGCTATCTCACCATTCATCCTACTGGTAATTTACACCTGGAACACACACTCCTAGCACCCAGTATGCCCTGTTAATACTCCAACAGGTACTATTAAACTATTACTGCACAGAGGAATGAGGAATGAAATCGGCTGAGCCTGCAGCCCCCCCCCCCCCACATAAACATACTTTGTCCAATCAGGTTTTCTGTTTCTACTCCCCCCCCCCACAGAAATAAAGTAAGAAAAATTGCATAAGACATAATGCACACACAGACACACACACATATGTTTGCATTCATATCTCTCTCACACACAGAGAGATTATTATTAAACTGAATTTCCCCCTGTGGGGACGGAAATTGTCCCCACAATGTCAAAATAACAGATTTTTGTCAAATTGTGGAGATATTTGGTCCCCATAATGTAACATATACATAACCCACACACACACACACAAATACAAAATCACCAATACCACTGAAATCATTGCACTTCTCCATTATTTAAAAAGAAACCACTGTAATTTTTAGGTGTGAAAAGTGTGGAAAGAGAAAGATAGTGTCTAAGCTGTGAAAAGGAGACACATTTTAATATATTCTAAAATCTGCATTGCGGTGGATCTCGAGAACCACAGCTACCGACATCGGACTCCTTGGCAGGAAACTTACCGGACTCCCGGAGGTGTGCCATCGCTCTCTCGACGCGGTCAGCATCCTCTGTGGGATCTCCTGACGTCACGCCCTGGCCCAGGCTCTTAAAACGAACCGGGACGGTGGTCTTATCGGTGGGGGCATCCGGCAAGATCATATGGTTCGTTCTGGTGGGCGCTGCGGCGACTGGGACCGGCCCCTTTTCCCGGCGCTGTAGCGTCTGGATGTCAGCCTCTTGTGTTTTTGAAACACACTGTGTGTGACCCATTCAAAATCTGCCTCCCCACCCAAACAAACACAAAAATGTAAGAAATGTAAAGAATATAAGTTTGTCCAAAGCACATTGTGTCGGTGTCATGATTGTATTAACACTAGAGAAAGACTAATAAAATAGGTAATATTTTATTTTATATTGCCTGTCTTCTGTCCGTGCATAATAATATTTTATTAAGTAGCATATTAGAAACAAAAATGTAACAAGCAAGATACTTCCAGTAAATTTTAGTGAAATGTACTTTGTAGTGAAATGTTCCATAGATAAGTTCCATAAAATATATATTTCCAGATAAAGATAAAAACTGAATGCATATGAAAATGCGGTATTGTATGAAAGCAATTTATATTAAAAAGACTCAATTACACACACACACCCCACCCCACCACCACCACCACACACAAATGCCACAAGAAGAAGATGATCCAAGTAGGAAAGGCTGCTGAAACTGGTAACAGCTGCCACTTAAAGAAACTAGAATTAGTAGAAGTTGGGCAATAAAACTCTGCAAATTACAGCGTATTAAAACAGCTAAATTCGCATATGCGCGAGGGTTACGGACGTTTTCGCTCATTTTGCCCAAAATTGCTTATGCCGCCTTAAAACTTTAACCCAGTCAGGCTGCTTCGCTCCATATTATTTGACTTTTAGTTTAAAAAGCAGAAATATCAAATTTATGGAGTGTGCTGTTGGGGCTTTTGGGGGACTCAAGACAATTTCATTTGATTTCTCTCACCTACGGTTAGGACTACCTTTATTTTTTAAATCCCCTATCCGCCTTCCATTGAAGACCTCTAGAAGTCTTTAATGTATTTGAACCTCTCTCTCCAATGTCCGCTAGAACTCATTGTATGTGGTATGTGGGCTAACAATTTCTGGGAAATTAAGTGTCCCTCATTTCCTTAGAACTGGGCAAATATTGAAAAACGCTATTTTGCTTCATAATACGTAATCTAGACTTCTGGACTTGTTAACGCACTATGCAGAGTCCATTATAAATGTTTAACGGCACCTATTAAACCAGATTAATATTCCACGACGAGCTGTCACAATGACTGAAAAAAAGATGGCAGTACTGACCAATTCCCATACCTGTCTGCAAAACGGGGGGTGTCAAATGTAGATTGCTGATTTAGTTAAAGAAAATATATTGGAATACTTAGAGCAAAGTGCGTTTAGTACACCAAAAGAAACTGCACTTAACAATAATAAGCCCATAGTACAATCACGAAGATGTCCAATTTGTACTTCATTTGTACTTAAAAGAATTGTCAGAATCCTTAATAATAATGTGCAACGTTCTTGTGTAGTCTAGGTAATCTTACTGAAAAAGGACGATATACATACAGACTCATTCGTATAACTTTGGTGTTTGTGTTAAAAGGGATGGGTTTTAAAAACAAGATCAGTTAATCACAAATTAATCTCAGCAGGACAGTGTATATCAACGAAGAGTCCCAAATTCACCATTAATGCAGAGGATAACATTCATTTCAGAGAATGAATTCCATGAGCTTTTCCTGATCGCAGGTTCGCGTCATTGGGACCGACACGATGCGCCGATCATTTCAGTATTTTATCGCTTTGACCCGTCATAACGAGCCTGCATTTCCGCAAATATTACATTCTTTTTAAATCAGAATGTAGATACACTAGAAATCCCCCAATTATCCGCAACTAACTTATTATGTTATATTATTTATAATAGTATAAAAGCCTAATTGTGTATAGGCTTGCAGATCAGTATAGTTACATCCGATACATTAAAATAAGAAACCCAACTTTCAACAAAAATAACTATCTCACCTCTTCCTCTTCACTCTAGTCAATGCTATGACTGGCGTGTCCAAGCACCGTGGGACGTCAAGTGTACTACAAAAATGGTTTGTTTCTTTTCTTTCTTCACATCCACAAAAACGACGCGAGTAATAAAAACCGAATTAAATAGGTGGGTGTAGTCATAATAATTAACAGAGAATTTTGGGGGGGATATAATGCGTTAAAGCCGATAGGTTGACAAAGCCAGGCAGTGTTTTGCATGGAAAAAGAGTAAATATATGAGCGCTAAACTGTCAGTGTCACGTAGGTAGCTGCGAAAGGCAAGTCAGGCTTTTTCGTCGCACTCTTCCATTCGAGCGAAAGTGACTTGGATGCATGGGCTCCAAAGCAAGCTCGCCTTCTCTTTTAACGTCGTTTTTTCGTTTTCTTTTTTTTTAACAGACACCGAATAAGACGTAATAATTACTGATATTTTAATTTAGTTTCGTGCCTGTTGTCGGGCCCCTGTCGCTCGGCCTCACACGTCCCCGCACGTCCCCGCTTCTGTGGACTCCGGCTTTGCCCATCTATACTCCAACACACCTCTTTCCAGGAACATTCCCAGAAAGACGAGTCACGTGATCCTAGCTTTGTTCTGGCGCACTTCCACCAATCAGTACTCTAGACGATGAGGTCATCAAGACTTTTTTTTTCTGGATCTCGATACAAAACAAAAATGGGGGGAAAAAACCCTAACCATAACACAGATACACAGACACGACAAAATCCCTAAAAATATTACTGTAGCCACATTATCAATATTATGAAAGACTCAAAATATTTGTTTATACAGTATTGTGGTCATCATTTTGGCCCGCGAGGACAACAACACTTTTCCAAGTGGGGATGAATTGTATGTTTTGCGGCGTGTTAGTTTTGCGATGTTTATCAAACACTCCGGGGGAATTGCTCTGTCATGGTCTTAGGTGCGGTTTAACAGTGGTTTTAAACGAGTTCAGCTGGACAGTTAATTTTAGTTTTTCACCCGCCGCAGCGTTTCAAGTTAAACCTGGTTACTCTGCAAAAGGCTACGGGAGTTTTTGCTATTGAAACAAAATCTGCTTTAGACACTGAATTATTGATTTATAAATTTCTTCATTGCACTTTATGTTCTGTGAAATATATGTTATTAATAGTTAATAGATATACAATATTTTAGACATATACAAATTAACCCATCAAAAGATTGTAAAAATTTCTTCTACATTAAAACATAAATTGAAATGTTAGTCTTCCCACAGTCCACTTCCATTTAGGCCAACAGCGATCAATAAAAATGGGTAAGTACAGTGATGGGCATTAATTCTGTGATCACCGAAATGATTCCCTTTATTAGTTTAGCCTATACTTGCGTTGTCAAATAGTATCATCACAAGAGTTCTGTTAATATTTATGTCCGTTTAATTTCCATATAATCCCCACCCACCAACTGTACTTCTATGGAAATGAAGTTGATGATAAATTTGCTTTAGATGACGTGCACGTTACATTTTGTCAAAAGCAAACGCAAGGCGACCATCTTTACTTAAATCACATGTGAACCATGTGCAGATCAGGTTTAAGATAACCTGCAGAAAAATGACCTCTAGTGGCAAATTGGTGATTTTCTTTTAAAGGGGCACAGCAACCGGATTTAATTTAAAACTTAGCTGCGATTTAAAATGCATGTCAGAAGACAGCAATGAACATTATGATGAAATCACTTAAGAAACTCTAAACTGCAGTTAAGCTAATGGCAAACCAATTGTGCTACATGTCTCTTACAGCAACTTTTTTCTGCAAGGCTGGTTCCAAAGTACTGTTTACTACTACTACCAACATGCCTTCCATGGTGTCGATCGTATATGTAAATGTGTGATTTACACTCTGGCAGCATGTTGTGAATAGATCCGCAACTTTTTAATAAAGAGTCTGCACTTTATTATTCAAATTATACCTTGTACCAAACTTACTACACTGGTGTCTGGAGTGGCATTTCAGAAATTGTGAAATTTCAGTGAAATTGATGACCTGATCCACTAGCAGAAAGAGATCCTGGGATATGAGCATTGTGCCTTCCGGCGGCAATCGAATGGAGCTGATACCCTGCACTGCACACACTGGGAAGCAGAGAGAGCTGCAGTTCCGTATGAAGAACAAAAACAGTGAGCAGCAGGTTGAGGACATGCGTCATGTTTGCCCACTACAGCAGAGAAGAGTCCCTGGAGCCCTACCTTGTACAAGTGCACCTGGCACACTCTGTGGAGCAGTGCAGAAGTGAACCTCTGCACCTATCGCTGGCACTGGAAGGGGAAGAGCTCCAAGCCCTGACCACTGAGGACCAAGGGGACAACACTGCTCTGGTGGCGGTACCGGAACCGCGATTCAGCCAGCATCCATCACAAGAAACCATGAGGGGGAGGCTGGTAAGTTGGTAGAGGTAAAACTTCGAGACCCTGGTGGTGTTTGCGGTGGATGTCCGCCTGTATGCATGCAGGGGTTACCTGTGCTTCCCCAGGACCATGCAAAATAAACTGGCTCTCCATGCCTTAGTCAAGGCAGTGGCTACGCAAACAATATTCAGCTGAGGGTGCCACCTACACTCGCTAAAACCCTGAGCAAAGGTGGGAAGAGCAGAGGATATCCTGTCCCCACCCATAACATCACACAGATTGCCAACCACCCCACACTGCTTGCTATGTTCACCAACAAGCCTCTGCCCCCATGTCATCAAGTGCGCCAGTCAAGCCAAGGGCTCAGTGCAGTGATGTCACAGGCGAGGCCTCAAGGTGAGAGGGTGGTGACTTACTTCAGCCAGACGCCAGTTGCCCCAAGCAACTATTACATGACCTGTCATAAACTCGGAGCTATTGTCCAAGCCTGTTACCAATTCTGACCTTACCTCTGTGGATGGCGCTTCCACCTGTGCACCGACCACACATCCCTCACCTGGTTGTTAAGCTTCTGCATCTCAGAGGGACAACTGGTTTGCTGGCTGGAGTGAACTCTGAGGTCCAGCACTTGCCAGGCAAGATCCACGGCAATGCTGATGCTCTCTCTTGTCATCTATGAGAGACACATGACTCGGTTTAGGTTCACTGCTGCTGCACTGAGTTGGAGGGCACCAGTGGTGAGGGGCTAGAGGCCATTGACTGCCAGCAGCTGCAGGTGGAACAGGCAGGTAATCCAGTGCTGGCCCAGGTCAAGGACTGTGTGCAGATGGGGAGGTGACTGGAAAGGCGGGAGGTCTCCACTTCAGACCAGGAGACCAAGGCCCTTTATTCTCAGTGGGAGGCCTTTGAGGAGTGTAATGGGCTGTTGTACTAGCGTTGTTAGTCTCCAGACAGTGATCTGGACCCTGGTGCAATTGTTGATGCCCCCAGAGTCTTCGGTCCTTGGTACATGACATGACTACATTTTCCCTGTAGCCACTCCCTGAATCACTACCTCCTTGTAGCTAAAGGTTATTTTACCAAGTGACCGGAGGCACATGCGGTTCCAGACCAGAGTGCAGTGACCTCAGCCAAGAAGCTCATAAAAGATTTCTTCTGCCGCTTTGGTGTGCCAGAGGAACTGCAGTGACAAGGAGCAAAACTTCAAGCTTCAGGTGTTTGATGAAGTCAACAAGCATCAGGGCAAAACGAAGACCCGCACAACCTCCTTTCACCACCTCCTGTACTGGTGGAGAGGTTTAATCTCATGCTCGACACGCAGCTCACCATCCTGGTCGCCCACCACCAGCATGACTCAGACTGCCACCGGCCCCTGGTCCTGTGGGAATATTGAGCGGAGGTGCAGTAGAGCACTCGGCGCATGCCAGCCACATTGAAGTTCATGTGGGAGCTGTACTCACCAGTGGAACTGGTGCTCGGCCCACCCACAGAGCTGGAGATACCAAGGGAGCCTGGTATGTAATTCCTGTGTTGCATCCCTGAGCATCTGAGGGGGGTGTTCAAGCTGGCCTAGCAACACCAAGGTGCAACGACTTGCCCACATGCTTATGGTGCTTATGGTGCACACAGCTGTGGGCAGGACATTAACATTAGAGACCCAGTTTGGGTGTACAGCAATTGAAGGGATGGGTGAGATCCATGAGCATCTCTCCAATGTGATTCGCCACTGACGGCTGCCTGAGCAATGATCTTCAGAACATGCCGAACGTAGTTGTCTTTTATGGAATCCTTACTGACATCCTGCAGCAAGTTCATACCAAAAGCAATACTGATAACTAAACTAGCATTTAAAAAGTTAAATGATGAACATTGACTAATGTCCTTTGGTTGTCACCAGAGCAAAACCCTTAACCCGCTGCTGCACAATGTTAGAAAAGAAGGACCAATTTGTATCTTTGAAGGTACAATTACTCACTAGGGTCAACTCTAAAGGGTCTGGATATTGTACCTAGCTTTAGGTAAATGGACCTTTTAGTGTAATTTAAGGTACAAAAATCAACTCTAATGAAAACTTTTGTACCATTTTGGGTACAATAATATTGCTTATACCTTTGGGAACAAAATTGTACCTGAGCTATACCCTTTTTTCTGGCAGTGTACAGATGCTTAGGTGGCTGCCCTTCACAGTGGTCCCCAAGTGTGGGCTGGTCTGTGTGTGCCTCTTGGAGTGCAGGATGGAATAGGTGAAACGAGAATTTCCCCACAAGGGTCAGTAAAGTAACATTCTTCTTCCTCATCAGAAAAGATCTGCTTTAAACATAACGGTTTTACATTCAGTTTGTGGTTTATAAAATATACAAGCTGCCAATCCAAGTTTAATCATACTTAGTTATAAACCAAAAACATTACTCTATTAAAACACCTACGTTGAATCAAAATATGGATACTGGATATGGATATCATTTTAACAATGGATCACCCGGAAAAAACGTCGGACACGAGGCACATAAAACACTGATGTAAGTGTGGGGGATAGCGACCTCGTGCGGAAATTTGAAAATATTGCAGATTAGGAGCAACAATTTCATTTTTTTTTCACAGTAAACAATTCCATTAAGTTATGCAGCTATGGCTGCTGCAAAACAGTGCCCATCCCGTAAGGATAAAAATTGTATACCATGCTCTGGACGTATATAGTTTCAACAATTTGTAGTGACCCATTCACTTGCAAAGCATGTATTTCCATTATAGTGGGAAGGACTGTAGATGAAAGTGCCACGCGAACAAGGTGCTGGTTTCCTGCACTGGAAATCTGAGGAAATACCCTACCCAACCCTAGCTAAGTCATGGTATTGCCAAACATATAGGCCTCTTTAATTAGACAAATGCGTCAGTTACGAAACGTCAGTCCAAACAAACAATATATAAATTCAGTATGAGCAATACAATTAGAGAAATTACGTCTGTCGGTTCTCCATTTCAAACATGTCACCTGGTAACCAGTAGTTCTTTAGACAAGCTGCATTAGTTACGTTGCAATCTTTTAAGACGTTTTAACAATCGCATAGCTTTCTAACAATTTCCATCGTGAATCACGAGTCACTGCTGCAAATCCGGGGCGAGGCATCGTTCCTCACCATGTTAGTAAACTTGGGAGAAGGAATTTTTCGAGTGCCAATGATTTTTTTAATACTTAGCCAGCCTAACGTGGTGCATTAAAGCTGTTTTTGCATTAACCAAACATACCGATTTTCAGGGAAATTAATTCGATGCGCTCCTAAATTGTAAAGTAAAATAGGGATCGCCAAGGCAGAGATTTCTGCATTATATTTTGTTATAAAAGTCCAGTTTAGTACTGTAGTAATGTAGGCGACCTTAATTATGAGTGATGGAAAACGTATTCGACGCGCTTGATCCACTTTTCTGCGCTGGGTAACGGTGGAGTGTCATCAATTATTATAAGGTGTTTAATGGTGCCATGTCTTTCTCCCCTATTTTGTATATGCTATCAATTATTTACCTCCTACCTAAAGAGCAAATTTGTTTCAACGAGCGTTTAGCAGTATCGATGGCAAGTTTGAAAACTGTAACAAATGAGGCCAAGTTTCTTCGTTGGCTTCGCTTAGGCTGTCCAACCTGTCTTTTAACTCGCATCCTGTAGTGCTGCTCTGTATAAAGGGAAGAGAACTTTAGACTATGGTCAGTCCAAAGGGCGAGTTTTGACTTGTTCAGGCTAAACCTTTCCTAAATAGTTGTATATCTCGACACAATCTAGTCATATTGCTGCGTAACTTCAGCGGCGTCATAAGCGTAGGGTAATCGCTGCTGCGCTCTTTCCTCGGCTTAGCGTCGTATTCTCCTGCGCACAATACGCAATATATTTGGCGTAGCCCATCGGCCGCACGATAAGTGACGCCAATTGCGTAGCACTGTTAGTAATGGCGTCTGTGTCGAAGATGCGCTTGGCTCGGGGAAAATGAAGCGGAGGAGAAGTTATTCCTTCTAAGCAAACGCCGTGGTTTCATTCAGTGGGATTTCCTCGTCGAGAGAAGCGGCGTTTCCGAAGACTGTTCCGGCTTCGACGTGCCGTCTCCCGGAGGCCCCCGAAATGATGAAGCTTAAGTCGAACCAAACCCGGACCTACGATGGGGATGGTTATAAGAAACGGGCCGCCTGTCTGTGCTTCAGGAGCGAGAGTGAGGAGGAGGTAAAGGCCGAGGACGCGGGGTCGGGGGGCGGATCAGGGCCACGGAGAATAAAGGCAGTGGCATGGGATTAACGGCAGCCCCTTACCTGGAAACGAGCGACTGGGATGTTGGGGGGGAGGGCGGGGGTCCTATGAAGTGATCACGATGTTACTTTATAAAGATGATGATGATGATGATGATGCTGATGATGTTGGTGGTGAGATGGGGGGGGGAATCAAAATCTCAGGTTGTCATCTAGCGCCATCCAATTCCACGCCAGGCGAGCGTGAATATGTCATATGGTGTTACCGGGGGCCGATCGCGGCTGCGGGGGCCGCCGGTGGGGGAGAGGGAGCCGACCGGTGGTGTCGCCCCGTCGCCATCGCGCTCTCTGCGCCGATGTCACAGGCCTGCCATTGTCACTGGCCCGGGAGGTGCGGTAATTAGCAATAAATATCCCGTCATTTCCCCAATTTATTCTCGCCAGGCTGGTATTCCTGATCACTGTACCGGGAAACAATACGCCGCACTACATTATGGTTAATTACACCCCAGAGTTAATAACTGTATAATTATAGTACAATTGACTATTGAGGATGGTGGCAAAGGTGGATTCCGCTAGCATGGTGTAAGATGTAAAACGTGTATAGCGTTTGCCAGTATTTTTCTCCTTGTTCATTTAGCTTTTTGGAGGTGTGAGTTTTTATTGTGTTTTTAATTCTGGCGTTAATTTCTTTGGTGATAATTTTGAAATCCATGGCTCACTAGTTTGTAAAAATCGATATAAAGAAACACGTTTTCAATGGGTCTCCGATATACCAAGAGCACCCCACCCCATTAAATTGTATCTTATGAGTTCATGTCTTGTTTTCTTTTTACACTACTTGAGAGACAACATCTACCGGAATCAAATTCCTTGTGTGTGCTTGCACATACTTGGCCAATAAACACGATTCTGATTCTGATTCTGATTGATATCTTTACATGTGAGGATGAAACGAACCGCGCTTTTGTAATATAATCATTGTCCTGTCTCAAATTGCGGATAATGTCGCTTTGTAACGGATGGGAAAGGTAACATATGCCTTTCAGAGTAGGGCGTACATGGATTTAATTGTTGTATTTGTGTTTATTTGTAACTTTGTCAGGGTTTTTGTTTAGTATTTTTAAAATATATATTCCATCATTTCACTACAGTTCTGTGGAGTAAATTATTTTGAAATTAATTTTATTATGGAGCAGTGTACCATGTTTCATTTAATGTTTTTAAATTATATGTATATGTGTTGAGAGTGAGTGAGTGTGTGTGTATGTGTGTGTGTGTGTGTGTGTATATATATATTTGTATGTGCGTAAAAATTTCTGTGGCAGTGATTGTGAATCCGGCCACATTGAGCTGAACCTTGTGTGTGTGGGGTGTGGCAGTAGCTGCTGCCATCCGTGTGCCCGCCCCCCCCCCCCAGCCCTGCCCCGGTACCCGCCTGTCCCCTCCCATTCATTTTTGCCTTCCATCCCAGGTGTTGCTGGTGAGCAGCAGCAGGCATCCTGAGAAGTGGATCGTGCCTGGTGGGGGAATGGAGCCCGAAGAAGAGCCCAGCGTTGCTGCTGTTCGAGAAGTTTGTGAAGAGGTCAGCCATTTTTATATCTCTCACCATTCGCTTCTCCTAGGTGTGGCCTGAACATCTGTTTACATCCTAACTGACTTTTCATATGCGGAGAAAGTCTGTATTTTTTTTTCCTCGGTTCTGCCTGGCTTGGTTCTGTTCATAAATCTGTGTGCTTTATGTCTTATTGTAACATTAATTTGTGAATGTACACTCTCCTGCAGGATTTACTATAAGTACGATACCTTTTAACATTTGGTAATTAGAATTTCGCCCACTCATGAAACACGGGCAGTTATTTCAGACTGAGACATGCTCTGTTTCTGTCTGGGTTCGTTATCGCAGCGTCTCTGAACATAAAGCTGGGTAGAAGCTGTCAAGTTCAAAAGCCAGTTGCTTTTCATCTCTGAATAGTTATTACTTGTCACTAAGGCTTTGTGATCTCTTTACCAGTGACACAAAGCTGGAAGACCGTCCTGGCAAATTCCTCTCGAGAGCATGATCCCACTGTGGTTAAAAGTAAAATAAAGACAGTATGTGGTTCTGTGGGCTTGACTGTTGTGCCTGCGATTGGGAGGTCACCGGTTCAAATCTCTTTTTAAATCGCGGTTTAAGTCGCTTGGAATACATGCATGTATAAATAAATAAAACGCAGTGTAATGCATATTGTGGTAGTTTATCAGGCCGAACTGGCACCTTGTTTAAGGGAACAGCAGTATGATGAAATGTTTCAGTCATGTGATTAGTTATTTAACAGCTACCCTGGGTACTGGGTTTCCTGAGAGCAGTGGAAACTCAGCTGGAGCGTTTTTTGCCCTCTTTGGGGGGTGGGGGGGGGCATGTAACATTAGCCAATTTCAGACCATCTGTTCGGCTCCCAGGTCATCCAGTTGAGCTGTGTGTTGATCCCACCCCCTCTCCCGGCAGCGCGGCATAAGCAGCTAGCACTCGTACCCCACTCCGTTTCAGGTTGCAGGTGCCCTCCCACCCGCTACAAGGCGCTAAGCCAAAATTTATAGTTGCCCTTAACACCCTGCTTTGCCCATGGCCTTGAACGCCAAGGGTCCGCTTTAAGTTGTCCTCCTTCACGGGCTCTGCGGCAATCTTCTCCACATGTAAAACGAAGGGATCGGAGTATTGCTGTTTTAAGATGGCCTCCCCCCACCCCTTTAACCACACTAAAGCCTTGACTGGGGAGTAAAGTCAGGCTTGGCTGTTCCTGCTACCCACATTTAAGTCCTCAGACAAGAGCCAAAGATAAGCCTGTTGGGGGCGGTGGCCTGCGTAAGGGGGGGGTGCTCTTCTGGGTCTGCCCTGCTGCCCCACCCGGCTGGAATCAGCTGGGCCGCAAAACGCTGCATTTCTGAACTGTCACTCTGGCGCCTTTTGTTTGTTTTTGTTGCACTATTGTTACAAATTTTAATTTTATATGCTATGAGTTTTTTTTTTTTCTTTCCTGCGTGTGTGTAATTTATCTCTGGTTATTTAAATCCTTATGACTCAGCATTCTCTGGTTTCTTGGGACCCGCTGATGTTTGGACTGCAGTAACGGGACATGCCTCAGTTACGGTGTCTCCCCCGCCCCCCCGCTAGCTTATGAGAGTCTGAAGCCGTTGGCGCTGCATGAAATGTATCTGCTGCCTGCTTCAGCTGTGAGCTTCTCAGTTATATACGGAACTTTTGCAAACCCTAACGTTCCGCGTTATTGCGATCGGTCACCTGCTCTGTGAGCAGCTCCCTCTGTTTTCCCCAGCGGTTCTGAGAGCTTGTCACCTCCCAGGGCTCCCTGGGTCATCGCTTTCAAATATGCGGGATAATCAGCTACTGCGGGCAGCCATGAGCTCTCGGATAGCCTGGCAGCCGTTTCGGGGATTTGCGGTCTCCCCTTCCTGGCTGAAAGAGTCATCACAGCCCTGTCACAGGGGCTCCTCAGCAAGGGGTCACGGCCAAGTGGTGCATTGCCCTGGCAGGCGGGGGCGGGTCTAGGGCGGCCTGTACTGTGAATGGACGATCCGTACCCCGTGTAATCCAATAGCGGCAGACAAAGTGTCCAGTGGAACGTGGGTGGCGTGATAATCCCTCACGCTGCTGCTGTCCAAGCCTTATTTCTTCCATGCTGGACTCGCGTCCCGTGGAGCCTGGAGCTCAGCCTGGCCTGCACTCTGTCAGAAATGGTTTATATGATAGAAATGTCTGGCCTGTGGCTGAGATGGGCGTCCACACCAGCTGGGCTTCTGGCTAGAGCTGAAGTGTTGGAATGGGTGCGGGGGAAGAAGTGATCTCCATCCACATGCCCCCCAGCCACCAGACGCCTCTGTCTTGCAGTGACTTGGGTTTCTCTTGTCCCCCTCCCCCCCATTCCAAAGTGGCATTGATCAGATTGGCTCACCGTCATTGTCCTTGTACCCCAGGTCTGGACCATATCATGAATACTATATTAATACCATTTTCCACTGATTTATGCAAGTTGCTTTTTTTGATTCTGGGCCTCCAGAATCATATAATTGAATGTATTCAAGGGCTGTTGGACCCCCAGCGTCCGCCCCTCCCCCCCCCGGATGCACTGTCCGAGGCGGCTTAGGGCCCAGAAGGCCGGATCCGCCGGCATCGCGTGTACCCGCGGACTCACCGCCTATTAATAGCACAGAACTGGAAGCTGAGGAAGATGGAGCAGCTGTGACACCAGCGGGGGCTAATCCTGACCCCTCCCCAACTGTCATGCCCTCCCCTCTCGCCCCCCCGGCAGAACCCCGACTGTCTCTGGGCACGACCACGCAAGTGTCTCCGCTCCTCAGCTCTGTGTCCCCCATGATATCTGCTGCCTACAGAATTTTTCCCCGAACGTTCTGCTGTCCTCTCCATCCATGTGACCCTCACTGGCCCTGGTCCTTGTTCCCATCTCGCTGCATTTCTCTTCTCTCCTTCTTCTTTTAATATTTCTTCAGGGTCTGTGATGAACTTTTTGGGGAATTTGTTTTTGCCATATTTGTGACTGGGGCATGTATTAACCACTTTTTTTTAGCTAACGTTGAGTAATGATAGTGTTATTGACACGCGCGTGCAGAAGCTCACGTCCCAGTGCAGTGTAGAGTCCAGCGAGAAGCACAGTATCCTGATTCCACCTCCGGCACTAAAACCCCATGTGCTGCTTTCTGCCAGACCTGCTTCACTCACACCCTTCCCAGAATCCCCCCCCCCCCCCCCCCCCCCCCAATCACCATTGCCACTGGAGTGTTGAATGGCCTGTCGTGGGCCTCAGTCGGTAACTAACACGATACAAGCTCTTCCACTGCACCAAGTACAGTACTTTCGGTACTCTTGCTTTTCCATTGACTTCTAGTCGAGTGAAACTTTTTTTTTTTTTTTGTCAATTGGTTATGCAAATAGCATGCAGCTAAAACACAATACAAATGCTGCCTTGAAAACAGTTGCGAACTCAGAAAATAATGATAAACGAAGTAAAAACAAATGCCATTTGGTCGTAAGAACATGTATAACAACGAATATTCGATGGCATGACAAATTAAAAAGTGTTTTGTTGAATATACTAATACAGCACGCATATAGCATGCTGTCCTAGCAATGTGATTTTTTTGTTATAAATAATAAGTATTGGGGCATTTATAAAACAAAAAATGAGTTCATACATTTCTTACAAACCTGTCTCAGGTTTGTAAGAAGGAAAGTGCAAAGGCAGTGGAGGTAAAACTTTTGAACTGATTTTTAAAAAGGACAATTAAATAGCAAAGCTTGCTATTTATTATAGTTTTTTTTTTTTTTCTTTGAGAGTAACAAAGTGAAAATATTTTTGCGAAACTTTAACCGCCCCGCGCTATAATATCTGTACAGAATTGAAATATTAATATAGCTAGCTAGCAATGTAAGAATTGTATGCACATAACATGCGATGTTATTACACATCGCCAAGCCGTATAACAGGCATTTTTCAAATTCAGTACAAAATGCCCCGCCTCTTTGTTGTGACGTGATGTCATTCAATGCCGGTACTGGTTTTTACGCCAGAATTTCAGGACCAAATTCTTCTAACCCATTCCAACACATAAGTAGATCTGAGTCCTAGGTCAGTCAGCGGTTAGCTGCAGTTCACCTGGTCCGTGTCACTTTGGAAACGCTGCGGGGGGGATAAAAAGTTTTCGAGTGCCATTTTCTAATAGTGACATCATCAAATGTTGGTACTGTGCTTGTCTTTTCACTTGTTGCTGGGTTGGGCATTTTATTTTCTTTGTACTATTCCGCTTTGTGTGGAGCACGGTCGTTTGCATAAACGTGCGGGGCCATTTATGCTTGTGCATGTTGGTGCAATCGCAGCCAGGCACCATGCTGGAGATGTGCTCTGATACCCTAAACACGCTACTGACTGAATTTCTGTGAATTGTCCACCCTGAGCCCCCAGCCCTGATCCTGCATGCTTATTCCCAAGGATGGACTTAGTCAGATTTATAGACTTTGCAGCAGTTTTTATCATTTTAATCTCATATTCTCAATCTTTTGCGGGGAGGATAGCAAGAATGTGTGAAATCAGATGGAGGGAGATATTTATTACATTATAGCACCTCTTGCTTTACAGGCGTAGCCTGTTGGATCAAAGGGAAACCTGCTTGTATCCACTAAGAACAGTTTTTCAGGCACTACTGGCTTTACGCCTTTAAGAACATTTTGGCTTCTGTCCTGCAGATGCGAGATACCGCCATCAATCATGGAAGTTGTCTGCAGAGAGCTCGGGTACCTCTGGCCAGAACCGCGTGATGCATGGAGTTCTGGGTCGGACCAGGGCTTTATTTTGGGGCTTTCTCTTTCAACCTGGTCTATGGGGGGTCCCCTAGGTGTTGGACAGTCCATATTTGAGGAGGGAGCAAAGATGTGGACTGTCTGGCGACTGACAACTGAAACTGAAAATAATGTAAAAGCTAAATTTAAAAAATCAAATCTGTAACAACACTGGTTTAAGTTCCAGGTCTTATTTTACTTCACTTTGTATTCCAGTGCTTTTGGCATGATGGCCTGCTCACAAATCCTGGCTTTATGAAGCTCTCAGTTTATCGCTTTAAAAGCGACTGGGTCATATACGTATTCAGCCATATGGCCATTTTCAGTGCTGCCCTTTTATGGTGTTTAGCGGTTAAGTGTCTAGCTTGTGGCCAGTGTTCCTCTTTGCCAGTGCACATTTGCCCATGTTTGGCTGATGCAATTTTTTGTTTTCCAGTTTTTGTGACTGTTGCACCTGCAGTTCAGCCACCAGCTATTCAGCCTCCTGGGAAGCTTATTGGCTTTGATGCTGTTTGGAAAACTCTCACAAAGTGCTGATTGTGTGTGACGTTGGCATTCAGCCTCATGTGGCTCCCCTTTGTTACTGCTCTTTGTAATTGTAGAGCTTTTAAAATGTCTTAATTTTTTTAAATAGTATGTCCATGGTGTTACCTATCCGCAGTGTATGCGTGTGTATGTAGACAATCCCCTTATCTGCATTATTCTATCAACTGAGACTTCTGTGAGATTTCTTATAGAATTTCTTGCTCAGTGTATTAATTTCAGGTTTCAACCTATTATTGGCGATCTTGGTGATATGGGACCCAGTGTACATTCACATCGCTCATCCATGATAACATCTGGGTTAGGTAGGGCGTCCCCCTACCCCCGCATCCTGTGCATCCTGGGGTGGAATTCAGAGTCTCTGAGGAAAAAACAGCATGGATGGATGATTCTGCTGTGCATTTTAGTCCAAAAGGTGACTTCAGCATGGACAATCTTACCCGCAAAGGGCCAGTGTGTGTGCAGGTTTTCTGGGGTAACCTTTAGGTCAGCTGTTCACACCCAGGTGTGAGGACTCTTCAGTAAGTCAGTCCTCAAATTAGTAATCTAATGAGGGAGTTGCAGTGAAAACCCGCAAACACACCGGCCCTTTCTGGATAAGATTCCTCACCCCTGCTCTAGAATGGTGTTTCCCAATCTGGTCCTTCTTAACAGTCGGTCCACGTTTTTGCTCCCTGGCAGAGAGTCCACACTGTGTGTGGGTCCCTAAGGAGTGGATTGGGAAATACTGCTCTAGAAAACCTCACGGGTCCATGGAACAGGACCAGAAATCCCATCATGCTTGGCAGATTCTAGCACTTGATGATACCTGTACTAGCTCCAACCAGATCATACTATGACATTTTCCCTTTTCCCCATAGATACTGGGGGTGAGAGGAAGATGTAGGAGTCCTCTGTAAAGATTGACCTGTGTTGTTATTAACATCTGTGGTGCCCAAAATAAGTCTTTTCTGCAGGCAGCACCCACTGGCAGGTATAGGCCCTATGGGGGGGGATAGGACTGTGTGGCCAGACCATGTCATACTGGGGGGGGGTGTTGGCAAAGGCAACCGAGTTGAGCTTCTAAGAGTGGGGAAGACAAGCTGGCAGCCGGGCGAACTCACGCCGGCAGTGTGTGCTGCTAATCCTTACTATGCTTTCTTTGACAGGCTGGTGTCAAGGGGACGTTGGGGCGGCTCGTAGGAATATTTGAGGTGAGGTTTTCTGTGGAGTCATGAACACTGATTCTGCTTTTCGATTATCTGTTGGCTGCCGTCCAACACCCTTGTAGTGTGTCTTTTAATGTATGATTTTTTTTGCTACAATGTTCCCTCACACTGCCCTCAGGAATACTCCCTAACCCCTCTTACGTTTGATTTGCTTCAGAACCAAGACAGGAAGCACAGGACGTATGTCTACGTTCTTATCGTCACAGAGGTCCTGGAGGACTGGGAGGACTCGGTCAACATTGGTACGTCCTTCCCCACGTAATGCTTTGACCGACAGAGGATACAAAGTCTTTTTGATCAGCTAATTCAGTATAATCGATGCCTGAAATGCCAGGGATCCATGATAGATATCACATTCAGCTGAGGAAATTAGTTTGAGTTTCGAGTACATTCAACTTTGTCACTGTACAACTTTGTTGTGACTACAAAAGAACCTGCTCTACTTTCCTTGATCTGAAATGCTGTGTTTTCCTAAGCTTATCACATTATCCAGTTGTATGATATGCCACTTACTAGTGATGAACAAAATGATGTTTCATGAACCATTTGCTGAATTTTCTGAGGCCACTACATGGTGCCGTCTGATTCGGAAATGGGCACAAATATCTTCAAAACAAGCCAAGAGTGCCATTCAATGTGGTCAGAAAATACATCAAGTGGTTCTTGAAGTGTAATTTTGTTCCTCACTACCGCTTGCAGTATCTCCAGTGAACCGACCCGCACTGCCCCTCCCTGCTCTTATGCCTCTAATCTGCCTCTCTGGCACACCATCGCTTCTTCACAGGGAGGAAGAGGGAGTGGTTTAAGACAGAGGAGGCACGCGAGGTGCTGCGCTGCCACAAGCCCGTGCAGGCGTCCTACTTCGAGGCACTGCGGCAAGGCTGCCTGACCAGCAATGGGACCCCCATGCTGGCCACGATATCCGGGGAGCTGCCGGCCACCTACAGCCTCAGCCAGAGCTCCGTCTCAGGCATCAGATAACTACACAGGGGCGGCACCCACGCCCCGGAGCCTGGGACACAGCCGCGTCTGCTCGCCCCCCTCCTCCTGCCACCCCCACCCCACCCCACTGCCCGCCCCCCCCCAGCCTCTCCCTCCCGCCGTCTGTCTCGCCCTTTTTTTGTGCCAGACTGTGGCATGAAAACCTGACTCGGTTGGGGTGAACATCTTACACTTTGTAAAGTAGTTTTTTTCTTCTTCCTCTTCTTCCCTGCTCCCTACTTTTTATCAGTGGTTTGCATGACCCCCCCCCCCTCCTTCCATCCCCCAGTTATATGAAATTTATGGAATGCAAGAACTACTTTTTACCGTTGTGATGTAAAGGATGTACTTTGTGCTAATTCTTAAAGGCCTCCAATGGTCTTTTAATGTCCTCTTTGTTTCTGTTCCTCCTTTGTGTGTGTGTGTGTGTGTGTGTGTGTGTGTGTGTGTGTGTGTGTGTGTGTGTGTGTGTGTGTGTGTGAGTCTGTATGCATACGCCCCTCCCCTTCCATATTGGAAATACCACCCTCCTGTCTCAACAGACAGGTCTGTGTGAGTCTGGCTTGCTGTGCATTGTGGGATATCGTCATTGTTGGTTGGGGATGAGGGGAGGGGTGAATTGTACAGGGTGGGGTGGGGTAGCTGTTGATGGGTCGAGTTCTTTGTAAAATGTTTAGTTAAAAAAAAAAACGGGAAGCCAACTCTACTTTTCTAACTGGAATCAGGACACAACACGTTTGTCAGTTAATGCCCTCAGTTCTGAAATGACCCGAATGTCAGTGACGAATCTCGACCCGACCAGACCAGGCACGGGAATCCCAGCGTACGATAAAGAGAGACAGCGAAATGGTCAAAGGGTTAATTGGCTGTAACCAACTAGATTGGAGACCAGGAAACTGGGATCGATTCCCAGATGGGCTTTGGACTTCTGGCAGTTTTGTTGGAATGGAGCCTGAAGAGCTTATAGGAGGTTCGCTCGCCTTCAGAAACGCTGCCATTGGTACCTGTCCTGAAAGGATATAGTTAGTTTGTCCGGCACGTTTAATTCTTCCTGTTGCAGTGAGCAGTCACTGTGGGGATGGGCTCTGTCACCAGAAGGTCTTCATCTGGCCCCAGGAGTCAAACACATTTGGGGAAGGTGGGGGTCCCCAGGGAGCGGGGGGAATTTGACCGTCACCGGTTCCTGGACTATAAACGTGGACTGTGAAGTTCCCCATCAGCCAGACGGCCGTTAAAATTCATGAACAAAAGATGTTTACACTGTATCCATACCGTTTGCCTACCTGCGAGTAAACACTGGACTGGCTATTTCTTATTTTTGAAGACTGCGGTATATTTTGAAAAGCACTTTTGAATTAGGATTTTTTGTTTCCTTGAGCTTTTCATGAATATTAATTCTACACATTCTGAATCTGCTTGACATTGAATTAAAAATTTCTAATGAGACTTGTAGGACTTAAGTCTTGTACGAGTAAGAGTATTTTTAACATATTAATGTAGTTTTTTTTTTTCTATTCATAAGCATCCGGCAGTTTTTTTGCTTTCTCAATGGATGCGCCCAACAGTTGGCTATATGCTGAATACTGTGAAAATGGAGTCCGACCCTCCAAAGTCCTTTTGGACATTCTGCACAGCTTAATGGTGAGCCCACGCATGGTGCCGGGATCCGACACCATGCCACGTGTGATTGACGCCTCCTGCCGAAAGTCTGGGAAGCGGCCCGGTGTGAGGCTGAGCGATTTATAGGGACTTCTGTGAGATTTCTTACAGGACCACAACCTGACACCTGCCCCAACAAAACCCTTCCGTAAATGAGGCCCTCACTTTCCACCTGTCTTCCAGTTCAGTGGAATCCCTGTTGCTCTTTCAGGTGACCTACTGCTGAATCTCCCCCCCCCCATGTCTGGTCACACTGCCGCAGAACAGGCTTCCTCGGGTTTCAAGGCTCGCCACTGCCGCCTCCACTCCCTATCCGCCATTGGCAGAGGGGTAGACATTCTCACCTGCCCAACGATGCCAAGGTTGTGGTCGGGATACGCAAATGCCTTGCCTAAACCTAGAAACCGCCCAGAGTACAGTATAACACCGAGTCCTCTACAGCTTTGGCTCAGTGTTCGCTGACAGTTTACTTACCAGTATTTAACTAAAATTCTCAAAACTACAACAGATAGAATAAGTCAAAGGTGGCCCATTCCGCGGTCAATCTTTGCTACCTGTTATGTTAAAACTATAGGCTCTATGGCTGCATGGATGTAGTGATTGAATCTCTGCTGGTGGGAGTTATGGCAGGATGGTATAATTGGATAAAAAGGCAAAGGTGACTGACGTGGAAGAACAGTGACTTGCAAAGCGCGGGATTCGAAGCAGCATAGAAAAAGGGGACTCCCAGTACTCCTGCTGACCGGAGTTGATTTGTGCTTTTTTTTTTGTTGGGGGTGGGGTGACATATTTTGAAGTTGTCGGGATAGATCTCCATAAAACGGTCAAGGGGAAAAGCAAAAAAGCCGCGAGGGATTGTGAAGCTGGAAATGCTTGTAGCGTTTCTAGAAAGCTCTCTGTCCCGGCAGTGGTGTCCTGAGTTTGGTCCATGCCTTGCCTGAAGAGGAGAACGCTTCGTCGGTGTGTCTGCCACACGTCGGTGTGTTGCTGTCCCAGGCGATTTGCAGGCAGGGGGGGGGTGTTGCTGACTCTCACCCCTCAGCCGGAAGGGGAGCCCCCGCGACTTTGGCCTTGTTCTTCATACCCGAATTGCGTTTTTATGGTGCCAGTAGGTGAGTCACTATTATGCCAAATTTCAGTGGATTTTCATTTTCTTTCCTTTGGGGGGGTGGGGGTGGGAGGGGTCCTCTTTCCCCCTTTTGGAGATTCCTATAGTAATCTTGTTGTTTTTTTTTTTTGGTTTTTCGTTCCCTACCTTCACCTAGGGCTAAAAATGCTGCAGTCCAGAGTTATCTGACTTGTCACTGATGTCACTGGGTGTGTGTGCATGTAGAAGCGTAAAGTAAAAGTGGTTTGGACTCTAACACCCACAACCTGTGAAAAATAGGTATGCAGTTTCTGACTACAGTGGTCCTGTAACCTCTCCTGTCCATGTTGTCGATCCTGAAACCACACCAAGTTGAATTCCTGTAGGTATTAAAAAAAAAAAAAAAAAAGTGGGAGGGGGTGTGACAATGTTTGTGTTTTACTAAAATATCCACCTGTTCATGCAGCTTTGTGTGCTGAATGTTCTGCATGTTGCCAGAATCTTGTCAAATCATACACATGAATGTTTATTTTTTCTGTTCTGAATGCACGCGCAATCCAGACAATATTTTCTTTGATTTTTGGAATGGTGTGCAAGGGCTTATATAAAATTGCTGACAGTAGTTTTTTTTTTTTTAATGATAATTTTCTAGCACTTTACATGCATGCAAGTCAGAGCAGGGGAAACTGCTTAGTTTGTAATCTATCTGATGGCTGCACGGCAGGGGTCCCGAACTTCGGTCCTGGGGGGCCAGAATCCAAGACAGTTTGCGGGTATTCCCTGCACAAACACATCTTAGTCGGCTAATTACCAGGTTTAGTAGGTGTGTTTTGCACAGGGAATTCTGCAAACTTGCATTGGATTCCAGCTCTCCAGGAACAGATTTGGGGGGCTTTGCCGTAGAGTGTAAATCTGCAATTAATTTTGTGTTGTCACCTCAACTAATGTTAAGATCTTGAATGTAAAGAAAAAAAAAAAATTAGCACCTCTCGCATCTCATTGAGAGCCAAATGTTTTTCTTGGAAGACCAATACTAAGTGTGTTTTTTTTTTCTTCTTATTGCCAACGAGTTCTGATTTTTTTTTTTTAATTATAAATATATATTTTTTTTTACACAAAGCCAGTTATGGCAACATACACGCCGCTGAATGTCAGCTTGGTGGCCCCAGGAGGATCCACCTGCCTTCCCCGCTAAAGCGGAGTCATACTCTGAGCCATTGGGCACATAGAGACGATCGTCTGCCCTGAGCACAGTTTATAATCCCAACTGGTGGCCTGCGTAGCGATGCCCTTTTACTGGTCTTTCTGATTATCTGTCACTGGAGTGGTTTCATTGGGAATCATGGAATAAACCGGTTTTGAGAAGATTGTAATATAATGTGCCAACAAATAAACGCCAGTATTTCACACCCGCTGCTCTGGGCCCCCGTCCTTTCTCACCTCTCGCCTGCATTTCCCGACGACATCCTGTTTAAACGCTTGCCTTCTATCTAAACTTGCTGGTGCTCTGGGTGTGTTACTTGCGCTACAGTAGCGGCTGCAGATTTCACCATAAAAAGATCAAGTCGAGACAGATACCCAGGGTGAGCGCGATCAAGATGTTAACTGGATACAAACCGGGGAAGAAATCTGCTGGGTTTGAAATGATGCATTTGGGTGTCGAAGTTGGTGGCATCATTTCATTTCCCAAGCAGGAAGAGGAATGTTTATTTCCCTTATCGACCAACTGTAGACAGCAGTAGTGGTTTATTTTAGACGTCGATGTAGCCAGCTGACCTCATCCCATTTTGATTAACCACACCTGATGTTTAATTATAAATCCCTTGATTACCTGACTTCTTTGTGGACATGATGGGAGGGGGGTGGCAGCTGAGGATTTGGTCGCCATGACTACAGTTGAAGTTCACCGAAGGCCTTGATTTAGTACACGTTATAATACGTGACACCTGAACACCACCATGTAGGCCATTCACTTTAGTAGTAGTTTTACAGAGGTTAATTTCATTGGCCAAATTGACTGTTTACCTCTGTGATTGAACTGGATAGAATCTGACCCAAAGGCAGTAATCAATAGGAATTTGGTTAGTTATGATTGACATGCCCAGTACCACACCCACCGTGGGTTTCAATGTCAAGTCTACATTGTACGACATAATCCTCCCATCAGCCAATCATCTGCAACTATCATGAAGAAAAATAACTTTCAGGCAGAACATGTAGGTTTCATTATATTTCTGCTAAGCACTTAAGTTGTTCGTGAGGTGAATTTTCATGTACTGCAGTATCTACAAAACAGTATAATAGAACGTCCAGCACACAGTAGTGCTATAGTGCAAAATGCATGAACGAGGACAGAGAAGAATGACAAAGCAAACCACAAGTGCAAAAGCAGCAGCTCAGCACAGCAGTGTTCAGAGCAAATTGCCAGGGGAGGTGACCCTAGTAAAGCAACCACTGAACACTAGCAGAACATTATCTGCCATTCTATACAACTGTTCTAAAGTAGGAAGGTATTTGCAGGTATGGATGCATTCTGTGCGCGCTCAGGAGTAAACACACGCAACTCTAAAAAGGTCTCTCCGCCTGAAGATGAAAGTCAGACTAACCAACCCAGAAAAATCTTATCTTGCACCCAAAAGAGCAACATCACTAAAAACCTTATTACTCCAGGAATGCGACAATATCGAGAAACCAAGCCAGAAGCTTCATCAGTTTGCGTTTGGAAGCTGTAACACACACGTGTCAAATTCAGTAACACTGTCATTCTTGAAATAAAAAATAAGCACTAGTTTTTCTTGGAAATTGTCTAAAATGCATAAAGCAGTCACCCGTAACTCCCACAAAACAGACTAAGGGCACGGCGACAGATTGGCTCAGACTTTATTTTACAGAAACGTTACTGAGGCTGCTGTCCTCGCCCACGTCCGAAGCCACCTCTCTGCAAGAGGAAGAGAAACAATAAAATTGAGGCATGAACTGCTGCACCTCACACTTGGGAAAAATAACAGTTCTCCTTATTAGTGCATAATCCACACATGGAGCGTGGTAAGGCGGACGCCTGCCACTGTGCACAGGGAAGGCGCCAAGGTTTCTGAGCAGGCAGAAAAATGCTGGAGGAACTGGTACTCACAAACTGGAACTCAGTGGCTGCTCCGGCCCCAGCTTCAGCCTTCTTGTCTGCACCAGCTACAGACAGGAGAAAGAGGAAAAGAAAAATAAACTCGAGTCCAGCACACTTCACCACTGTGCGTCTCGCTCAGGCAAAATGACTAGACTTCTCTCACTATAATAGCCAAATTCTGTAAAACTACTTTTTCAATGTTAATATTGTTTGTGCCATTTTTTAGCCCCTTTTGCATATTACATTAGGTTTAGTTATGCAAGGATAATCATGGGATTACAGTTGATATGCTGACATTGTATTGGTCTACTGTAGGTTCTCTACTGCGTATAAATATGAAAGAGAACTGACAATGTGACTGGTTAGAAACTTCAGACACGTGTGCATTTAGGAAGCAAACAGCCTTCTGGCTCTCTTCCATAACCTTATCACCTGATTCTGTTTACTTAATACCAAGGGGAATAAAGGACATCAACGTTCATCAGGATTTGGTCTGCAGAGTAACACATCTTAACTGAGGCCAGTTATAAAATTAACACTTGACACGGATACTAGTCAAAGTGTTCTTTCACTACACCCATGAGAGTCATCTCTTCAGGTGCTGACAGCAGCTCTGACAGTAAATCACAGTAAAAAACACCCACAGCGGATGGTGAGATACAACCCACTTCCCCTCTGAATCCTTATATACTCAGTAGACATTACAGCAAGCAAAGATCATCTCCAACCTACACATCCTGCTCACCATCTCTATCAGCCGCAGGTCAGAGCCCACTAAGACTATCAGGATTCTGTATTCCTCTCTCTAATTCCCTCCTCACGCAGTACTAACATGTATACTACTCATCCATTCATCCAATGCATGTTGTGTGCGATACTACACTACCGAATTGTTTTGGGGTGTATTGTATCACTGTACACTGTTGATAAAAGTGTGGAGAGTCTGCTGTGGTCCCTGTATGTATTGTACACAGAGTAATGTATTGTACCGAAAAATTCCACCGGCCACTGTGTGGCAAACAAACAACTGAACTGAAAACACAGAACTGGAATTTTGCCACTAGTCTCATTCTTCAGTTCCCTTTCTCCCCTCCTTGAGATCGCCACAGTACCGTAACACCAACTGCTGTCCTATCTCCGACAGCGTGTACTTACGTGGGGCCGCAGATCGCCTATAGGTGTCGCGGTCCGCCTCCCCGCGTGCCAGCCGAGCAGGCCGCTCCCCCTCCAGACCTGCAACACAAGCAGTGGGCTGTAAGGCTCCGCCCAACCACCGACTCGCTTGCTGACAGATGCCACTCACCCACAGGCGTCATAATACCTCACCAACCGGCAGAATCGTCCAAATAAACCAGCATTTCGTTTTTTTTATGTTAGATTTAACTTTATTATTAAAGCACAAGTACTTGAACAACAAATGCAGTTCGGCATCTAATCCTAAAGTACAAAATATTGCAGAAGTGATAGAAAGTGCTACATAAGATAAAAAAATACACATTTATATGGAGATAAATATAGCGGTATAAAGCAGCTCAGTCGCATTATGGAGCTCCACCCCAATACGGAATTAAAGCCAAATTAATGTTTTTAAACTCACAGGCAGCCCTATATATTTTCTTAATAAAACAGAAACCATTTTAAACACTACAGTTTCATTACAGGTCAAGCAACACATTTAATTGCTGCAGGATGTTTGTGACGACGAACATAATGTGGCATTTCTCCTCATTGCCACAGAAAGGCATCGTCCTATAAAACCTCTTACTCTAGCCCAGCAATTAGGATGGATGCCAGTGCCTGTACTGAAAAGCCTGCATTAATCTATCCTGTCAATAGTTTCACCGGCATCTGGTGGATTTGTGCACGTCTGCTTTTCCCATTGTGATCTGCACCAAATCGGAATTTCTGAATTGCCAGACAGCAGGACTGCAGCACGAACGCAGCATTCCATGTAATATTACATATACAGAAGGACATTTCTTTTGATGATCTACCTATGAGAATCAGAGGTAGTCAGTGATGATTCAGTTACTGCCTCCAAAAAAGCAACCAAGCACCTGTTACAGTAACGGGCCTGGAGCATAAAATGTACAGGACTCCAGGCTCAGGGGATTGGATATCAGAAACCGACAATAGGCCAAGTAACCGAGAGTCAGTGTCTGACAGGTGACTATTGCCTGTGCTTGGAAAGTAGGCTTAGGCTCCACACAAAGCTGGATAGAGCTTGTTATGTGGCTTTCAGTTCAGACTTCTAGCCTAGAACTCTGAGAGTTTTTTAAAAAGGCTTTAATATGTTTTTTTTTTTATTATTTTTTTTTTTTACATATTTTCACATCACAACTGAATGCGGCTAAGAAAAACGATCAGAACCACCAGCACTCCCCCGTCAGAAGGCAAATATTTAGTTAATCTATTTATCATTTTGTTTTTGTTTTGTGGTTGATGCAGCCCACATGTGAACGAGAATTCCATTACAGGTATGCTCACCCCTGCCAAAATTTGACCAAAAAGGTAAGATCATCACCACTGCAGCCGATCTCACACACAGGGAGAACAGGAACTCACCTTTGGGCCTTGGCCGTGCCGTCTCGGGCCGGGTCTGCCGGCGAAGAGTGGCAGGCACGATCTCGGGGGGCAGGTGAAGGAAGTCTCTCAGGTACTGGATGCCCTCATTGGTAAGGTACCAGTAGAAGTGGCGCCAAGCGAACTGCTCCTTTACGTAGCCACGAGACTTCAGGGACTGCAAAGGAAGGGATCGAGGCAAGTTAAAGGCTGCCATTCATCCAGGTAACACCAAATCTTAAAAAATAAAAAGAAAATTAAATACCCATTAGAAAAGTCTGGTACATAAACCCACTTGGTCATGCATACCTAAAACGTGAAATTTCCCCTTCAGCCACTTCAGGTGAGGAAACAAATATTTAGGTGTCACATGGCCAAAAAGTAGTGACCACCTGCCGAATATTTCATTACAGGCAAACACAGCGACCAAACGCTCGGTCAATCAAAGGTATGCAGCTGGTATCCGTTGTTTTAAGCTCTGCTTTTTAAGTAGCGAAAAGAAATCCTGTCCACATCATCAGCCGTAATTTCATTCAAAATGATGCACAACTGAGAAAGCAGGGAGCATCTGGGGTTAAGGGCCTCGCTCAGGGGCTCATTGGCAACATCACTCGGCTGACCAGGGGATTAGAATCAGTGACCTTCAAATTATGGACACAGAGTCCTAACCCACGGAGCCACACACCACCCCTTTTAAAGGTCTGCTTTAGTATTAAAGTATTAATGGATGGCTGATCCGATATGACAGACATGTATAGAAAGCCTAGGTGATGTCAGATGAAAAATAGCAACTGGCTGAATCAACTGTGCTCTGTTACTGCCACTAAACAAAAACAAACCATTAGACAGGAAGCCTGTTACGGCACAGAGACTGCACTGCCGTCTCACAGCTCCAGAGAAATGGGTTCCAATCCCACTGCCACTGTGTGTGTGTGTCTGTGTGGCGTTTCATGTTTACATGAGATTCTTTCAGGCAGACCAGTATCTTCCAGTAACAAAGACAGGCAGTTAGTCTAACTGGTGTCCCTAAATTCATAGAGAATGACTGTATCTGAGTATCTGGCCCAAGCTGAACTAAAATCTTGCCCAGGCCTTGTGCTTTCTCCTGCCCGGGATGGGATCCAGACCCTTTTGGACCGTTAGTGGTTTGAAGACAGATGTTATGTCAGCATAACACATTCTTTGCAGGGGACACCCCCCCCCCCCACATATTCCCTAGCAGTGCTCAAGCCTCCATTCCAAACAGCCCTTGGCTGGGCTCACGTGAGTCACAAGGAGGGAAAGACACCTACCTGCATGGCTTTCATGACGTGAAGGTTGGGGACGTTCTTGTCTGCCAGCTCGGGGTGCTTGGCGAGGTGCACATCCTTTTTGGCCACCATCACGCCCTCCTTGAAGAGGAGCTCATAGATGGCAACGCGATTCTTCTTGGGCATCAACATCTGCGAGGACAGACATCAAGAGCTATGTATAGGGAGACCTTTAACTGTACCAGAAAGTAAACAGCTTTACATAAGGCTGGGTATTTCACAACCACAACAAGTGTTACTTGTACATGACAGATGATCACGGTTTACAGCCATTACGTGGATGTTCCGGAAAGTTGGCAACCGAAGTGAAACCTCATACTAGATTGGAAATAGCATGGCTAACTAGCTAGCTAGCAACTTAAATTTACGCCTTGAATGTGAGCTATAAAGATGAATATTAAGGCGGGGTGATACAAAACTCGACATTTTAACAGTGTTGATAAATGTTGTGTATAATACAGTGAAGACCTTCATTGTGATAGCAAACCGTTTTCCCGATTCCCCGCTTAAGCTACGCCAAATATCAGACAGCTATCAAAGAAAATATATGACGCGACCGGGGGAAAAGGAATTGATTTTTGGGGGGGTAAATATGTTGTACTTTGTACATTTAAAGCAAAACGATAGGCCCTGTACGTGATACTGATGCCAGATATTTCAGCATAAACTTGGGCCGTGTTACACTTTTTTCAAGAAAGAGGATAGAACATATGAACTCAAGAAGGTAATAAAACCTCTAGTAACAGTAAAAACCGCAATTATACAACGATGTTACAGATATAAAGACAGATGTCAAACCAAAAAACTGCCCACCTTAGCAGCTTGCTATTAGACCTGCGCCGGAAAGGAAGTCGCGTTCTTATGACGACTATTTATAGTGCCGGAAGTTGTGCTGCCGTTGTATTTCTATTTCTTCTGTTTGTGATAGCGCCACCGTGCGGCTGGGAGATGCCATTTCATGATTATATATTTCTCATCTTCAGAACCCGTTGTTTCCGTGTCGGCCACTTAGCAGCATAATGAATGTCTCCATATCTATAAGATCATGTCGATTTATTTTACGTTTTCCCCTTAGAATTAACAATGGCCACAATCATTTTGCCAACTTCACGTTTAGTCTTAGTTGAAAAGGACATCTTCAGGGACGTATTTTAAAACGTTAGGGTTATTCGAACATAACCACCAGTGGAACGCCACGGACACAATGAATCACAATGAATTAATCTAGATCTGACTTTTATGCCAGTGATGTTAAAACAAAGTTAATAGGTGTTAGGGAGCAAAAAAGCAACAAGATTCCATAGTCCAGCTTGCCCAAGATGGCTGTCAGAGATCACCTACCAGTTTAGCTAACTTACTTATTCATATATATCCATGCAGTTTTGGAAGCTTTTAAAAATCACATCTGCCTAATATGTGCGTTTGTAAAAAAAAAAAAAAAAACGTCTTCAGCGTTATGTGGTCGACATCAGACAAAACCTGTGAAAATGACATTTCGTCAAGAATGTTCCTCTGCTACATTTCCTGGGCTAGCTGAGTTAGGCTCCATAGACTTTCCACTGACCTTGTACTGCAAGGACGGATGGATGAATGCAAGGATGGGTAGATGGATAGATGGATGGATGCAAGGATGGATGGATGAATGCATGCATCGATCAAAGGTGGCAGAGCTTGTTATAAATATAAAAATGTAAGCAATTTACAATATTTCAGTTGTTATCTCAGTACATCACTTCAATCAGTCTGGCAAAGTAGCATTCTGGTGCTGTTCTCGGTTTATTTATTTGTTCTCCATTTGGTTATTACTCTTCCCATATGCAGACTAAAGCAAACATCCCAGGCCAATGAGAATTACAGTCCATTATAAAGATATTTACGAAGAATAATGGTTCTGTTTTGGCCTTATCCATCCTTAGGCATTAAATGGGCTTTTTTCCTCGGCTTGAAAAGCCATTTGCTGCACAGAACCTTAATTCATCATGTGACGCTACTAATAAATTGAAGCATTTTAATGCTTTTAACTCCAGTCTGTTTTCCTGGAAATTCTCCTTTCAGTTGAAGGTAGTACCAGGTACATGGCAGTACTGGATTCGTGCCCCAGAGTAAAGCTCATTATTTATAACAAATAACTGAATTTTTTTTGAGTCACTTCTGTCCTTTCACTTAAAATTTAATTTTGACTAAAATATGTTTGTTTAATGTAACTATGGGTCAGAACTATAAGTACAGTACAACTAGATGAGATGTCATAGACAATATATAGTCTAAATTAATTATGCCAGTCTGTTGGTCTTTTATGGCCTCCAGTGCAGTTGCCCCCACATCCAACATCCCACTTTGCATCTTATCTAATGCAAGGTCAGGCGTCTATCCTCAGACATTCAAGACTTAAGGCAGGGATGATTCTGCAGGGGATGCCGGTCCATCACAGCGCATTACAGCACACACACAAAACATTCACACATCATTCATAGACGCGAATTCAGTTCATTGCATGTCATTGAACTGAATCTAAGACATCCCATACACTTGGTATGTTGTTTGCACTTGATGTACATTGTCTAACCGTAAATAAGACGTCTTTTATTTTGTATTTAATCTGTACTGTTTTGTAATGTACTGGAGAGACACTGACTGCTGGAAACAAACACACACACTTGGCCAATTAACCTGATACTTATTCTGATTCTGATTCTTTGCACTATAGGAAAAAAACGAACTGAAGGAAGCCCATCTGGACATGAGGAAGGCAAGTATATTTATATAGAACATTTCGGACATAACTGCATATGAGAGTGCTTTACGTGGTCATGACAAAGTACAGGTACATTTAAAACAACAATTTAAACAAGAGATTAAACCCAATTAAATGAGAAATAATAAGCGTGCAGGATATTTGAAGTAGTTCAAATGATAAATTGCAGAAAATAAAACAAATTACAAGAATATTTTTTTGAAAAAGTAAAACATGCTTAAGCTGAAGAAACTAACCAATAGCAGAGTGTCAGTGGAGGGCCATACAAACTGCACAGGCACTGAGAGCCTGGGGTATGAATGGAACCTGCAGTCTAGCAGGTGTGAGGTCACAGCACTACCTCCCATTCCTGAAATATTATTCAATATCCTGGGCGTAGTGGAGAAGAAGAAAATGTTTTTATGCCTATTTTCTCCAGTATCTTAAACTGTGAGGTAATCTGGCATCTTGATTTATGTCAACTGTAAATTCACAGAAAGTTGAAAATAATACTTCATGCAGATACTTTTTTGTATGTATGTCTCTTCTCATTAGGCTGTCAATATATTAGTCAAATTCAAGCTGCGATTTGATTGTTTCTATATTTTATATTAGTTTTTGACTACAAAAAAGCAATAAAATTGTTTTCCTTTATTCACCAACAGATTCTTTTTTTTTTGCAATATTTGTTGACTGGTACGAGCATTTCTGGAAATTCAAAGAGAAAGAATCCAGTTTACTTACTGTTTAATTCTGTTTCTGAACAATATGAATGTACAGCGGGGTGGTTTCTAACCTGGAATCTCACTTCCCTGCGATGGCTCTATGATCTTTGTCATTTTTTGTTGCGAAAATATTCTCAGAATTGCTTATAGCATTCAACACAAATCTTGGGGCATATATTATGTTGCCTCGTGAAATATTATTATGTTAAAATATATTGAATATACTACCGCACATAGTGTGTTCTTTTGTCTTGGTAAATGTAAAGTTGTGCTTCCTTTCCTGACAGTGTGTACATTTTCTGCGAGTTCACGGTATCAGGTCTCACGACTACCCGCAATTATTAACATACTGTTTTTTGTTTTTAATGCTGTTCCCCTTCATATATTTTGGATTACAATTTCTCTCAAACCACTAGAGGTCGCTATAAGGTTAGACTTGTTCAGTATTGTCACTATTAGGTTAGAATTTTAAGTAGGGTTAAAATTGGAAGGTACGTTTATAGAACCAGAATAATTTCTTTAACTCATTTCTTTAACTAATTTCTTGAGTTTAACGGGTCGGTTTGAGTAGATGCATTTAACATTATAACGAACTGGTGTTGAATCACAAAAAGGGAACGCAATGCTTCTCTTCCTATATAAAGGTTGAACTACGACTGTATTTGGATTGTATTAGCTTCGCTTCCTATTGGCTTAGTATGACTAGCGTTACAAAACACTTAATTCATAGCGTTATGAAACACTTAATTCACAGTAGCCGCAAATAAAAACTTCCCCGAGAAAAGCGCACTTTATTATTACAAGGCAAGGCCAGGATTATTTATACTGCACAATTCAGACACAAGGCAATTCAAAGTGCTTTACAAAGGCAGAAGCACGCATAATTTATGAGTCATTAATAAATTAATAAGCGTGACAATGCTAGGTTATTTAATATGGTTACAAAAAGAATTACTTTCATTTAACCACAGCAATAATTATAATGATAATGTACGTCGCAGCATGCATGTATTTTAGGCCTACCGAAAGAGTTACGACATAAACAGGTAAGTTCCTAGCAATTTATTCTAGCACTTAATCGATCTGACGTTTTGCGTGATTCTGTTGAACTCTGATCACTACAAGTCTCTGATATAATTGACTTCTTTTAGCATCAAACTTAAGAGTGATGCTGTTCTCTGCATGGAAGCCACCGATTAGCTTGAGAGGAAAAGTCTGACTTTGTTGCATGCAGCCTGAATACGCACTCCATACTGCTTTACGATGGTCATCCTTAATCACCCGTATTAGGCTACTTTGGCAAATGATAGCCGAATAAAGAATAAGTCACATGTATAACGATTCCTGAAAAGTCCATATTTGATTCCTCAACAGCTATAGCGGCTGCCAGTCAAGGTGCACAGAGGGATGCATCTCCCTTGTATTGTTTTTTTTTCGTCAGCCGTTGTTAGTGTTCTATATATAGGCGATATATTAATAATGTACAAGCTTACCCATTTTAACTGGATCAATATTCAGAAAATGTAAATCACAGGCCTACACTCAGAAAATGTAAATCATAAATTAGTCAGTTACCAAACTTAATTATAGCACATTACAGATGCCAAGTAAAATTGCTGATAATGTACATAATAATGGTAATCACAGTAAATAAATAAAAATGCTGCCGACAGGCGAAGGGAAAACGAATCAGACCGTCGTAACTGTACACATGCAGGGAAAAACAACCTTTTTAACAAAACATTAAAGTATAATTTTGAGATTTGAAATGAAATGCATGAAGGGGCGTATTTTAGAACAGCTCTTCATATTTCGCAGGAAATTAGGGCCTATTTCCGATTCTGCCAGTCTACAATCTCTATGGGCTTTTATATACAAGAAGCCATCCAGTAAGTGACACTTCAGCAGCGTTTGTATTCCCTATTTAAGGGTCCCAGCAGCGCATACACCGTGTATCTGGTCATTAATATGTAACGTAAGCGCTGCCCGGCCCTTCCCCCACTCGCCGAGGCTCCCTGCGGCTCCTTCTCTCTCAGTCCGCTGCGCTCGTCCTGATCTGCTGGATGTCGATCCCAAGCGGAGTCTGCAGCCTCCTGTCACGGTAACAGGAAGGAGCATTTTCCTATTGAATAGCTGGACTACTGCGTCCCACTCCTGGTAAGTCCATATCACACGCATGCGGTTTTATTAACTGATGTGCCTTTTTAAAACTAGTTATACTGAGGATTAACATGCATTTCACTACCTTTTTGTTTACATATTTGAAAAGGATGTCCCTTTTAAATAACATTGCGTAATTTGTTGCAGTGTTTTTCATAAGGAGCGATCGTCCGCCCGCACAATTCATGGGGACGTGGTTTTAACCATGAATAATCGTCACTGGCAAAAGTATAACGTATTGGTGAAATTTGCAGAAATGTGCGTGTTTTTACTACGAAACACGATATTTCCAATTGCGTGGCATTCCGATGCAATCAGCACAAAACGTCGATTTTCATTTTGACACTGCGGTGCTGTAATTTTATGGAGGGTATTTCTTTCTCAGTCAAAGAGACGGGTCACGATGTGATCGGGACATGCTTTTGTGAGTAAAAAACACCCATCAGCAGTCTCTGTGGCAGCAGAGCATGACGATGGTCCGGTGGGATATCTGGCATGTCAGCCCCGCTATTAGCCTACCCTATGCTATAAAAACAAGTGGATGAGGGGCGCCTCTAGGTTTTAGCAGCCCCCTCCATCCTGACACTACGATGAAATAAACAAACCTCTCCTCGGACGGAGGGAACCGTATTTACCCCGTAACGCCGAACCATTCATTGTATTACGGGTACAATCTGTATTCTTCATTGCGGCTCCGGTGCGTCGGAATCTATGCTTTTTATAAGATTGAGATATTTTGCTTTGCTACCCCTCGCTACATGTTAAGGATATAGTAGATGATAGGCATAATCCGTTGCTGGAAAGTAAATTTGTGCGTAAATAATCGTGGATGCTTTGGTGCTGCGTTCAGGAAATGGCGGTGAGATAGAGTCCCATGTGGGATACTGTGCCAGCGCAGCTAGATACATAAAAAGCATAAGATACTGGAACTTATGCAATGTGCATATTCACCCCAGAAGGTGATTAATGTGCGGATTATGCCGACCTGCGAAACTCCGCGTTGATCAGGGCACAGCGATTTATCTCCATGCCATGTCATGCCAGATTGGATTTTATGATCACTAGATCCAACCTTGTTTTTCGATCATTTTGTTTATAGGTCATGTGCTGCCATTGATTGTATGTGTATATTTCTAATGTTAAGACCGTCAAAACGCCTTGCAGAATGAATGCATTTTTTTCCACGTTTGCTTGCTTAATGTTTAGCTCTTCAACACTGGCTTGAAACGTAACTTGCCGTAGTATTCCATGTCCCTGCAATGTGAATTTCTGATTGTGGTGCAGATACTTGATTGGCGGTGTAAGGCAATGTCTTACGTAATAGTCGATTCGCCGTCGAAAAAAACACGCCGTGGCATTTTGCCACTTACCTATATGGTTTATGCGGATTGCTCTGGGGGTTCCTTAAGTAAATGTATATTAAAAGCCATCACCGAGGCTCCTAAGAGACGTATCTCTGGAAGGAGAATCCATTTATAAATAATTTGCGGGACAAAAAATAGGGAGGTACTGTAGATGTAAGGCATTATTAGTGTTACTGAATATACAATTTATGGTGTCAGCAATGTAAGTGTAAGTAGGCCTAAACAAAACAGTATATATTTTAAATTGTAACAAAAAAGCAGCCTCGTTATTAAACGCCATTAATCCATAAATGTGCTGTTCATTCTTTATTTCCTCGATGCGTTCACTGCCAGAGCTGTCCGTGGTGCTGAATTGCTTCGCCTGTGGTATTACAGCCTTTCGGTACAGGAGGGAGGCTGAGGAAGGTGATCCAGCCGCAGCGCGGAAGCCACAATGTCGCAGTTCAAGCCTAAAATTTTACCGCAGAAATTCAAAGCACTCCCTAGATGATTCTCTGCAAGTGAGGTCATGACAAATATGCAGCTGTCATTCCGTCAAAGCTGTGAGGATTGATGTTCTCTGTCGCACGTCGCTTCCCTCCGGCGTTATTTTGTCACGTTTACGTTGTACGCTAACACCATTCGGTCCCAAGTTTATGCTATACTTGTCTGTGAGATAAATACCTAAAAAACCACGAGAGGAAACCAGGGACCCACCTGGCACTGACTAGGGAAAGGGTTGGTAATTTTCCTAAAATGATTGTGTTTATCCTTGCTTGGTAGGTATCACTACGTTTACCCACAGCCGATGATACACAAACAAAAGAGACAATCACAGTAATCTTAAATATAACAGAAGTCTCAGCATCTGCTGTCTGAAACATTTCTTTGTCCACATAGAGATAGAGCAGTAGATGTTAAGGTTGTTTTCAGGTGTAGTATACGGTAACGTACAAAGTCTAAGGCAGTCAATGAAAAGGTTTTAAGCTATGTATTTGGGTAGTGAGTGTATTAAAACACACACACACACAGACACACACACAC